>NW_026521900.1:9607500-10042500 GCF_021234435.1 Artibeus jamaicensis
GCTGCAGCTCACTTATCCCCGTATACTTCATGGTTCAGATAACAATACATTATTATAAAATGCCTAAGTGTCTCTTCCAAAGGGTACTGGCTAAAAAAATTGTGGTCCCCTCACATAACAGAGTCTGTAGCCATTATATCAAAAGGAATGCAGCAACACTACCTGCCCAATACTTTAAGTTGAAAAAGAAAGCAAGGTGCAGAACAAGTCCCATAGCATGTTACCTTTTGCATGGAGATAAAAAGAAAATCTGAGGTTTATAAATTCAGCAAAACTCTGTGGAAAGATTTACATAAGAAAGTGTAACAGTGGCTGTCTCTAGGGAGGGGACTTTCATGACTTAGGGTTGAGAGGAAAGATAGAACTTAATTTTCATTGTTGAGCCATTTAGATTTTACACCATGTGTAATATATATTTCTTATTAAAAATTAAAACAATAGCTAAAAGGCAGTTTCCTACCTCTCTGCTCTTGGCACTGTCTTTGCTATGAGGTTTGTTGCTTAGTCCCTCATGGCCCTCCCAGCCTCCCTGCTCTATATCCCCTACAATCTACCTGGTCAGTTCCTATTCACCTGCAGGATGCCACTGAAACAGCACCACCTGTTACAAAGTTAACCAATCCTTCCTCTGTACTGTCAATGCCCACATAACTATTATTTTGTATCTGTCCTCCCCATGAGATTGCAAGCTCCACCAAACCCAGCACAATGTCTGGAACATGGTCATCACTCAATTAATGGTTGCTGAAAGAATGAAAATAAAAAACTATAACTTGACTACAAATCATATTAACAGATTACACACAGATGGAAGCATCAGTTCCCTATTATGAACATAATGCCTTCCCCCTCCCAATTTATGTCTGGGTTTTGGCAGGCAACTATGCAGTATCTGGAAAGATTAGAGCTTTGTGCTTTTGTTGCAATTTTGCGGGGTTCATTAAACTGGTGTCTGGGAAGTATCCCAAGTCAACAATAAGAGTCAACATTAATGACATAAAAAGAAACCCTTTACACCATATACCCAGCAAAATCCTTTATGTATTTATGAGGGCAGAATAAAACAATTACTCACTAGTTTTAACTCAGCTCAGCTTAAAACTAAATTATATTTAACAGCCTACTTGATAAAACATACAGTGGATAAGCTATAATAGCCAGTTGGTGAAAGACAAATACCATGTAATCTTACTTATAAAACAAATGCGGTGAACAAAATAAACTAATGAGCAAAAGAGAACCAGAGACATGGAAACATGGAACAGACTGACAGCAGCCAGAGGAGAGGGGGATAATGGCAGAAAGAAGGGGAAGGGACTAGTCAAAGAACATGTATGAATGACCCATGGACATGGGATCAAATACATGAATATAAAATTAAAAACAGAAAATCTGTTCTTCATCCTTCTAAGAGTTGGTACCAAACATATAAACTCTGCATTTCAGGAGAGAAGGCTCTGAGCTGGGTGCTAAAGAGACACAGTACTGGCCAGGCCACAGCACTTGTCCTCCTGAGCTTACACACACACACCCTTGCCTGCCCAGAGAACATAACTAACGAAAAAGCCAGCCAAATTGTGACAAGCACCACAAAACAGAGGCACACATAGGTGGCACAATGAAGAACAGAATGAATAAATCTTTACGGTGAAAGGCAGCTGAGGAAAACTTCAAAGAAAAGGTGACTCTTCAGTTATGCCTTTCTTTCAAGATGAGTCAGACTTTTATGGATGAAAGAAGAGGGGGTGTGAACTATATACAGATAAAGCTGTCAGTATGAGGTGAGAAAGTGAACATTAACCACAGCAGCATGCCTGGAGCATAGCTCATGTTGGGAGAAGAGGGAGGGTGTCAAGGAGTAAGGTTGGTACAAGGAAGATAATGAGCTGCTTCTTTAAGCTACACCACTGAGAGCAGACATTTCCTATAGGAATGGAGGCCACAAAGACTTCTGGGCTAAGAAGGCACATAATCAGGCCTGACATTTAGAAGGTACTATAGTAGCAGCAGTACAGAAAGTTAACTGCAGGAGAGAGAGGCTACAAGAACGTTATCAAGCTTTCCTAAAAGCATCATGCCTCTCAGGAGAAAAATAAATCACAATTATTACTTCAGTTGACAGGATCCCTACATTATCCTGTTCTGTACAAAAAAGGGTTCTAGCAAGTAACCTCACAGGGTGATCTGATCATAAAGTCTTATAGGGTCAGATCATGATAGCTAGTCACACCCCAGGCATATAACTTTTTTTAGCAAAATGTTTATCTTTGCCGCAAGCAAGGCCTGTCCATAGTTTCTACATATCAAGGTTAACACACCTTTGAAATTCCACTTTTTAGAAGCTAAACAACCTCCAGAGAAGTATAATTTTGTTAACTATTCTGTAATCCAACGCTCACCTTGCTTTCTCCTACCTCTATGTAATCCTCCTTATATTCCCTCCTTAACTTCAATGCCTAAAAGAAATTATAGAAATGTCATTCTTGAGAGCACTGGAGATTTTGCTTCCTGGCAGTGTTGTAAGTCTGACTCAAATAAATTCTTCTAAAAATTCTCTACAGGTTTGGATGTTTCTTACATCAACACTATCTTCCTCCACCTAGTTCTTTTGTTCATTCGGGTTCATACAAATAAGACCCAGAATGCTCCAAAAAGTTACCCATCCAAACCTACAGATTAAGAAAGATATAAAAGACAGAGACATATCAACCAAAGGCAGTTGTAGAGACCTTATTCATCTCTTAAAGCAAACAAAAAGTCAGCTGGAGAAATGTGAACTCACTGGACATTTGACAAATATTATGCAGTTACTGTTATTTTCATGATAACTCCTATAACGAGTTATCGTGTATTTTGGCTATATTTTTTAAAGATTCCTGATCTTCTGCAGACAAATAATCAAATATTTACAAATAAAATTTGGGATTTTTTGTCATGGAAAGGGGTAGCTGTGGGGGATACAGATAAATCAAGATTGACATTAAGCTGGCAATTAACAAAACTGGGTAATGGGTACATAAAATTTGGTTTATTACACTTATGTGTGTGTGTTTCACACTGAAAAGTAATTCTTTACAACACCAGCTAGGTGTCCTATAACTGAACTCAATTCTCACACTATCTACCTGGAGATGGTGTCAGATTCCACAAATTAAAGGCTTAGTCCCAATCCCATCTGTAACTTCATATGCCAGTCACAAATCCAGAATTGTCACCTGTGTTTCTGACCAACCAGCTATAGGTCAGATATCCCTACAACCCTCTCCTTGGTTGGTTCAATTAATTTGCTAGAGCAGCTCACCCAACTCAGAAACATTTTACTTACTAGATCACCAGTTTATTATAAAAGGATAAAACTCAGGAACAGCCAGATGGAAGAGATGCTTAGGGCAAGGTATGGAGAAGGAGTGTAAAGCTTCCATGTACTTTCTGAGCTTGACACTCCTTCAGCACCTCCATGTGTTCACCAACCTGGCAACTTTACCACATCATTTTGGGGTTTTATGGAGGCTTTGTTACATAAGCACAACTGATTAAATTATTGGCCATTGGTGACTTTACTAAATTTCCAGCCCCTCTTTCCTCTACCCATCCTTGGTGTGCTTTCCAAAAGCCACCTTATTAACACAAACTCAGGTGTGGTTGAAAGGGGATTACCATAAATACTAATACACTTTTACTGTTCTTATCACTTAGGAAATTCACAACCTTTTAGGAGCTCTGTGACCAAATACATATTGCATAGATAAATCACAATATCACAATACTATTGCTTTGACATTTGTCTCTGAAATTCTCCATAATAAAAATTTTTCTTTCCAGCAGTGAATAAAGGTTCCCTTTTTTCTACAACCTATGGTCAGGGGTTTTAGCGGGGTGTGGAGGTAGCTTAACATATGGTAACAGAAGATGGTTTGACTTTGGGTGGTGGGTACACAATGCAATACACAGATCATGTATCAGAAATGTACACTTGAAACCTATATGATCCTGTTGACCAATGTCAACCTAATAAATCTAATAAAATTATTTTTTTAATTTCTTAAAAATCATCCACCCGACATGAAGCCTTAAAGCAGTGACTCCAGCACAGCCTTCTGCCCCATGATCCAGAACCCTGCATCCAAATTTCCACTTGACATCTCCCTAACACCTCTAAGTCAACAGGTCCAAGAGGTAGGTAACTCTCAGTCCCCCCTGTGAACATTGTTTCTCTTCTCCATTTCCTGTCCCTTTGAGAATAACATACCTGTGAAGGCAGTCATCTAGTTCTGCACAGGGGCAACAATTTTTTCACATGAACTTCTTAACAGCCTCCTAGCTTCACTACACCCATCTCGCACTCCTCAGCAGTATATCTCAACACCACTGAAAGGATAGTAATTCTAAAATAAACATTTCTGCCTAGCTTAAAGTCTTCCAATGACTCTTTGCAATAGGACAAGAGCCTTCACTTCTAAGCAAAGCACAATCTGTTGATTTCTTCATGTTTACAAGGTCCTGAGGTTTTCCTAACACCATCTTAGTGAATAGAGCTATCACAAAGGACATGAAACCCATTTAGAGTTGATAACCTGATTAGTGAGCAGAGTGCCCAGTTCACATCTGTTGTCCACAATCACAGTATGGGATCACCTCTTGAGGCAGCGTGGCCAGGCAGCCCTTATTGGAAAGTCCAGGTCACCGATCAGCCAGCACCCTCTCAATTCCATATAAATGCCAAGGCCTACCTGACTGCACCCACAGGAGAAGGGACCCAAGGCTCATATATTCACAGCTGCTAGCTGACTGGATGGGCAAAATGTGACCACAAACAGAATTTGTGTCTGTGAGACTAAATGATCTATTTAAAACTCAAACTCAAATCCAATGAATAGTTGCCTCCTTAAAAACACAGTGACAGAACCTAAACAAAGGAGCCCAAAGAAATATTAACTATGAAAGGAGAAGAAATTAAAACATGGGAAAGGACATACTTTCTGTTCAAAATAACAAAGAGGGACATATCACCTTTATTAAAGGTACTCAAAATGGGTTAGCAAAATATAAGGGCAGTGTTTGGAGAATATGCCAGCCACTGGAATGCACAGCCCAAGATGTCTTTTTCCAGCACCATCAACTAGGTTTTCTGTTTCTTCCTTCCACATTTCTCTCAGTCACTCAGTCTCGAACTATAGCTTTTGTTTTCAGGGAAATGAAAAATGTGTCCCTGACCTCAAAGCATTGATACTAAGTAGCACTGAATGGAACAAATACAGTAGTATCCTAGGATAGGTAAGAGTAATCAATTTAATGACAACACACACAGTTTGTACCTCACCAGGTTGTGATACAGAGAGATCTGATAAGATCACTGGGGAGGAGTAGGAAGGGGCTGTAGGAGGAGGTTTCCCAAGGCAATGGTAAACAGCCTAGGACAGGATTGGCTGAGAAGCTGAATGCTCCTGAGTGCACACAATATGGGGGAGAAGAGCTGAAATAAAAGCAGCACTCTTGGGTTCTCAGAGGATGTTGGCTGGCTCTGGCCCTCAGGCTCTCTGGCTCTCAGGCTCTCTTCCTCCTCGAGGATGCCTGGGTGATTGTGCTGCAGCTGCCTGCGTGTCCCAACATAGAAATGTATTTTGGATTGGAAGAAACTCCAGGTGCAGCTTAGGATCTCGCTGGCCTACACAGAGTCCCAGGTTTATTCTTTGGGCATTCTAGAAGGGACAACCTCTGAGGCAGAAACCTACCATTCCTCTAAAATTGTGTAGCTTCTATATCTTATGATGTTTTAGTTTGTAAACTAACCCTATAGAAATAAGATAATTAAAACTAACAGAGAATGATAGGAGAACTCAAGTGTTATAGTTTAGCCTTAATTGATAGGCTTAAGTGAGTAATGCATGTGAAAAGCTGTTATTCCAAAATTGTGAACTTTTTGAATAAAGACTCCTTTCCTTTAAAACCAAACCTTTGCCCCTGGAATTTTACCTACAGGGCAGTGGCAGGAAGCAGGACCCCAACTGCTGTTCAGTAACAGTTATACATTGAACAAGTATTTATTGAGCAGTTTAACACACTCCGGGCACTGGGAATACAGTGGTCAACAGAGTGACAAAAATCCTAATCTCATAGGGCTTATTTTCTAGTAGGGGAAATAACATTTTTTAAAAAAGATACATAAATTACATAGTACTTTATAAGTACTAAGGAGGAAAAAAAGAAGGGAAGGTGCACAGGTAGCATGTGGAAGGTCATAGAGTAGGGCAGTGGTGCAATATTACAGAGCAAGAAGAGAAGGTTTTGATCAAAAGAAACTGATAAACCATCATAAACACAGCAACTTATCTGCTCATCATCTTGCGGTTATATTCTCTGCCAGTTATTTTGTACACAATTTTAAAAATAAAATGTCCACATTTTGATTACTTAAACCAGCGGTACCCAACATTTTTGGCACCATGGACAGTTTTAATGGAAGACATTTTTCCAAGGTTGGGGTTGGGGGGAGGGGGAGGGTATGGTTTCAGGATCATCCAAGCACATTACATGCAAGCTCACCTTCTGCTGTGCAGCCCGGTTCCCTAACAGGCCCTGACCTTACAGGTCCCTGGCCTGAGGGTGGGGACTCCTGACTTAAACTAGCAAAAAAAAAAAAAAAAAAAACCCAAACCAAAAAACAAACACTGTTCATCTCATCATGTGACAAATATATGTTGAGAACCCACTCTATGTATAAGACTATGTAAACCACTAAAGTGCGTATACCACATATACTGCACAGTGATTTCTGTGCTCTGAGAGCCCATAATCCAATTGAAGGTGAGTTTTAGAAAAGAAAAAAAAAGTGTTGGATACAGAACTCATCAACCATCCTCCTAGTTATATTAGGGCACTGGGGGCTTACAGATCTCAGTGAGTAATCAGGCAGTTGAATGCTGTGTGGGCAGGAAGGTCACCTCACCATCTAGCTGGGTGCTGACAGCAATATAGTATAACAGGAAGGAAAATAAACCATGAATAAATTCATGAATATGGCAATTAAGATATGAACAAGGAAAAAACAAAGGGAAGTAAAAGAAAACACCAAGGCTTTGAGGTTGGGTGGCTAGTAACATTTGGATACCATTTACAGAAGTGAGAATGTCCAGTAGCAAAGCTGGCATTAAAAACAGAAGGTGCTATTTCATCACATACACTCATTTCACAGCATAAGACCTTCAGGGGGACATGACTCAAATGATGACACCATTTGCTTCTAAGGAAGAGAATGGGACATGTTTCTGTCCAAGGACAAAGGGAGGTCTATTTTTCAGTTGTCTTCTCCTGGAACTTTTAAATTTTGTACTATGGTATACTATATTATTAAAAAATAATTTTCAAAAGTACTGAGTTTCAAAACTGTGTTGTAGAAAGTACATATAGGACTTAAAATAAAGGCCTGTAAGCCAGCTATGTAAAAATGATATCTGAAACCACAGACAAGAGTAAAAGAAAGTTATCAAGACAAAGACTGGCCCTTCAGTAACTCCATGTTTAAGCAAACTGAGTGAAAGAAGGGATGACAACTGGGCAGACAGAAAATCCTTGTATGTGATGGGAAGAGCCTCATTCAAAAATACTACTAAAAGTATCATGGAATGTACCTGGAATAAGGGAGCAGTAGTGAGGATCTCCATAGATTTAAAGGTGATAGAATGAAGGTTTTCTTCAGAGTTAGCCAGGAAATTTGCCATATGTAGATGTGATTGTCAAATTGTGGGAGTAAACCAGGGGATTAGCTGTTTGTGTGTCCTGAAGAGCCAGGGAATCCCCAAACTGCAAGTGACCCACCTGGAATGTACCTGAGATTCATTTAGGGGAAATCCAGTCCATTCTATGGTACCAGCTTGGAAAAAAATCCTGTGAAAAAGAGGAAGAAAAGCAAACCTCCAAAAGTCAGATGGTGAGACCATCCATGTAACCACTGGCTGACTGAAAGGATATAATGCCTTATCTGGGCCAACAGTGGAGAAGGGACAAGCCTATCCCTGCCAACAAGATGGACCCATCCACCTTTTCCAGTCTACATGTGAGCATATCATAACCAATTGCCTCTGTTCGTATTGTCCTCTCTAAGCAACCTTCTGATGACAACCCAGGGTTCCCTGCTCCTTGTCTGGACAGAAAGAATGCTCTGCTCTGCCTAAATATATATTCTGCTACAGTTAACAGTAAACTCTTTTATCCTACATTCATAAATTGACACTCAGGTTTAGGTTTGGGTTCTCTGAGCCTGATTAACATGGGCATAGCCCTCAGAGAGTCACTCAGACTGCTGACAAATTCAGCTTAGGGGCCAGCAATGTCATTGCTAAAGTCTGGGCCATAGTACATGCTAACTATGTGGGTCTTGCAGCCTGCAAGCCTTCTCTGGCAACATCTGTGCCACAGGTCTTAACATTAAACTACAAAAGCATCTGTTTTCCCAGTTCTGTTTCCCACTTCTGTGACCCAATCTGGTCACATGGTCATATCTGGCTACGAGAAAGGAAGAAAGTCTTCTTTGTAGCAAAACATTTCTCCTAAAATTTCATTGCTGTGGAAGAAATACAAAGCAGATACTGGGGGCAAGTAGCATTGCCTGCCATGTTCACTGGATAGATTTTGATGCATCTCCCTTTTCTCAATATTATGTTTTTTGAGAATTATTCATGTTCAAAACATAGAAGTTCATGCATTTTCATTGCTGTTCACTTGTATGTTGTACATCTTATAAGAGCTCATGTGACAGATCTGGTTTAGAATTCAGAATCCAAATTCTTAATGTGGTATATGTAAAAATAGTATATATTTACAAAATGTTGGGAAATGTGAAATTAGTTACATGCTAAAACTGTATAGACCAGCCTCAGGTACAGTCTGGTTGTTTTATAAAACCTTTACAGTACCCTACAGCAAGTAAGCCAATTAAAGTAGAAACCAATATAGTAAACTATAAAGAGAAGGAATTAAATGGTTCTCCTCAACTTTTTGTTACTGTCTTCAAGCATGACATGGTGTTTTGGGTTTCGTGACAACTGAAACAGAAAGAAAACACTGTGTACCAATTGATTTGCATCATTTTGATAAAAGGAAATAAACCAGTTAAGAGAAATAAATGTTTGCTTAATCCTAATACCAAAACAAATCTGACATATAAGCCCTTACCAAGGTTCAGTTAGCAAGAAAGGATAATATCTTTAACAACCAGTTATACAGAAAATACACAAGGCTTCTCCAGGAGAATGTTTCCTTGGTTGATCCCTAACAAGTACGGAATATAATATTAAAAATTTGTGTGCATCCCTGGCTGGTGTAGCTCAATAGATTGAGCGTCAGCCTGAAAACTGAAAGGTCGCAAGTTCAATTCCCAGTCAGAGCACATGCCTGGGTTGCAGGTTTGATCCCCAGTCAGGGCACATACAAGAGGCAACTGCTCAACGTTTCTCGCACACATTGATGTATCTCTCTTCTTTTTTTCCCTCCCTTCCCCTCTCTCCAAAAATAAATTAATTTTTTTAATTTATGTTTAGAGGGTCATGTTAGTGTTCCATGTTCATGTCAACATGGAATTCTTCCCCAGAAGGGAACATCAGTGAGGACTTGACCACTCAGGAAAGGCCAATTCTCCCCCATACCCCAGTGACTTCCCTTTGGTGCAGTACTTTTGAAAGGCATATTATTAGTGAAACTGGCATAATAAGGGGATTTTTCTCTTTCCTATAATTAACTCAAGTTTTTAAACCATTTTTGAAGAAGTGAAAACTTACTGGTTATTTCTGTGGGTATTTTTCATGACTGTGAAACATCCAAATATAGTATCTTCCTTTTCATTTTTACTCATATTCAGTAGCTATTTTTTCTACAACACAGTTTAAATACATTATCCCAATGTTCTTTGCTTCTTTCTATTATTCTAAGTAATTTTCACCAAACAGAAAAAGTGCATTTTAGTATGTTTAGAGATAATAGTTTCAAAACAATCAGTGCAAAATAATAAATACTTACTCAATATCCACTTTGTACTAAGGATTTTACTTACATTATCTCTTCAACATTATGTGGTATAGATTCTTAATAACACCCTACAGTTTCCCAAGGTCACAAAACTGGTCTGGTCACATAAACTGAGAACAAGGATTCAAACTGATATAACATATTTTTCGGACCTAGGTTTTAGAGAAGAAAAATAGAAAAAAATTTGAAGCAAAAAATGTGGTAAAATATTTAATAATGTAACATAATATTTCACCAATGTAAATGTAAACAGAACTCAACAGCAGCATTAATAAGCACTGTTCCTCCCAAATTGGTGGGGGGAGGCAGGTGCATCTTATAGTCCAAAAACTACGGACTTCAATTCCAAAACCAGAGTTCTTTCTGATATTTCCTAATGCCTCCCAGATGATAAATGAACTATAGGTAAAATTTTGCTCATTTATATAAATAATGTATGTTCCAATTGTATAGAACCCCTAAAACTCACCTCAACATAGTCTAATCTCTATAATCTGATCATAATGAATACCCTCCAATCTTATTTCATATTATGCTCTACAAGGTCCTTCCTCCTGAATCTGATCTGGCAGGTTTCTTTTCTTTTTTTTTTCCTTCAATTTTTATATTTTTATTTCTTTCTTTCTTTATTTATTTATTAAAATTTTATTTAGTTAATTTTCAAGTACAGTTTTTTGTCTATTTCTCCCATCCCAGCCTCCCCCACCCCTTGCTCCCCACCTCCCTCCCATTTTGACCTCCCTTAGTTCTCGTCCCTGTGTCCTTCCTATTTGTTCCTCCAAATCCCTCCCCCTTTTTCCCCTTAAATTCCCTTCCCTCTCCCCTCTGGTCACTGTCCCCTTGTTCTCTATTTCAGTGTCTTTGTTTTTTTCTGCTTGCTTCTTTGTTTTGTTATTTAGCTTCCTGTCAAAGGTGAGGTCATATGGTATTTGTCTTTCAACACCTGGCCTATTTCACTCAGCATAATGCTTTCCAGTTCCATCCATGTTGTTGCAAAGGGTAGTAGCTCCTTCTTTCTCTCTGCTGCATAGAATTCCATTGTGTATATGTACCATGATTTTTTGATCCATTCATTTACTGATGGGCACCTAGGTTGCTTCCAACTCTTGGCTATTGTAAATTGTGCTGCTATGAACATTGTGGTGCATAGGTCCTTTGAAATTGAAGTTTTAGGATTCTTAGGATATAATCCTAGCAATGGAATTGCTGGGTCAAAAGGCAGGTCGATTTTTATTTTTCTGAGAAAATTCCATACTGTTTTCCATAATGGTTGTACCAGTCTGCAATCCCACCAACAGTGAACTAAGAATCCCTTTTCCCCACAACCTCTCCAACATTTGTTGTTTGTTACTTTGTTTATGATAGCCATCCTGACCAGTGTAAAGTGGTATCTCATTGTGGTTTTAGTTTGCATCTCTCTGATAGCTAACAATATTGAGCATCTCTTCATGTGTCTCTGGATCTTCTGTATGTCCTCCTTGGAGAAGTGTCTGTTTAAGTCCTTTTCCCATTTTTTAATTGGGTTGGTTGTCTTCTTAGAGTGGAGTCCTGTAAGTTCTTTGTATAGTTTGGAGATTAGACCTTTGTCTGAAGTATCATTGGCAAATATGTTTTCCCATACAGTTGGTTGTCTTTTTAACTTAATACTGTTTTCTTTAGACACACAGAAACTTTTTCTTTTGATGAGATCCCATTTGTTCGTTCTTTCCTTTATATTCCTTGCTCTAGGGGACATATCAATAAAAATGTTGCTGCATGAAATATCTGAGATTTTCTTGCCAATGTTCTCCTCTAGGAATTTAATGGTGTCACGGATTATATTTAAGTATTTTATCCACCTTGAATTTATTTTGGTATATGGTGTAAGTTGGTGCTCAAGTTTCATTTTTTTGCACGTAGCTGTCCAGTTCTCCCAACACCATTTGTTGAAGAGGCTATCTTTACTCCATTTTATGTTTCTGGCCCCTTTGTCAAATATTAATTGACTGTAGAGAGTTCGGTTGATTTCTGGGCTCTCTGTACAGAGAGATGTGTGACAAGGGAGCAGACTGGGTGGGCGAGGCAGTGGCTGATATACCAAGTAGGCCCACATTTGCCTGTGGATAAGCTAATAGGAGCAACTGGGGAGTGAGACAGGCCATGCAGAGCAGGGCTGTAGCTCAAGAAAAGAAAGCCTCAAAACCTCTGGCAGTAAAGACCTGTAGGGGTTGCAGCATTTGGAAATATGTCAAGCTTCACAGGACAGTTTGCTGGAGAGACCCACAAGATCCTAGAATGCACACAAACCCACCCACCCAGGAATCTGCCTGACAAGAGCACAATTTACCTGGGGACAGTGGCACAAGTGACTAAAAGCCAGATGAGAGATGACAAAGTGGCATTGTTCCCTCTCTGACCCTTCCCTCACAGCCAGTGCCACAATACAGCAATGTAGGTTGTCCTGCCCTGATGAATACCTAGGATTAACCCCTTACAATGTAACAGGTGCAGCAAGACAAAAAATATTGCCCAAATGAAAGAACAGAGCAAAGCTCCAAAAACAGAACTAAGCGATGAAGAGATAATGAATCTATCAGATGCACAGTTCAAAACACTGGTAATCAGGATACTCACAGAAATGGTTGAGTATGGTTGCAAAACAGAGGAAGAAGTGAAGGCTATGAAGAGTGAAATAAAGAAAAACGTACAAAGAACCAACAGTGAAAGGAAGGAAATCAACAATATGGACCAGAAAGAAGAAATAAACATTCAACCATAGTAGAATGAAGAAACAAGAATTCAGAAAAATGAAGGGAGGCTTAGGAACCCCTGGGACAACATTATATGTTCCAACATCCACATCATAGAGGTGCTAGAAGGAGAAGAGGAAGAGAAAGAAATTGAAAACTTATTTGAACAAATAATGAAGGCATACTTCCCCAATCTGGCAAAGGAAATAGACTGCCAGGAAGTCCAGGAAATCCAGCAAGTGCCAAAGAAATTGGACCCAAGAAGGAACACACCAAGGCACATCATCATTAAATTACCTAAGATAAAGATAAAAAGAGAATCTTAAAAGCAGCAAGAGGAAAGAAGACAGTTACCTATAAAGAAGTGCCCATAAGACTATCAGCTGATTTCTCAAAAGAAACCTTACAGGCAAGAAGAGGCTGGAAAGAAGTATTCAAAGTCATGAAAGGCAAGGACCTCCATCCAAGATTATTCTATCCAGCAAAGCTGTCATTTAGAATGGAAGGGCAGATTAAAGTGCTTCCCAGATAAGGTCAAGTTAAAGGAGTTCATCATCACTAAGCCCTTATTATATGAAATGTTAAAGGGACATATCTAAGAAAAAGATGATCAAAACTATGAACAGTAAAATGACAACAGACTCACAACTATCAACAACTGAACCTGAAAATAGAGACCAAAACAAACTAAGCAAACAAGTAGAACAGGAATAGAATCATACAAATGGAGATCACATGAAGGGATATCAGCAGGAAGGGTGAGGAGAATGGGGGGAAAGGTACAGCAAATAAGAATCATAAATGGTAGGTAGAAAATAGACAGGGGGAGGTTAAGAATAGTATAAGAAAGGAAGAGAAGCCAAGGAACTTATATGTACAATCCATGGATATGAACTAAGTGGAGGAATGCTGGTGAGAAGGTGGGATGCAGGGCAGAGGGGAATAGAGGGAAGAAAAAATAGGACAACTGTAATAGCATAATCAATAAAACATACTTTAAAAATAAAATAATGTAAAATATAAAGTTCTTTGCAAATAAAACAAAAAGGATGACAAATCTGTCCTGACTAGTGTGGCTCAGTTGATTGGCCATAGCCTGCAAAGTAAATGGTCGCCAGTTTGATTCCCTGTCAGAGCACATGTCTGGGTTGCCGGTTTGGTCCCCAGACAAGACATGCAGGAGAGGTAACTGATCGATGTTTGTCACATCGATGTTTCTCTCCCCTCTTTCTCCCTTCCTTACCCTCTCTCTAAAAATAAATAAATAAATTATTTTAAAAATAAAACTTAAAGAATGGCTAATGTCACATATAGTGTATTTTTCAGGCTTGAGAAGTCTTTATACACACTACTTAATTTTATTACTGGCAAAAACCCTCTACAGTAGGAAAGGCACGTATTAATCTTCTTTTGTACATCAGGATGCTAGAATCTACAGATAGTAAATGATCTGCTTATGTACAAATGGGTACTGAAAGAGTGAAGCAGTGACTCAGACCTGATATTTCAGACTCTTAAAAGAGTGTTCATATGTATAGAACTGTATGTGCAACACATCTGTAAGTGGCTAACTGGCAAAGTGAATGTTTGCAGAACCTTAGAGGGCTCTCTGCCTTTCAATCACATGTGGTAAAGATATGCTTAGGTTTAGAGTCCCTAAGCTTATAACAAATGAAAATCAGCCAAGAAAGGACTCCCTGTTGCCTGCATTATGTGATTCCTAGATTCTGAGAGCTCTGAGATGATTAAGGCAGGATCCTACTCTATAAGATAAGTAGCTCTGGCAGAGCACAAGTGCTGCACTAGAGACAAGTACTAAGGAAGCACAGAGAATTACCTTGCCCAAATATGCTTTCAAACCCTCCACTGACTCATTCAAAAAAACACTTGAAATATACAACTGTGAGGAATCTAAGCTTATTTTTCATGAAGGTACTCACTCTTCTGGTTCAAAATATCCAGAAGCAAATTATTGGACTTACTAATTACACCCAAACAGGAAGAGATGATTCAGATAATCAACAGGCAAATAATTCCCAAGTGTCATTAAAAGCCTATTTGGAGATACTTTTATAATAATTTCTTTTTTTCTTCATTTCCTTTTCTTTTTTTCTGTGTAATTCCAGTTCCTTGCTGCTTTACAAGGGGGAAACTACCCTGTCCTAAAGTCAGTTGGATTCCAGATAAAGGCAGAAGTCTGAGCCAAAGGATAAGGGCTGCCCAAGACAAATCAAAACAAAAATACTAGGCCTGGTCCTCCATCTTGTTCACCTAGTCACATGAGTTACACCAACATGCAGTCACCAGAATAATCTAATTGCATTTACCCAAAGAAATAATAAAATAATTGGGTAGGGGGAGTGTCATATTCTTGAACTTTGCAGACAGGAGCTATGTCATAAAAAGCAAAGTTGCAAGTGCAGTCTATATTTCTGGAAAATACCCAAATGGTACTCCAAGTCCTCTAAATGGCCATACATGTTACGCCCTTGAATTATCTAAGAGACCAAGTGACTAGAAATCTTACTTAGTACTACAAAAATTGCCCTAAAGAGCCAAAAGATGGCAGTGAGATAGGTAGGAGCAGAGTCCACTTCCCCCTGTGTACCTGCAGAACACTTAGCTGATCTTCTGAGGAACAGAGTGAACAGCCAACAGTATCTCAGCATATATGAAGATTGGAGGCCAAAATTGTAGAGGGCATTGAAAATTCAGATGGAAATGAGAGTGCTTTGGAACCATAAGATTCCTGGGACCAGGGCAGCTGCAGCCCTAGCTCCGGTGCCCGTGGGGTCTGCTGCAAGATTCTTAGAAGAGAACCAGGTCAACAGCTCCCTCCCCTGCCAAACAAGGTTTGAGCAGCACCAGGAGGGACCTGGATGCTTTAAGTCAAGGGGGGCAGATAAAGATGAAGTGGCAAACACACATGGGCAGTGTGCACGCTTAGAATGTGGACGCAGGCTGGGAAAAGTTGGGCCATGATGGGCCCTGACCTAGACAGTCCCTGGCCTGGTTGGAGACTTGGGCTGTGTGAGAGGCCAGACCCTTGTATGGAATGGCAGGCTTGAGCAGGAGGAATTTTTCAAAAAGAAAAAGAAAAAAAAAGGCACTCAGCAGCTGTTTGGGTAATTCTCCTGAGGCAGCCACCCCCGCCTTCCCCAGCTGCTGCTGCTCCGAAGCAGCCTCCGCAGCCTCAGCCGCGGGCCCACCTCTACTGCCTGGACTACATCTGTGCCCCTAACCCTGGCCCCAGCAGTGGAGGGCACCCAACCACACCCTCGACACCAGAGGTGCACTACAGACCCAGCTTCCCCCCAACCAGCTCCTGTTGCTGCACCCCTGGCTACGTGCTCACACGGAAACTCCAGGGACATAGGCTCCCAAACCCATGGCCCAGCACTAGTTCCACTCCAGCAGCAGATGCCGAATGCCCAATCCCACAGCCCTGAGGGCAGAGCATTGCTGACTCTGCCACCCCAGCGGGGGAGGCCACAGCTCATACCTGAGGCCTGTGAGACAGTGCACACTGGAACTCATGGGAACCAGTGAGGCTACTGGTCCCACCCCGGTGGTGGAGGGCAAGGGCTTGCACCAGCAGCCCAAGGGTCAGCGTGCACCCAAACCCAGTAGCTGCTAGTTGCACCCTAGTGGCAGAGGCCAAGAGCTCCTGCCCATAGCCCCTGGGGCGGGGGAAGAGCACGCCTGACCCCACCACCCTGATTCACCTCAAGGACAATCCCACCTATCTCCCCTCAGTTTGCTGCTGGCAGGAAGACCAGCAGAACTGGTTTGGCTTGTTTAAAGCCAGCAGGAGGTTTCCTTTTTTTCTTTTAATATTTTTATTTTAAAAATTTTTTTAATTCTTTCTTCCCTTCTTTCCATTTTTATTCATTTTCCCTTCCTCCCTTCTTTTCTTTTTTTAATTCCTTTTCCCTTCCTTCCCTTTTTTTCAGTTAACATTTCATATAATAAGGACTTAGTGATGATGAACTCCTTTCATTTGACCTTATCTGGGAACCACTTTATCTGCCCTTCCATTCTAAATGATAGCTTTGCTGGATAGAGTCATCTTGGATGGAGGTCCTTGCCTTTCATGACTTTGAATACTTCTTTCCAGCCTCTTCTTGCCTGTAAGGTTTCTTTTGAGAAATCAGCAGACACCTTTATAGGAACTCCTTTGTAGGTAACTGTCTCCTTTTCTCTTGCTGGTTTTAAGATTCTCTCCTTATCTTTAACCTTGGGTAATTTGTGTCTTGGTTTGTTCTTCCTTGGGTTCAATTTCTTTAAGACTCTCTGGGCTTCCTGGAAATCTATTTCCTTCACCAGATTGGGGGGGGGATCCTTCATTATTTGTTCAAATAAGTTTTCAATTTCTTGCACTGTCTCTTCTTTTGGCACACCTATGATTCAGATGTTAATGTGTTTGAAGTTTTCCCAGGGGTTCCTTAAGCCTCTCCTCATTTTTTAAATCCTTGTTTCTTCATTATGTTCCAGCTGGACTTTCATTTGTTTCTTTTGTTCCAAATCTTTGATTTGAGTCCTGGTCTCCTTCCCTTAACTGTTGGTTCCCTGTACATTTTCCTTTATTTCACTTTGTATAGCCTTAATTTCTTCCTTCATTTGGCAACTGAGCTCAATCAATTCTGTGAGCATACTGATTACCAGTGTTTTGAACTCGGCATCAGATAGATTGTCTCTCTCCTTGTCACTTAGTTGTTTTTCTGGAGTTTTGATCTGTCCTTTCATTTGGGCCATATTTATTTGTCTTGGTGCACCTGTTACATTGTAAGGGGCAGAGCCTTAGGTATTCACCAGGGTGCAGCAACCCTCTTTGCTGTGTTGCGATGCTGTCAGTGGGGGTGGGATCAGGGAGGGAACAATGCATCTTGCTCAGCTCTCATCCCACATTCTGTCACTTCTCTCGCTTTCTACAAATGGATTGTACCCTTTCAGGTGCTGATTTACAGGTGGGTGGGTTTGTGCATGTTTTAGGACCCTGTGGGCCTCTCCAACAAACCCTCTTGTGAGACTGGGAGTTTCCTTGCCCCACCTCAGCTCCTAGATTTTTTACAGCCAGGGGTTTTAACTCTTTAGTTTCTGGTGCTGAACCCTGGGTTTCATGATCTCTTTCACTTCCTCACCGTTCCTCCTGGCTTATCTGCCTGCAAATGTCGGATTGTCCTCATGGACTCCCATCTTGCCTTGCTGCATGTCCTCTCCACCCTGGCTGCTGGTCTCCACCCCTCCTACCAGTCTGGATGAATGTTTCTTTAGCTCCTTGGTTGTTGGACTGCCATGCAAATGATTTTCTGGCAGTTCTGGTTGTTCTCTGTTTTTAAATTGGTTGTTATCCTTCTTTTGGTTGTGCAAGGAAGCAAAGCATTTCTGCCTATGCCTCCATCATGACCAGAACACCTAACATTGAGTAGTATAAGTTATTTATATATTTTAGAAATTAACCCCTTATGAGCTATATCATTGGCAAATATTTTCTTCCACTCAGTGGGTTTCCTTTTCATTTTGTTGATGGTTTCTTTTTCTGTGCAAAAGCTTTTTAGTTTGATGTAGTCCCATTTCTTTATCTTGTTCTTTGTTTCCCTTGTCCAAGTAGATATGCCTGATTGTTGATAGATATGTATTTTTGCCATTTTATTGTTCATAGTTTTGATCTTTTTCTTAAATAAGTCCCTTTAACATTTCATATAATAATAGCTTAGTGATGATGAACTCCTTTAGTTTTTTTCTTATCCACAAAGATCTTTGTCTGCCCTTTGATTTTAAATGATAGCTTTGTTGGGTAAAGCAATCTTGGTTGTGGGTCTCTGCATTTCATGACTTTAAATATTTATTTATTCTCTCTTTTTTAATTTACTGTTGTTCAGTTACAATTGTCCCACTTTTTCCCCATTGCTTACCCCTATCCCACCTCTCCCCACTTCCACTGTCAATTGCCCCCATTGGCAATGTCCATGACCCCTCTATTCATGTTCCTTTCCTTTCTCCTTCCCCATCTCTCCCCCATTATACCCCTTCCAACTCCCCTCTAGTAACCTTCAGGCTGTTCTTTCTTTCCAAGTCTCTGGTTCTATTTTTCTCATTTGTTTGTTTTGTTGCTTAGGCTCCACTTATAGGTGAGATCATAAGATATCTTTCACTGCCTGGCTTATTTCACTTAGCATAATGCTCTCCAGTTCCATCCATGCTATTGCAAAGGGTAGGAGCTCCTTCTTTCTTTCTGCTGCATAGTATTCCATTGTATAAATGTACCAGTTTTTGTTTTTTTGGTTTTTTTTAAATTTTTTATTGATTATGCTGTTATAGTTGTTCTATTCCCCCCTTCATTCCCCTCCACCCTACCCCCCCATCCCCACCATTACCCCCCCCTTTAGTTTATGACCATGTGTCTCAAGTCCTTTAGATTCTATATTTCCCATGCTATTCTTGCCCCCCCTTCTATTTTCTATCTACTGTCTATGCTACTCATTTTCTGTACCTTCTCCCCTCTTCTCTTCCTCCCACTCCCCTGTTGCTAACCCTCCTTGAGATCTTCATTTCTATGTTTCCACTCCTGATATAGCTGTCCTTTTAGTTTGCTTTTGTTTTAGGTGTGGTTGTTAATAACTGTGAGTTTGTTGTCCTTTCACTGTTCATGTTTTTTTAACTTCTTTTTCTTAGATAAGTCCCTTTAACATTTCATATAATAAGGGCTTGGTGATGATGAACTCCTTGAATTTGATCTCATCTGAGAAGCACTTTATCTGTCCTTCCATTCTAAATGAAAGTTTTGCTGGATAGAGCAATCTTGAATGTAGGTCTTTGGATTTCATGACTTGGAATACCTCTTTCCAGCCCCTTCTTGCCTGGAAGGTCTCTTTGGAGAAATCGGCTGGCAGTCTGATGGGGACTCCTTTGCAGGTGACTGTCCCCTTAGCTCTTGCTGCTTCTAGGATTCTCTCCTTCATTTTAATTTTGGCTAATGTAATAATGACGTGCCTTGTTGTGTTTCTTCTTGGGTCCAACTTCTTTGGGACTCTCTGAGTTTCCTGGATTTCCTGGAAGTCTATTTCCTTTGCCAGATTGGGGAAATTCTCCTTTATTATTTGTTCAAATAAGTTTTCCACTGGTGGCTGTGCCTTTCCCCCTTTTGGTACCCCTATAATTCGGATGTTGGAGCATTTAAAGATGTCCTGGAGGTTCCTAAGACTCTCCCTCATTTCTTTGAATTCTTGCTTCTTGACTCTTTTCTGTTTGGCCATTATTTGCTTTCTTCTGGTCCACTCCATTGATTTGAGTCCCAGTTTCCTTTTCATTGCTATTGGTGTCCTGTGCACTTCCATTCATTTCAATTCGTTTCGCCTTCATATATTTGTCTAATTTGTGGCTATAATCAACCAGTTCTGTGAGGATCCTGATCACCAGTGTTTTAAACTGTGCATCTGAGAGTTTTGCTATTTCTTCATTATTTAGATCTATAGGCTCTGGGGCTTTGAGATCTCCTTGCACCATTTTTGGTCTGTTCGCACCCTTTAAGTGTGAGAAGCGGTGCCTTGGACTCCCAGGTCGCTGGGTTGTGACGCTGTATGTGGGGGCGTGGTCAGAGCCGGGAAATGGCAGCACCCTCTGCTGTTTAGCTGTTTCGGCAGCTGGGTAGGAGCAGAGCCTTAAGTGGTTCTCCAGGGCCGGGCCACTCAGAGTCGCTGGGTTATGAGGCTGTATGTGGAGGTGGGGTCAGAGCAGGGAAATGGTGGCGCCCTCCCTGCCACTAGCTGTGGTGACCCGCTGGGTCCCAGTCCAATTGCCCACTCTCTCATCTGTCCACCCACGCACAAATGCGTGACCACAGTCAACACGGAGCCTGGAACCCAGGCTCCACTCCAGTGCTGTCTCCTCCGCGGTAGCTCACCTGGTCGCTCGCTCGGTCGCTCACTAGGTCCAACCCCGCGCCTGGGTTCCATGAGCCTGGGTTCCGCGCACCTGGATTCCGCATGCCTGAGTCCGTCTGACCGAGTCCTCCTGTGCAACCCCCGCTTCACCAGCCACTGGTTTCGCCCCTTACCAGTCAGGCTGAAAAATTTGTTGTTAACAGACTTCCGAAAAGTTTAATTTTCCGTGTTCTGGCTGTTTTTTGTTGCTAATATTTAGTTGTCTCTAAACTTGGTTGTGTGAGAAGGCATGGGACATCCACCTATGCCTCCATCTTGGCAGAAGTCTAAATGTACCGGTTTTTGATCCACTCATTTAGTGATGGGCACTTAGGCTGTTTCCAGCACTTGACTATTGTAAATAATGATGCTATGAACATTGGGGTACACAGGTTTATTGAATTTCTATTTTGGGATTCTTAGGGTATAATACTAACAGTGGAATGAAAAGGCAGTCCCATTTTTGTTTTTTTTGAGGAAATCGCATACTGTTTTCTGCAGCGGCTGTACTAATCTGCATTCCCACCAATAGTAGTTCTTTATATATTTTGGAAATTAAACCCTTGTCCATGGAATCATTCACAAATACATTTTCCCATATGGTGGTTGCCTTTCCATTTTGTTGATATTTTAGCCATGCAGAAGATTTTTAGTTTGATGTAGTTCCATTTGTTTATTTTCCTTTACATCCCTTGCCCTAGGAGATGTATCAGTGAAAATAATACTAAGTGGGACATCTGATATTTTCCTGCCTCTGTTTTTCTCTAGGTCTTTTATGGTGTCATGACTTACATTTAAGTCTTTTATCCACCCTGTTTACTTTTGTGTATGGTGTAAGTTGGTGGTCTTCCTATCCCTTCTGGCTTGCAGAATTTCTTTTGAGAAATCAGCTAACAGTCTGATGGGGATGCCCCTGTAAGTAACTAACTGTTTTTCTCTTGCTGCATTTAAGATTTCCTCTTTATCTATAACTGCTGGCATTGTAATTATGATGTGTCTTGGAGTGGGCTTATTTGCATACATCTTGTTCGGGACTCCCTGTGCTTCTTGTACTTGCACTTGCATTTCTGTCACCCAATTAGGGAAGTTTTCTTTTATTTTTTTAAATACAGTTCCAATTTCTTGCTCTTTCCCTTCCCCTTCTGGCACCCCGGTGATGCGAATGTTGGCATGCTTGAAGTTGACCTACAGGCTGCTTACAGCATCCTAATCTCTCTCTTTTTTTTGGATTCTTTTTTCTTCTTGTTGTTCTGATGGGTTGTTTTTGCTTCCTTATGTTCCAAATTATTGATTTGATTCTCAGCTCCACTCTACTCTTGTTTCCCTGTAAGTTGTTCTTTATTTCAATTAGCATATACTTCATTTCTGACTGGATCTTTTTTATGCTGTTCAGGTCCTCATTAGTTCCTCAAGCATCCTTATAACCTGTGTTTTGAACTCTGTATTTTATAGATTGCTTATCTCCATGTTGTTTAGTTCTCTTCCTAGAGTTTTGATCTGTTTTCATTTGGGCCATGTTTCTTTGTCTTCTTATTTTGGCAGCCTCCCTGATGTGTTTCTAAGTATTAGGTAGAGCTGCTATGCCTCCCTGTTTTGGTGGTGTGGCCTAATATAGTAGGTGTCTTGTAGAGTCTAATGGCACAGCCTCCCCTATCACCCAAGCTGAGTACTCAAGGTACACCCTTTGTGTGGCCTGAATATATCCTCCTCTTGCCTTGATTTCTGTTGGCAAGCCAGTGGGAGGGATTTACCCAGGCCAGTCATTTGTAAAAACTGGCTGTGACCACTAACCACCAACCTCCACCATCCATTAAGGATCAGCTGTTCAGGGGCAGGGTGGTAGTACTTCAACATGTTCTGTAGTTGTACTGGGTGTGCAGGCTCTAGGATTTCCCAGGTGGTGCAGGTGAAGGTCAGCCCCCACTTGTGTTCTGCTCTGGTCACCCTGCATGATCTATAAAGCAGTCTGAGAAATATGCTACTTGTGCTGGGCTTAGAGTTTCCCAGAGAAGTCAAACTGTGAATCTAGGCTGGCTGCTATTAGTGCTGTGCTTGGAGCCACTTAACAAGAGGTATGGTGGCTGGAGGATCACTGAGACAGGTTGTTGCTTGTTTGATAGGATTTAGGAAACTGAAGCATGAGCCAAGATCAGACATTCATATGGAAAAATCACAGTTAACAGTTTGGGTGAGCCTGTAAGCTGGGTGGGGTGGAGTCTCAGGGGGTGTCCAGGGTGGGACAAACAGTGTTATCCAGGTTGACAAAGTCTCAAACATGGCACTGGCCTCCTGGCTCTGTGGTTCTGTGGGGGGGTAGGCTCAGAAGGGGTCAATGGCCTCTAACCATCCTTTTGAGTGAAAACTGTTTTCCAGCTCTTGCCTTGATGCTATACACCTCAGTTTCTCCCTTTATGCCACTGGTGCTTTTCAAGCTGCTACCCCAGTGCTGGAGCTCAGAGTGAATATGGGTAAGTCTATGTGAGTGTTCTTTAAGGGGAACTGCTTGGGACTCCAGAAGTTTCTTCTACCAAATCAATCCCCACTGGTTTTTGAAGTCAAAAGTTATGGGGACTTTACCTTCCTGGCACTGGAACCCTCAGGGCTGGGGGCCTAGTGTGGGGCTGGGCCTCCTCACTCCCGAGATATCCCTCCTGAATTTTTATCCAACACACATGGATGTGGGACCAGCCCATTCTGTATCTTTGTCCCTTCTACCTCTCTGGATGTATGTGATTTCTCTAATTCTGTAGTTCTCAGACTTCTGTTCAACCTGATTTCTGATGGTCTGAGTGATGGTTGTTCTACATTTTAGTTGCAATTTTGATGCGGTTGTGCAAGGAGGCAAGTAGTGTTTATCTATGCTGTCATCCTGACCAGAACTTCATTTTGCTTTCCCCATATTTATTTTTGGATTGGGGGGACCACTTCACAAATTACATAAATGTCTAACTACTATGCTTTACTCCTGAAACTAATATAAAATAATATTGAATGTCAACTGCACTTAAAAATTAAATATGTCTAAATAAATAAACATGTCTCTTTTTTGTTTGTTCAGTTTAGTTTAGTTTTTTTCCATCACCATTTATCCCCCCATACCCTCTTCTTAGCATACAGTTGAATCTCAGGATTTTCTTGTTAGTGTGATAATTTCTGCCTTTTGATTGCAGTGGTTAGTCCAGTCACATTTGTGGGCCTGACTCTTATGTGCCACCTCATACCTGTCAGTTTTCTGAACCAGGGCTGAGCTATATTTGCCACTGCAATGCAGACCAGTTCCTATATTTATGATTGCCATATTTGCTATTTATTTACCATGTTCCATGTCATTTGGGGTCTTTGTTACTTTTTCACTGTTTACTTGTGTGTATGTACACACCTGTGCACTCACGCACTCTGTATGTGTTTGTGTGTGATTTTAATTACTTCATTTTTCTCACTATATATATATTTTTTAATTTCATAGTGTTTACTATAGTCATTAGTCATCTTCATCACAATGTACTTCAGTGTGGTGCTAACTTAATTCCAGTAAAATACTGAAACTTTCTTTGATTCTAGCTCCATTTCCACATATCTCCTTCACACTAGTACCTGAAAATACATGTCATCTGTATATGCTACAAACCCAACAGTACAGCATTATTATTTAACTCAATTTTGTGTTTTTAAAAGTTTAGCAAGCAAAAGAAAAAATGTATATATTTATTTTTTTCATAGTTGCTTATATTTACATTTTCATTAGTATTTATTTCCTTGTGTGGATTTGTTTTATTATCCAGTGTCATTTCCTTTTAGCCTAAAAGACTTCCCTTAGTGTTTTTGTAAGATTCACCTGATAGAAACAAATTCTTTCAGTCTTTATTCATCTGAGAATATCATTATTTAATCCTCATTTTTAAAAGATTTTATTAATTAATTAATTTATTTTAGAGAGGGGAAGGGAGGGAAAGAGGGAGAGAAACATCAATGTATGGTTGCCTCTTGCACACTCCCCACTGGGGACCTGGCCTGCAACCCAGGCATATGCCCTGACTTGGAATTGAACCTATGACCCTTTGGTTCACAGTTTGGCATTCAATCCACTGACCTACACCAACCAAGGGCTCACCTTCATTTAAAACAATTTCATTGAGATATAATATACATTCCATAAAATCCACCTAATTTAAGTATATAATTAAATAGCTTTTAGTAAATTTGCCAAGATATGCAACCATCACTACCATCCTCTTAATAAGATCCTTGGTACCTGCTTACATTAATACCTATTTCCACCCCCAACTCCAGGCAAACACTAATATAATTTTTTGTTACATTTGTCTTTTTTAAATATTTCTTATAAATGGAATCCCATAGGAGGTGGTATTCTGTACATGGATTTTTTTTTCATTTAGAACAGTGTTTTAGAGGTCAGTCCATGTTTCAGCATGAATCAGTATTTCATTCTTTTTAATAACTAAATAGTATAGACAATCCTGAAAGGCATTGGAAACCACAGAAATGATTATGCAAGCTGAAAGCATGAAAAGCAATCCTAATAATCAATGGAAAAATATAATGGTTTTGTGATCTTTAAAAATTTTTTCAAAAACACTAAAGACTCATACTCTTGAAGATAAGTATAAAAGAAATGAAAAGATAGTAAAACTAACATTTATTTAGTGTACTATAATTAAAAATATCACAAATATTGAGAATTAAAGCTTTTGATTATGTTTTTTAAATATATTTTATTGATTATGCCATTACAGTTGTTCTATTCCCCCCTTCATTCCCCTCCACCCTGCACAGCCCTCTCCCACCATCCCCCCTTTAGTTTATGACCACGCGTCTCAAGTTCTTTAGATTCTATATTTCCCATACTATTCTTGCCCTCTCGTATCTATTTTCTACCTACCATCTATGCTACTTATTCTCTGTACCTTCTCCCCTATCTCCTCCTCCCACTCCCCTGTTGCTAACCCTCCATGTGATCTTCATTTGAATGGTTATGCTCCTGATATAGATGGTCTCTTAGTTTGCTTTTGTTTTAGGTATAATTGTTAATAACTGTGAGTTTGCTGTCCTTTCACGATTCGTATTTTTTATCTTCTTTTTCTTTGATAAATCCCTTTAACATTTCATATAATAAGGGATTGATGATGATAAACTTGAATTTGATCTTATCTGAGAAGCATTTTATTTGTCCTTCCATTCTAAATGAATGCTTTGGTGGATAGAGCAATCTTGGATGTAGGTCTTTGGATTTCATGACTTGGAATACTTCTTTCCAGCCCCTTCTTGCCTGCAAGGTCTCTTTTGAAAAATCAGCTGACAGTCTTATGGGAACTCCTTTGTAGGTGACTGTCCCCTTTTCTCTTGCTGCTTTTAGAATTCTCTCCTTCATTTTAATCTTGGCTAATATAATGATGATGTGCCTTGGCGTGTTCCTTCTTGGGTCCAACTTCTTTGGGACCCTCTGAGCTTCCTGGATTTCCCGGAAGTCTATTGCCTTTGCAGATTGGGGAAGTTCTCCTTTATTATTTGTTCAAATAAGTTTTCCACTTGTTGCTCTTCCTCTTCCCCTTTTGGTACCCCTATAATTCAGATGTTGGAACGTTTAAAGATGTCCTGAAGGTTCCTAAGCCTCTCCTCATTTTTTTGAATTCTTGTTTCTTCATCCTTTTCTGTTTGGTCATTTTTTCTTCCTTCTGGTCCACTCCATTGATTTGAGCCCCAGTCTCCTTTCCATCACTATTGTTTTTCTGTGCATTTCCCTTCATTTCAATTAGTTTAGTCTTCATTTGTTCCTCTAATTTGTGACTAAAATCAACCAGTTCTGTGAGCATCCTGATCACCATTGTTTTGAACTGTGCTTCTGATAGGTTGGCTATTTCTTGGTTGCTTAGAGTTATTGGCTCTGGGGCTTTGAGTTCTTCTTGAGCCATAATGTTTTGATCTGTTCACACCTGTTACGTATAAGGGGCAGAGCCCTAGGTGTTCACCAGGGCGGGGCAACTCAGTTGCCGGGTTGTGATGCTGTATGTAGGGGAGGGGTCAAAGAGGGGCAATAGTGGTCCCTTCGGATGCTTCCTGCCGCTGGTGCCAGCACAGTCGTCTCACTGCTCGCTCCTTCGCCTGGTTTATCTGCACACGAATGTGTGACCAAGGTGAGCCTGCTGCCTTGCACGCTTATGGGGTCTACCTGTTGCAACCCCACGCCTGGGATCTGCCAACCACTGCCCGCACGCCTGGGTTGGTCTGGCCAAGTTTTCCTGTGCAACCCCTCTCCACCAGTCACTGGCTCCGCCCCTCTTACCAGTCTGGCTGAATGGTTCATTGTTGCCAGACTTTCGTACAGTTCAATTTTCTGTGTTTTGGTTGCGTTTTTGTTACTAAAACTTTGTTGTCTTTAAACTTGGTTGTGCGAGGAGGCACAGTGTTTCCACCTACATCTCCATCTTGGCCAGAAGTTTTTTTTTTAACTTTTTTATTGATTATGCCATTACATTTGTTCTATTCCTCCCCTCCACCCTGCATGCCCCTCCCCCACCATCCCCCCCTTTAGTTCATGAACACGTGTCTCAAGTTCTTTAGATTCTGTATTTCCCCTACTATTCTTACCCTCCCCCTATCTATTTTCTACCTACTGTCTATGCTACTTATTTTCTGTACCTTCTCCCCCCTTCTCCTTTTCCCACTCTCCTGTTGCTAATCCTCCACATGATCTTCATTTCTATAATTCACTCCTGATCCAACTGTCCTCTTAATTTGCTTTTGTTTTAGGTGTGGTTGTTGATAACTGTGAGTTTGCTGTCCTTTCACTGTTCAACTTTTTTATCTTCTTTTTCTTAGGTAAGTCCCTTTAACATTTCATATAATAAGGACTTGGTGATGATGAACTCCTTGAATTTGGTCTTATCTGAGAAGCACTTTATCTGTCCTTCCATTCTAAATGAAAACTTTGCTGGATATAGCAATCTTGGTTGTAGGTCTTTGGATTTCATGACTTGGAATACCTCTTTCCAGCCCCTTCTTGCCTGTAAGGTCTCTTTTGAGAAATCAGCTGACAGTCTGATGGGAAGTCCTTTGTAGGTGACTGTCCTCTTATCTCTTGCTGCTTCTAGGATTCTCTCCTTCATTTTAATCTTGGCTAATGTAATGATGATGTGCCTCGGTGTGTTTCTTCTTGGGTCCAACTTCTTTGGGACTCTCTGAGCTTCCTGGATTTCCTGGAAGTCTATTTCCTCTGCCAGAATGGGGGAGTTTTCTTTTATTATTTGCTCAAATAAGGTTTCCACTCGTGACTCTTCCCCTTCTGGTACCCCTATAATTCAAATGTTGGAACATTTAAAGATGTACTGGAGGTTCCTTAGCCTCTCCTCATTTTTTTGAATTCTTGTTTCTTCATTCTTTTCTGTTTGTCCAATATTTGCTTTCTTCTGGTCCACTCCATTGATTTGAGTCCCAGACTCCTTTCCATTACTATTGGTATCCTTTGCATTACCATTCATTTCAATTAGTTTAGCTTTCATATGTTTCTCTGATTTGTGACTAAAATCAACCAGTTCTGTGAGCATCCTGATCACCAGTGTTTTGAACTGTGCATCTGAAAGTTTGGCTATTTCCTCATCGCTTAGATTTATCGGCTCTGGGGCTCTGAGTTGTTCTTGAGCCATTTTTGGTCTGTTTGCGCTGGTAAGTAAGTAAGAGGGGCGAAGCCTTAGTTGTTTACCAGGGCGTGGCCACCCAGGTCGCTGGTTTGTGACGCTGTGTGTGGGGGCGGGGTCAGAGAGGGAGCAATGGCGGTCCTCTCCGCTAGCCCAGTCTGTCCCCTCCCACCACTTGCCCCAGCCTGTTTATCCAAGCAGAATTGTGGGAGCCTGCTGCCCCGCACCCTGCAGTCTCAATGCTAGCCTCTTCACTGGTTTATCTGCACGCAAATGCGTGACCTACCGCAGACAGCCAGCCACGCCTCTTCCCTGTGTGCGCCCGTAGCTAGCCTGCGGTCTGATCCGCGCCTTCGGCTGCTTGCCGCCACCAGGTCAGGGATCTTTTCGGTCAACCAGCTTCGTTGCTGGCTTATGCGTTTAGCCGAGCATTTCATCCTTTTTTTCAGACTCCATATTGTCGATTTTCTGTGTAGTCTGGTTGTGTTTATCGTTGTTAAAAATAGTTGTTCTTAGATTTGGTTGTGCACAGAAGCAAGGTGGGTCCACCTACGCCTCCATCTTGGCGGAAGTCCAGAAGTTTTTTTTATTATGTCTTAAAAAGTTCATTAAGAGCAGTTGAACAGCACTAGCTTTCTTTTATTCACTGTGTATGTTATAGTACAGAATGAGCATATTTCCTATGCCTTGGTAAATTGTCACATTCCTTTCTAAGTTTCAGATTGCCTTCCACATTATATCCTTAGCATTTTCTATGTCTTGAAATATCTCAAAGAGTTCCTTCAACCTCAGGTTGTGTGTGTGTGTGTGTGTGTGTGTGTGTGTGTGTGTGTTTTGCTGGCATAATTTTTTCTGGGATAGCTCATTGTTTTAATTTATATCACTTTGTGCATGTATAACAATAAGTTCCATTTCACTAAGTTCTTCTGGCTGTATATGTAGAGTTTCTCAAATGGTGACTGTCAACATTCCTGTTTCAGCTATTTCTTAAATAATTCTATTTAAGTTTAATAAAATTTCTCTTCCAGTGTTACCACGCTGCACTTTCATCTTTGTTGGCCCATTCCCTCTTTTGGTTATTCAATTTTTGTAAAATGCCACATGGGTTTATCACTGAGATACAAGGAGATAACACAACTATATGCTTGCTGTCTGTGCATGAACTAAATAACAAATGAATGGTGACCTATCACAGACTTTGAAGGAAATAACATGATTGGTCTCTGATCTTGATATGTATTTGTTAATTACGTAGTAATTTCTGGAACAAAGACCTAGTAGTAAAGTTGGTACTTTGTGCAATCACTCACTTAAAATATATAATGGTACCAGAAATTTGAACCATATTATTAGGAGCCAGGTGTCATTTAACCTAACCATGGTAACAGAAATCTGTACATATCAGAATGATACAAAGTGAGGACTATCCATATTGTAAGTGCATGGGACTTCTAACTTCTTTCTAACCAAAATATAGCAAAGGTGATGGAATATCACTTCTGTAATTATGTTACATTATACAGCAAAGCATAAATGATTTTGCAGATATAATTAGAGTCCTCCCTCATCTCCCTTGTTATGAAGTCTACCTCATTTTAAGTTAATATGGCTATAAAGCTTTCTTTTGCTTAGTGTTTGCATAGTGTACCTTGACCCTTTACTTTTAATTATGTTGGGTTAACCAAAGAGATCATCTGTTTTTTTTCCCATAAGATGGCTCTAGTAGGGCTTAGTTGCCTTCCATTCGAAACAATTTTGTTATATTGTATTGCGATAGCTGTCATATCAGTGTGCATTTAAAAACATTTGTCAGATCCAAAATGCCAGAGGAGTAAGTGGAAGCTACACTAACATCCTCCCAGAACCAATTGGGAACTACAACTAAATTGCAGAGAAATCATCCTGAATAAGCAACTGAACAGTAGCCAGAGAGAAGCCTTATAACCAAGGACAGACAAAAAAAAAAAAAAAACACTTCACCACAACAAGACTGGTAGGGAGTATGAAGGAGACCCAAGAGAGCTGGCTGGATTCCCATGGATGGCAGCTGAAGGTTTTGGGTTTTTTTTAAAGATTTTATTTATTAATCTTTGAGAGAGGAAGGGAAGGAGAGGAGAGAAACATCAATGTATGGTTGCCTTTCGTGCATTCCCTGCTGGGAACTGACCTGCAGGGGACCGGCCTGCAACCCAGACATGTGCCCTGACTGGAAATTGAACCGCGATTGTGTGGTTTGCAGGCCTGTGCTCAATCCACTGAGCTATGCCAGCCAGGACTGCAGCTGAAGTTTCAGAGGGCTATTTCAGTGGCCAGGGGTTCCATATAAGAAGTGTGGGGTCTAAAACTGAACCTGGGTTTCCCATCCTGCAGCAACAGATAGGGAAAGGACCCCACATAACATCTAGTTGTGAAAAGCAGCAGGTTTTCTGCCTGCCAGGGAAAGATAGCTGCACACAGAGAGCCTCTTGAAGAGCCAATACACAAAATTTTGTTTGCAGCCACTTACCCTGAGCACCAGCAGAGGGAATGCAGAGTGGACCAGAGACACTTGAGGAAAGTCTGGGTCTTGTGGCTCTGGGGAGAGATGTGAAGGAAGAGTCTACAGGATCTCATGCTGAGTCATTCCACATTCCAGAGAAGCCACCTTTATCAGGCAGAGTACACCCCCAAGTGTCATTAGTCTGAGGGGAAGTAATAGTCCCGCCCCCAGGAATTACTCTGCTTCCATCCTGTGGAGCTTAAGATGAGCTACCTATTACACTTTGAGTCTATATCACTGATTAGTTTAACAACTAAGGCAGATCTCTGGGAGCTCCACAAGATTTTAGCTGACCAGCCCCCCATGCTGATGTTAATAAAAGCCAGTCTTTGGGCACAGCCTTGTTCTTTTGTGCACACACAGTACCAGGAGAGGGAGCCACATACTGTAGATTGCTTACAACTTCAAAAAGGTAGACCAGGGCCAGTCACAAGAAGTGTCTGACAAAGGCACACAACAGAATCTTTGCAGATCTACCTAATACACAGAAACAAATACAAAGAAGCAGACAAAATGTGAAGACAAAGAAACAGACCCCATATGAAAGTATAGGAAAATTCTCCAGAAAAAGAGCTAGATAAAATGGAGACAAGCAATTTATCAGGTACAGAGTTTAGAATAATGATTATAAGGATACTCAACAGCATGAAAAAAGACATAGAAACATAAAAAGAACCAATCAGAAATAAAGAATGCAATATCTGAAATAAATAATACACTGGGAGGAATAAAGACAAGGTAGAAAAAACACCAAAGCAGAGCAGCAGAAAAGAAAAAGGGGGAGAGCTTAAGAAACATTTTGGACAACATGAAGCATAACAACATCTACATCATGGGAATACCAGAGGAGAAGAGAGTGAGCAAGGGATTGAGAACCTATTTGAAGAAAAAATTACCCAAAACTTCCCTTATCTGGTGAAGGAAAAAGACACAAAAGTCCAGGAAGCTCAGAGAGTACCAAAGAAGTAGGATCCAAAGAGGCCTACACCAAAACACATCATAATTAAAATGACAAGGCTTAAAGACAAGGAGAGAATCCTAAAAGATGCAAGAGAAAAGCAGGTGGTTCCAATTAGATTGTTATCTGATTTCTCAACAGAAACATTTCAGGCGAAAGAGAGTGGTATGAAATATTCAAGGTGTTGAAAACCAAGGACCTACTACCCAGGCTAATTTACCCAGCAAGGCTATCATTTAAAATCCAAAGGACTTAAAGGCTTTTTCCATTAAAGAATAAAACAATATTTTGGGCAGTGCCAACAAATGTATGAAATTAGTGTCACCATCATAAATTCTAAGTCTGATGTTTAGCCAGTAAATCAGTATGAATGTCAAAAAAATTAAAATCCAAGGGAAGTAAGGAGCTTCCCATAAAAGAAAAAGCTAAAGGAGTTTGTTAACAACAAACCAGTACTGCAACATATGTTAAAGGGCTTGCTTTAGGAAGAAGAAAAAGAAGGAAAAAAAACAGAGGAAAATAATTTAACAATAAAATGGCACTAACTACATATCTATCAATAATCACCTTAAATGTAAATGGCTTAAATGCTTCAACCAAAAGACACTGAGTAGCTCAATGGATAAGAAAACAAGACCTGTATATATGCTGCCTCCAAGAGACCCATCTCAGATTGAAAGATACAGACACTAAAAGTAAAGAGATGAAGAAAGATAACTCATGCAAATGGAAAGGAAAAAAGATGGGGTATCAGTACTTATATCTGACAAAATTCTTTAAAACATAAGCTTAAAATGTAATTAAAAATAACAAAGTCTATATTAAGAAAGAAAGGAGGACACTATCTTATGATAAATGGAATCATCCAATAATAGGATATAGCCCTAGTGAACCTTTACACACCCAACTTAGGAGCACCTAACGATGTAAAGCAAATCTTGATGCACATAAAGGGAGAGATCAACGGAAATGCAATCATAGTTAGGGATTTGAACACCCCACTGACTTCAATGAATAGATCTTCCAGACAGAGAAAATCAATAAGAAGACAGTACCCTTAAATGATGCACCAGATCAAATGTATTTAATTAATATTTTCAGAGCATTTCACCCCAAAGCAATAGAATATACATACTTTTCAAGTGCACATGGAACGTTTTCTAGGATACACCACATGCTAGGACACAAAACAAGTCTCAATAAATTTAAGATCATATCAAGCATCTTCTCTGACCATCATGCTATGAAACTAGAAATCAATTGCAAGAAGAACACTGAAAACCATGCAAAGAATGGAAGCTAAATAACATGTTATTAAACAATGAATGTGACAACAATGAGATCAAGGAAGAAATCAAAAGGTACATTGAAACAAATGAAAATGAGGATACAACAATCCAAAATCTGTGGGACACTATGAAAGCAATCCTAAGAGGGAAATTCATAGCATTACAGACCTATCTCAAGAAACAACAACAATTTCAAATAAACAATCTCACTTAACTCTTAAAGGAACTTGAAAAAGAACAATAAAGCCCAAGGGAGTAAGAGGAAGGAAATGATCAAGATCAGAGCATAAATAAATGAAATAGAGTCTAAAAAATATAAAATACATCAATGATCCAAGAGCTGGTTCTAGGAAAAACATAAACAAGATTGACAAATCATTAACCAGACTCATCAAGAAAAAAAAAGAGATGACCCAAATAAATAAAATCAGAAATGAAAGAGGAGAAATAACAACTGATACCAAAGAAGTACAAAGGATTATAAGAAAATATTATGACCAACTATATGCCAACAAACTGGACAACCTCAACGAAATGGATGAATTCCTAGAACATACAACTTTCCAAAACTAAATGAGGAAGAATCAGAGAATGTGAATAGACACATTACACCTAGTGAAGTTTAAGCAGAAATCAAAAAACACCTGACAAACAGAAGCCCAGCACTGGATGGCCTCACAGGTGAATTTTTCCAAACACTCTGAGAACTAACACCTCTCAAACTATTTCATAAAATTCAAGAGGAGCAAATGCTCCCAAACTCATTTTACAAGAACAGCATTATCCTAAATCCAACACCAGATAAAGACAGAGCAATGAAAAGTATACAGCAACACACCAGATGAACATAAATGGTAAAATCCTCAACAAAATATTAGCAAATTGAGTATAATAATGCATCAAACCATTATACACCATGATCAAGTGGGATTTATCCCAAGAATGCAAGGTTGGCACAACATTCACAAATCAATAAATGTAATAAAACACAATCAAGATGAAGAATAAAAACTACATGACCATATCAATAAATGCTGAAAAAGCATTTGATAAAATCCAGCACCCATTTAATGATAAAAACTCTCAGCAACATGGGATTAGAGGAATATACCTAAACATAATAAAAGTCATATATGACAAACCCACTGCCAGCATCATACTCAATGGGCAAAAACTACAAACATTCCCCTTAAGATCAGGAACAAGACAGCAATGTCTGCTTTCACCTATCTTATTCAACATAGTACTGGAAGTCCTAGCCACAGCAATCAGACAAGAAGAAGAAATAAAAGGCACCCAGATTGGAAAGGAAGAAGTAAAACTGTCATTATTTGCAGAAACATGATATGGTACACAGAAAATACCAAAGAATCCATCAAGAAACTACTGGAACTGACAAATGAATTCAGCCAAGTAGCAGGACACAAAATTAATATCTAAAAATCAGTTGCATTTTTACATTGCAATAATGAATTAACAAAAGGGGAAATTAAGAAAACCCAATTCACAATTGCTACAAAAATAATAAAATACCTAGGAATAAACCTAACCAAGGATGTAAAAGACCTATGCTCATAAAATAAGACACTGAAGAAAGAAATTGAAGAAGACACAAATAGGTAGAAGCATGTACCATGTTCGTGGATAGGAAAAATTAACATCATTAAAATGTCCATATTACACAAAGCAATCTACAGATTCAATGCAATTCCTATTAAGATTCCAAAGATGTATTTCACAGAACTAGAACAAATATTGTAAAAATTGGTATAGAACCAGCCTTGCCTGGCATGGCTCACTGGATTGAGTGCTGGCCTGAAAACCAAAGTTGGATTCCCAGGCTAGGGCACATGCCTGGGTTGCAGGCCAGATCCTCAGTAGGGAGCACACAAGAGGCAACTACATACTGATATTTCTCTCCCTCTCTTTCCCTCCACTCCCCTCTCTAAAATAAATAGATAAAGTCTGTTTAATTTTTAAAAATTGGTATGGAACCACAAAAGGCCCTGCATAGGAACAGCGATCCTGAAGAAGAAGAACAAAGTTGGAGGAATCACGCTACCTAATATCAAACTATACAATAAGGCCATAGTAATAAAAAAAAAAAGCATGGTACTGGCAGGAAAACTGACACATAGATCAATGAAACAGAATATGGGGCCCAGAAATAAACCCACACCTTTATAATCAATTAATATTCAACAGAGGAAGTAAGCACATGCAATGGGCTAAAGATATTTCATTAAGTAAATGGTGTTGGGAAAATGAAACTAGACCACTTTCTTATACCACATACAAGAATAAATTCAAAATGGATCAAATGTTAAATGTTAAACCTGAAACCATAAAAATCACAGAAAGTAACAGGCAGCAAAATCTCAGACATTGCTCATAGCGACATTTTATCAGATATATCTCCCTAAGCAAGGGAAACAAAAGAAAAAAGAAACAAATGGGACTTTATTAAACTAAAATGTTTTTTCACAGCAAAGGAAATCATGAAAACATAAAAAGACAACTCACTGAATGGAAGAATATATTCTCCAATAGATCTGATAAGGGGTTAATATCCAAAATTTATAAAGAACTTATAATACTCGACACCAAAAAAACAAACAACTCAATTTTAAAAAGGGCAAAGGACTTGAACCGACAGTTCTCCAAGGACATACAGATGGCCAATACAGATGTGAAAAGATGCTCAATGTCAATAACCACCAGAGAAATGCAAACTAAAACCACAATGAGATATTACCTCACACCAGTCAGAATGGTATCATCAATAAATCAACCAAAATCAAGTGCTGGCAAGAATGTAGAGAAAAGGGATCATTTTTGTACTGTCAGTGTGAATGCAGATTGGTGCATCCACTGTGGGAAGCAGTATGGAGATACCTCAAAAAGTTAAAAATGGATCTGCCTTTTGATCTAGCCATCCCACGTCTGGAAATATATCACAAGGAACCCAAACACTAATTTGAAAGAACATGAGCACCCCCTACATTCATTGCAGCATTATTTACAATCACCAAGATATGGAAGAAGCACAGGTGTCCACCAGTAGATGACTGGATAAAACAACTATGCGACATTTACACAATACTACTCAGCTGTAAAAAAGAAAATTTTACCCTTTGCGACAGTATGCATGGACCTTGAGAACATTATGCTAAGTGAAATGGGCCAGTCAGAGAAAGACAAATGCCATATGATTTTGCTCATATGTGGAATCTAATGAACACACTGAATTATCAAGGAAACTGGGGACAGACTCATAGATGCAGAGCAGGATGATGGCTGAGGGTGGGGGAGGTTTGGGGATGGTGGGATTGAGCAAAAAGTAAAAAGGACTCAAGGACATGGAAGACAGTGTGGTGATTGCTGTGGAGAGGAGGTTGTAAGAGGATGAAATGGTAGTGGAAGAAATACAACAATGATTAAATAAAATAATATTAAATTTTTTAAATAAAAAACTTACCAAATTGGTGATTTTTTGTGTAGCCATTTTAATATAGAAGATGGAAAAATATGCAACTTTTTTGGCATATTATGCTTTATTATTTCAAGGAAGGTAGAAACCAACTGAAGTGCAAAAAGATTTGTGCATTGTATGGAGAAAGTGCTGTGACTGATCTAATGTATCAAAGGATATCTAATGGCTTGCAAAGTTTTGTATTGGAGACTTCTTACTGGACAATGCTCCATGGTAGGGCAGACAACTCGAAGTTAATAGCGATTAAATCAAGATGTTAGTTGAGAACAATCAATGTTATATATCACATGGGAGATAGCCAACATCCTCAAAATACCTAAATCGATAAAGTTATTAGTGAAAATGAAATTTTATTTTACAGAAAACACTAAAAGGACTGTTGGCCAACCCAACATATATGTCTTTATATTTGAAGTGAGTTTCTCATTAACATTATGCAGTTGTGTTTTCTATTTTTATCCAATCCAACTATCTGTCTTTTAGACCATTTATATTTCACATTTAAAGTGATAACTGATACAGTGGGATTAAAATCTACTCTCTTGCTAGCTGTTTTTTAATTGTTCCATTTGTTCTTTTTTTCTTATTTCCTCTTATGCTTTCTCTAGGCTTTACTGAGCATTTTTATTATTTCATTTTATCACTTCTTTTTCTATGTTTTTATCTGACACTTGTTATCTTGGTAATTGGGAGGTGGGAGATGGAAGCATTCCTTGTGTTCCAATTAGTACCCAGTATTAGGTAGGCACTGTGACCCTTGATCCTGTGATTGTGGTCTTCATAAGCATTCCTGATTCTCCTTCAACATAATTCTGGGCCTGGCAGGTATTCATGTCCTCCCCCAAAAGTAGAGCTTCATTGTTTTCCTGTTTCCCTTCCCCAGCTGCAAGGGGTTTTCACCAGTGCCCTCAATTTTTGTTATTCCTTTACTTGAAGATTAAGACTCTTCTTCCTTAGGGAAATGGGGAGAAATTTCTGGGCAGATTTTTGGAGTGGTTATTGTTCACACAGCCCAGCCAGCACATGGTAGAAACTTTCTTAGAAATCTTCCTGATCTTCCCTGTGAGTACCTGGTGCAGTCCTGAAGGAAAAATCTACAAGAGGGTGAGAACCTCCTATATCCTTGGTCCCCAACATTTAGCAATTCTTTAAAAAATTCAAGTTTAATATTACTGTCTTATATGACATTCAGCAATGTTTGTTCCAGGTAAGCATATGGTCAGGTCTGTTCTTCCCCTGCAGTGGCACCTGTATCTCTCCTGATCTGAGGTTAGCGATTTGCCCTTAATCTCAGTTTTCTGTTGGGTTGAAGAAAAGTCATTAATTTGCCATTTGTCTGGCTTTTTTTCTTATTGTAAGGACAAGAGCTCTACGGTGTATATCTTCTGAGCTAAAATCAGAAGGCTATTTATTAGTTTTCCAAGTGTATTGAGAAATTAGTGAAGAAAACAAGATGAAGTCAGTATAGCTAAGCTGACTTAAAATGGAGTCCATATACTCAAGCTGACAAAACTGATTTGGACTAAATGGGATAATGCATGAGGAATATATTTTTGTCTTGTCACGCCTGTTATTTAGTAAAGGGCGAAGCCTCAGGTGTTCACCAGGGTGGGGCAACCCAGTTGCTGGGTTGTGACACTGTATGTGGGGGTAGGGTCCAAGAGGGGGCAATAGCTTTATATTTTACTTTAGCCTAAGGACTTAAACTTTTGAACTTTTTGGTTGTGCATCAATGCCTGGAGACATACATAAATCACATAGATAACCCTCTGAAGAACTTAAGAAATAATGTTCACATGTGCAGACCACCTTATATCCATTATCCAGACCACCAGACATCTGGAAGATTACCATCTCAGACCAATCAAGAGGCTAAGAATGCAGGACTCATTTTTCTCAAGAATGTGTTTTTTACTATAAGAACACTCAGCTTTTCTTTCTTCTCTTGAATACTCTTGGGTATTGCCTGGTTGTGTTTTGGATTTGCAGATCCTAAAACCCTCCAGTAAATCTTTATCATTTATTCCGAGACAAAGCCTCCTGATTCATTTATACTTGATCAATAGTACGGGTATGTTATATGCAGCCTTTTTCCACAAAGAAGAGATATTTGAAATATTAAAACAATGACACCTGTTACAGCACAGGAAGTGGTGACACCGGGTGTGCAAGGCACCCCAGGCTCACAAGACGCATCGGGTGGACCCTAGGCATACAGGCAGTGCCGGCAGACACCAGGCACCAGGTGGCAATGAGCAGACCTAGCAAGGTGGTGAATGAGAGGTGGGGTACTGTGCGCAAGGTGGCTGGCTGACCGGTGGTGATCCCACATTCGCACACAGATAACTGGAAAGCAAGACAGACCCACACCCACAGTCCCAGCGCTGGGAAATAAAGCTGCAAAACACTGATTGAAAATATCTGTGGGAGTTGAGGTGCTGGGAGAGACTACCAGCCTCACTGGAGAGTTTATTGGAGAGACCCACAGGGTCCTAGAATGCACACAAGCCCACCATCATGGGAATTAGAAACATAAAGGCCCAGTTTGCTTGGGGGAAGCAGCGGAAGGGACTGAGGTCTGACAGAAAGTGGAGCGAGCTATTGTCCCTTCTCGGACCCCACCCCCACATACATTGTCACAACCCAGCAACTGGGTTGCCCCACCCTGGTGAACACCTAACGCTCCGCCCTTTACTAAGTAACAGGTGTGACAAGACAAAAAAAATGACCAAAAAGGAAGAATAGATCAAAGCTCCAGAAATAATATAATTAAGCCGAAGGAATAGCCAACCTATGAGATGCACAGTTCAAAGCACTGATGATCAGGATGCTCACAGAACTGGTTAAATTTGGTCGCAATTAGATGAACAAATGAAGGCTACACTAAGTGGAATAAAAGTAAATGTACAGGGAACCAACAGTGATGGGAAGGAAACCAGGACTAATATTGATGGTTTGGACCAGAAGGAAGAAACAACCAACCAAGCAGAAAAGAATGAACAAACAAGAAATTTAAAAAAAAAATTGAGCAGAGGCCTAGGAACCTCCAGGACATCTTTAAACGTTCCAACATCCAAATTATAGAGGTACCAGAAGGGGAAGAGCAACACTTGAAAATTTATTTGAACAAATAATAAAGGAGAACTTCCCCAATCTGGCAAAGGAAATAGACTTCCAGGAAGTTCAGGAAGCTCAGAGAGTCCCAAAGAAGGTGGACCAAGGAAGAACACACCAAGGCACATCATCATTACATTAGCCAAAATTAAAATGAAGGAGAGAATCCTAGAAGCAGCAAGAGATAAGGATACAGTCACCTACAAAGAAGTTCCCATCAAACTGTCAGCTGATTTCTCAAAAGAGACCTTGCAGGCAAGAAGGGGCTGGAAAGAAGTATTGCAAGTCATAAAAGGCAAGGACCTACATCCAAGATTGCTCTATTCAGCAAAGCTTTCATTTATAATGGAAGGGCAGATAAAGTGCTTACCAGATAATGTTAAGTTGAAGGAATTCATCATCACCAAGCCCTTATTATATGAAATGTTAAAGAGACTTATCAAAGAAAAAGAAGATAAAAAATGTGAACAGTAAAGTGACAGCAAACTCACAGTTTTTAACAACCATACCTAAAACAAAAACAAACTAAGCAAACAACTAGAACAGGAACAGAACCACAGAAATGGACATCACATGGAGGGATAGCAACAGGGGAGTGGGAGGAAGAGAGAGGGGGGAAAGGTACAGAGAATAAGTAGCATAGATGGTAGGTAGAAACTAGACAGGGAGAGGGTAGAAATAGTATGGGAAATGTAAAAGCTAAAGAACTTAAAACACATGGACATGAACTAAAGGGGGGAATGTGGGTGGGAGAGGGTGTGCAGGGAGGAGGGGAATGAAGGGGGGGAATGAGACAATTGTAATAGCATAATCAATAAAATATATTTTTTTAAAAAAAAGACTGTCATCCCAGCCAGGTCCTCTGTAGGTTAGAGCATTGTCCTGATATGCCAAGGTTGTAGGTTCGATTCCCAGTCAGGGCACATGCCTGGGTTGCCAGCCAGGTCCCCAGTTGCAGGGAGTGCAAGAGGCAACCAATTTGTTTCTCTCACACATTGATGTTTCTTTTCCTCTCTTTCTACCACCTCCCCATCTCTCTAAAAATAAAGAAAATCTTTTAAAAAAGAAAAGAAGAAGCAACCAACAAATGTATAATTAGGTAGAAAAACAAATTGATGTTTCTGTTTCTCTCTCCCCCATTCCTGTGTCTGAAATCAATTTTAAAAAATTTTTAAACACTGTGTCCATCAAATTACAATTTACTAAGTAACAGTTTATTGAACATTTTGTTAGAAAAAGGTAGAAAAATTGGAAATTCCTATACTTTAATACCTAGTCAAGGTTTCTGATCAGTTTGAAATAACTGATATTCTTACCTGAGTAACTATAATTCCAATTAAAGAAAGAACTTGTTTTCACTAACTTTTTGTTCTTGTAACACATAAATGCTTGATGTCCATTTGGCCTTCTGAGTAGAAGAAACTGCTCAAATCTGTGTCATACCTTTGACCTTAAATCCTTGGCCCAACCAGGTCCTCCATCCCAGTGCAGGAGGCTGACAACACAGCAAGTGCTTAACTGACCTACTCCCCTAGAGATGTCCTCTCTTATAGATTCCCAAACTCTAATTAAGAATTTTCCAAACAATAGCTGAATTGTAGAAGTTGAATAAATATTGCCATAAAACTAAGTAACATGGATTCAGAAAGATCGGTATCCTCTACAGGCACAGTTTCCCTGACTGAACTCATCAAACAAGGCCTAAAGATGTTAGGGTATCATTGTTATGGTGGGACTGTAAAAGTAAAAGACGTCATTACAGAAATTTGTACCATTTTTCTGGTAAAGTAATTATTGCGCACATCAAATTATAATGTTAGTTACACTGTATAAAAGAATCCTTCCCTTTTGGTTTTCAGCTAGGTGTAAGTGAAGGAGCAACTTTCTTTGGTCACCCCAAATTCAGGTTCATCTGACACTAGCTGCCTCCACCATGCTACCAAAGTTCAACCCCAATGAAATCAAAGTCATATACCTGAGGTGAACTGGTGTGGAAGTTGGTGCCAGGTCTGCCCTGGCCCCCAATATCAGCCCCCTGGGCCTGTCTCCAAAAAAGGTTGGTAGTGACATCACCAAAGCAACCAGTGATTGGAAGGGTCTGAAGATTACAGTGAAACTGACCATCAGAACAGACAGGCCCAGATGGAGCTAGTGCCTTCTGCCTCTGCCCTGAAATCAAAGCCCTCAAAGAACCACCACAAGATAGGAAGAAGAAAAAAATATTACACACAGTGGAAATATCACTTTTGATGGCATCGTCAATGTTGCCCAACAGGTGCAGCAATGATCTTTAGCTAGAGAACTCTCTGGAACCACTAAAGAGATCCTCCAGACTTCCCAGTCTGTGGGCTGCAACGTCAATGACCACCACCCACATGATATCATGGATGACATCAACAGTGGTGCAGCAGAACGCCTGGCTAGTAAGAACTACAGAGGAAAATATTTCAATTAAAGATCATTTGACAATCTCTCAAAAAAGAGTCCTTCCTTCTCCCCTCATATCTACCACCACTTCCTCTGCCTTAATAATATATAATAATAATAATAATAATAATAATAATAAACAGCATTGATAGAATCTTACAAAATAGTTGATGTGGGGTTTTTCATGTATATGCTTAACATTTCAAATGTGAACAACTGTTTATCATGGTTACCTCAACTCATCTTTTAGGCATACATTACCACAGTAATGTACCTCAACACCTAGTATCCTTTCTTCCAGAGTCTGCTGATAGAGATATTGGTTCTTTTGATCCTAACCACACAGATTTTTTCCTCACTTCTGGGCCATATCTAGGTATTGGAAACACTGCACACCAAAATAGGTATTCAATTTGAGGAAAGGTCCTCATGCCATTCCTAAGCTAATGTACCTTCAGATCTATTTTCTGTCCTTTCTGGCTCTGCTACATGTTGTGGGAAGGCAGGGAATGAAGAGGAGAGGGGTGACCCCTGTACAATACATTTCCAGACTTCCTTCCAAGTGACTACCAGTTAGATATACCCAAAGGGTGGCACTTGTGAGAGACTAGAGGGTAAGAAGAAAGAAGCAGCCAGGGTATCTCCACTTCTCAGCTGTGTGTGCACATACTCATACTCTCTCCCTTTTTCCCCCTCTTCTTTCGTCTCTTTTTCTCAGGCAATGGCTATGTGATCTATATGACTGAAGCTCCCACCATATAGCCATCCCTCTAGCTCCTACATCTTACTAGGCAGCCCCACAGTGGTTCTAGTTCCTTCCAGGAGACCTCATTCTTGGGCCCTTGTAATGCCACCTTCTCCACATGTTATTCCTAGGTCTGACATTGACTTCCTGCTGTTGCTTATCACTAACTTGCTTCAATGCACACTGTTTGGCTTCTCAGCTCTTCCAACACCTTGTTTCATAGTTGCCTCCTACTGAACTATTTGCTTCTTTTTTTCCTGAGTGGACTGGGAGGACTTCATCTGACATATCAGAGCTTTACCCTTTACTACATTTCCCCACAATAGATAAAAATCACTACAGTATTACCATCTCTGTATCTCTCTTCAGTGCCATCATAAACACTCTGCACAACACTGCCATTGAAAACAGACAATTCTCTCATTCATACGACTAAAAAGAATCACTCTGGCTTATTCATAGCCTACTCCATTAACGAATGCAACTTTCCCTAGTTCTCTCAGCAGCAAAAAATGTACAGTAGCCAACAGATTCCTAGACTAGAATAAGATAGTCCATGATAGGCTTGTTTTAAATGTGTGTCTGTGTATATATAAACATGTGTAACTGCATAAACATACATCTAAAGTCAACAGCTCAAGAAAAATAAATACCAAAAGAGTGTGAGTGTGTGTGTATGGGGGTTACAATGCCAAGAAAAGAAGAGCAAAACTCCTTATGGAATTAAGGCTTCCAATTCCAGACAAGACAGATAAACAGAGACTGGACTTATCTTCATGACTGAAACAAAAACAAAATAATACATGAGATAATGATTTTCAAGACCTTGGACATCAGGCAATGAAGAACAGTAATCCCTGAGAGATGGGGGGTGGGGTAGGGGAAATGAGGTGAGCCTTATGATTGCTCCAGCTTACTGCCTTAAGAGAGTTTCCAAGCTACAAAACTTGGAGAAGAAACTCTAGCAGACTCGCTACAAAGCTTAGAGTCTGGATATAAAAGCAGCTGAAGTCAGCCCTTGCTGGTGTGGCTCAGTGGACTGAGTGCCAGCCTGCAAACGGAAGGGTCACTGGTTCAATTCTCAGGCACATGCCAGGTTGCAGGCCAAGTCCACAGTAGGGAGCATGGGAGAAGCAACCATACATTGATTGATGTTTCTCTCTTTTTCTCCTTGCCCTCCCTCTCTCTAAAAATAAATAAAGAAAATATTTTTAAAAACAAATAAAAGCAGCTGAAGTCATAGGAGAGAATACTAGAGAGGAGACATGCACAGAAAGAGAATCCTGTAGATACACAGAGGGTCTCTTCCTTGGGTATTCAACAGAGATCAGCATACACATGTAAGGGAAAGAATGATTTGAAAATACAGGGGAGAACAATACCTGGCTATTGGAATACTACATGTCCCCATGAGCCAAAGTGGAAAACCTCACAATTTATAGGGCATTGGGTAAAACAGTCAGAATAGTCTTGCCTCAATAGTGGGAATAACTACACCTAGAATGAGTACTGCTCCAATCATACCTAACAAATCATAAAAGCAGAACCCCTAAGGATAAAACTCTTTCCAAGTAAATTAGCAGTATCTAGGAACAAAATTCAAGAAGATTAATAGTAATATATACAAAAACATCTAGTACCTAAGGCAAAATTCACAATGTCTTCCATCCGACTAAAGATTAGCAGGCATACAAACAGGTGGGAAAATGAAGCCAATAAGAAGGATAATCAATCAAGTGAAACACATTCAAATTTTTGAAGTACCAGAGAAAGGCTTGAAAACAATTCTAATATATATATATATATATATATATATATATATATATATATTCATAAAGTTAAGCAGAGACATGGAAAATATTTTTCAAAAAGACCCAAATGCACCCTGCCTGGCATAGATAAGTGGAATGAGTGTGGGCTGCGAACCAAAGGGTCGCAGGTTCGATTCCCAGTAAGGGCACGTGCCTGGATAGAAGGCCAGGTCCCCGGTGCGGGCCACATGAGAGGCAACCACACATTGATGTTTCTCTCTTTCTCTCTCCCTTCCCCTCAATAAAAATAAATAAATAAAAATCTTTTTAAAAAGAAATATATGTTTTTTAAATTTAATTATTTTTCAACTACAGTATTCTGTCTTTTATTCCCATCCAGCCCAACCCCCATGCCCCCCACCTCCCTCCCATTTCCACCCCCCTTAGTTATTGTCCATGTGTCCTTTATACTACTTCCTATAAATCCTTCCCCTTTTTCCCGAAATTCCCTCCCTTCTCCCCTCCAGTCGCTGTCCCCTTGTTCTCTATTTCAGTCACGTTGTTTTTATTTTGCTAGCTTGTTTTGTTCTTTAGCTTCCCGTTAAAGGTGAGATCATATACTATTTGTCTTTCAACACCTGGCCTATTTCACTTAGCATAATGCTTTCCAGTTCCATCCAAGGTGTTGCAAACGGTAGGAGCTCCTTTCTTTCTGCTGCATAGAATTCCATTGTGTATGTGTACCACAATTTTTTGATCCATTCATTTACTGATGGACACTTAGGTTGCTTCCAGCCTTGGCTATTGTAAATTGTGCTGCTATGAACATTGGGGTGCATAGGTTCTTTTGGATTAGAGTTTTAGAGTTCTTAGAATATAGTCCCAGGAATGGAATTGCTGGGTCATAAGGCAGGTTCGTTTTTAGTTTTCTTAGAAAATTCCATACTGTTTTCCATAACGGTTGTACCAGTCTGCATTCCCACCAACAGTGAACTAGGGACCCCTTTTCCCCACAACCTCTCCAACATTTGTTGTTTGTTGCTTTGTTTATGATAGCATTTCTGACTGGTGTAAAGTGGTATCTCATTGTGGTTTTAATTTGCATCTCTCTGATAGCTAATGATATTGAGCATCTCTTCATGTGTCTCTGGATCCTCTATATGTCCTCCTTGGAGAAGTGTCTGTTCAAGTCCTTTTCCCAATTTTTAAAAAAATTTTTTATTGATTATGCTGTTACAGTTGTTCTATTCCCCCCCTTCATTCCCCTCCACCCTACCACCCCTCCGCACCATTACCCCACCCTTTAGTTTATGACCATGTGTCTCAAGTTCTTTAGATTCTATATTTCCCATGCTACTCTTGCCCCCCCTTCTATTTTCTATCTACTGTCTATGCTACTTATTTTCTGTACCTTCTCCCCCCTTCTCCTCCTCCCACTCCCCTGTTGCTAACCCTCCTTGAGATCTTCATTTTATGTTTCCACTCCTGATCTAGCTGTCCTTTTAGTTTGCTTTTGTTTCAGGTGTGGTTGTTAATAACTGTGAGTTTATTGTCCTTTCACTGTTCACATTTCTTTAACTTCTTTTTCTTAGATAAGTCCCTTTAACATTTCATATAATAAGGGCTTGGTGATGATGAACTCCTTGAACTTGACCTTATCTGAGAAGCACTTTATCTGTCCTTCCATTCTAAATGAAAGTTTTGCTGGATAGAGCAATCTTGGTTGTAGGTCTTTGGATTTCATAACTTGGAATACCTCTTTCCAGCCCCTTCTTGCCTATAAGGTCTCTTTTGAGAAATCCACTGACAGTCTGATGGGGACTCCTTTGTAGGTGACTGTCTCCTTAGCTCTTGCTCCTTCTAGGATTCTCTCCTTCATTTTAATTTTGGCTAATGTAATGATGATGTGCCTTGGTGTGTTCCTTCTTGGGTCCAACTTCTTTGGGACTCTCTGAGCTTCCTGGATTTCCTGGAAGTCTATTTCCCTTTGCCAGATTGGGGAAATTCTCCTTTATTATTTGTTCAAATAAGTTTTCCACTGGTGGCTGTGCCTTTCCCCCTTCTGGCACCCCTATAATTCGGATGTTGGAGCATTTAAAGATGTCCTGGAGGTTCCTAAGATTCTCCTCATTTCTTTGAATTCTTGCTTCTTGACTCTTTTCTGTTTGGCCATTATTTGCTTTCTTCTGGTACTCCACTGATTTGAGTCCCAGTTTCCTTTTCATTGCTATTGGTTTCCTGTGCAATTCCATTCATTTCAATTAGTTTCGCCTTCATATATTTGTCTAATTTGTGGCTATAATCAACCAGTTCTGTGAGGATCCTGATCACCAGTGTTTTAAACTGTGCATCTGAGAGTTTTGCTATTTCTTCATTGCTTAGATTTATAGGCTCTGGGGCTTTGAGATCTTCTTGAGCCACTTTTGGTCTGTTCGCTCCCTTTAAGTGTGAGGAGTGGAGCCTTGGACTCCCAGGTCACTGGGTTGTGACACTGTATGTGGGGGTGTGGTCAGAGCCGGGAAATGGCACCACCCTCTGCTGTTTAGCTGTTTCGGCAGCTGGGTAGGAGCAGAGCCTTAAGTGGTTCTCCAGGGCCGGGCCACTCAGAGTCGCTGGATTATGAGGCTGTATGTGGAGGTGGGGTCAGAGCAGGGAAATGGTGGCGCCCTCCCTGTCGCTAGCGGTGGGGACCCACTGGGTCTCGGTCCAATCGCCCACTCCCTCGCTTGTCTATCAGCGCACAAATGTGCGACCACAGTCAACCCACAGCCCTGCTCCCTGGCTGTTTCCCCATGGTTGCTTGCTTGGTTGCTCGCTCGGTCACTCACTAGGCCCAACACTGAGCCTGGATTCCAGGCACCTGAGTTCGTCTGACGGAGTTTTCCTGTGCTACCCCACTCCACCAGCTGCTGGTTTCACCCCTTACCAATCAGGCTGAAGAATTTGTTGTTAACAGACCTCCGAAAAGTTCAATTTTCTGTGTTCTGGCGGTGTTTTCTGTTGCTAATATTTAGTTGTCTCTAAACTTGGTTGTGTGAGAAGGCACGGCCTATCCACCTATGCCTCCATCTTGGCGGAAGTCTCCCTTTTCCCATTTTTTAATTGGGTTATTTGTCTTCTTAGAGTGGAGTCCTGTAAGTTATTTGTGTAGTTTGGAGATTAAACCCTTGTCTGAGGTATCATTACCAATTATGTTTTCCCATACAATTGGTTGTCTTTTTATTTTAATATTATTTTCTTTAGCCATGCAGAAGCTTTTTATTTTGATGAGATCCCATTTGTTTATTCTTTCCTTTATGTCCCTTGCTCTAGGGGACATATCAGTAAAAAAGTTGCTGCGTGAAATATCTGAGATTTTCTTGCCAATGTTCTCCTCTAGGATTTTAATGGTTTGAAGGCTTATATTTAAGTCTTTTATCCACCTTGAATTTATTATGGGGTATGGTGTAAGTCTGTGCTCAAGTTTCATTGTTTTGCATGTAGCTGTCCAGTTCTCCCAACACCATTTATTGAAGAGGCTATCTTTACTCCATTTTATGTTTCTGGCTCCTTTGTCGAATATTAAGTAACAGTAGAGGGTTGGGTTTATTTCTGGGTTCTCTGTTCTATTCCATTGGTCTATGTGCCTGTTTTTATGCCAGGACCATGCTGTTTTTTTTTTAATTTTATTTAGTTATTTTTCAAGTACAGTTTTTTTGTCTATTACTCCCATCCCAGCCTCCCCCACCCCTTGCTCCCCACCTCCCTCCCATTTCCACCCCCTTAGATCTCATCCCAGTGTCCTTCCTATTTGTTCCTCCAAATCCCTCCCCCTTTTTCCCCTTAACTTCCCTTCCCTCTCTCCTCTGGTCACGACCGACTTGTTCTCTATTTCAGTGTCTTTCTTTTTTTCTGCTTGCTTGTTTGTTTTGTTGTTTAGCTTCCTGTTACAGGAGAGATCATATGGTATTTGTCTTTCAACACCTGGCCTATTTCATTCAGCATAATGCTTTCCAGTTCCATCCATGTTGTTGCAAAGGGTAGTAGCTCCTTCTTTCTCTTTGCTGCATAGAATTCCATTGTGTATATGTACCACTATTTTTTGATCCATTCATTTACTGATGGGCAGCTAGGTTGCTTCCAGCTCTTGGCTATTGTAAATTGTGCTGCTATGAACATTGTGGTGCATAGGTTCTTTGAAATTGATGTTTTAGGATTCTTGGGATATAATCCTAGCAATGGAATTGCTGGGTCAAAAGGCAGGTCGATTTTTATTTTTCTGAGAAAATTCCATACTATTTTCCATAATGGTTGTACCAGTCTGCAATCCCACCAACAGTGAACTAAGGACCCCTTTTCCCCACACCCTCTCCAACATTTGTTGTTTGTTACTTTGCTTATGATAGCCATCCTGACCAGTGTAAAGTGGTATCTCATTGTGGTTTTAATTTGCATCTCTCTGATAGCTAATGATATTGAGCATCTCTTCATGTGTCTCTGGATATTCTGTATGTCCTCTTTAGAGAAGTGTCTGTTCAAGTCCTTTTCCTATTTTTTAATTGGGTTATTTGTCTTCTTAGAGTGGAGTCCTGTAAGTTATTTGTATAGTTTGGAGATTAGAACTTTGTCTGAGGTATCATTGGCAAATATGTTTTCCCATACAGTTGGTTATCTTTTTAATTTAATACTGTTTTCTTTAGCCACACAGAAGCTTTTTCTTTTGATGAGATCCCATTTGTTTATTCTTTCCTTTATATTCCTTGCTCTAGGGGACATATCATTAAAAAAGTTGCTGCGTGAAATATCTGAGATTTTCTTGCCAATGTTCTCTTCTAGGACTTTAATGGTGTCACTGCTTATATTTAGGTCTTTTATCCATCTTGAATTTATTTTGGTGTATGGTGTAAGTTGGTGCTCAAGTTTCATTTTTCTGCATGTAGCTGTCCAGTTCTCCCAGCACCATGTTGAAGAGGCTATCTTTATTCCATTTTATGTTTCTGGCCCCTTTGTCGAATATTAAGTGACTGTAGAGGGTTGGGTTTATTTCTGGGCTCTCTGTTCTATTCCATTGGTCTATGTGCCTCTTTTTATGCCAGTACCATGCTGTTTTGATTACAGTGGCCTTGTAATACAATTTCATATCAGGTATTGTGATTCCTCCTACTTTGTTCTTCTTTCTCAAATAGCAGCTGCTATTCGGGGTCATTTATGGTTCCATATATACTTTTGAAGTGTTTGTTCTATGACTGTGAAATTTGTCATTGGTACTTTAATAGGGATTGCATTGAATCTGTAAATTGCTTTGTAGTATGGACATTTTGATGATGTTAATTCTTCCAATCCATGAACACGGTACATGTTTCCATTTGTTTGTGTCTTCCTTGATTTCCTTCTTCAGTGTTGTGTAGTTTTCTGCATACAGGTCTTTTTCCTCCTTAGTTGGGTTTATTCCCAGATATTTTATTTTTGTTTTTGCTCTATCTAATAGTATTTTTTTATTTCTGCTTTTGCTGATTTATTGTTAGTATATAAAAATGCCTTTGATTTCTGGATATTGACTTTGTAACCCGCTATTTTACCAAATTTATTTATTAATTCGAGCAGTTTTTGAGTACAGTCTACAGGATTTTCCATGTACAAGGTCATGTCATCTGCAAACAATGACAGTTTGTTTCCTCCTTTCAAATTTGGATGCCTTTTATTTCCTTTTCTTGTCTGATAGGTGTGGCTAAAACTTCCTGTATTATATTAAATAGAAGTCGAGAAAGTGGACATCCTTGTCTTGTTCCTGATCATAGTGGAAAAGCTTTTAGTTTTTCCCCATTGAGTATGATGTTGGCTGTAGGTCTCTCATATATGGCCTTTATTATATTGAGGAATGCTCCCTCTATTCCCACACTGCTGAGTGTTTTTATCATAAATGGGTGTTGTACCTTATCAAAAGCTTTTTTGGCACCTACTGATATGATCAGGTGCTGTTTTTCTTTGCTTTTGTTTATGTGATGTATTCCTGATTTGCGAATATTGAACCATCCTTGCATCCCTGGGATGAATCCCACTTGGTCATGGTGTATAATCTTTTGGATATATTGTTGGATGCAATTTGCCAATATTTTGTTGAGGATTTTAGCATCTATGTTCATCAGTGATATTGGCCTGAAGTTTTCTTTCTTTGTTGTGTCTCTCTCTGGTTTTGGAATTAGGATGATGCTGGCTTCATAAAAAGAATTTGGGAGTTTTCCATCCTTCTGGGTTTTTTGGAATAGTCTGTGGAGAATAGGGGTTAGCTCTTCCTTAAATGCTTTGTAGAATTCTCCTGTGAAACCATCTGGCCCAGGGCTTTTGTGTGATGGGAGTTTTTTGATTACTGCTTCAATTTCTTTTGCTGTTATTGGGCTATTCAGGTTTTCTGCTTCTTTTTCATTGAGTTTTGGAAGATCGTATTTTTCTAGAAATGTGTCCATTTCCCCTAGGTTTTCGAATTTCTTGGCATACAGTTCTTCATAGTAATTTCTTACAGTCCCTTCTATTTCTGTGTTATCAGTTGTAATCTCTCCTCTTTCGTTTCTGATTGTGTTTATTTGTGTCCTCTCTCTTCTTTTCTTGATGAGCCTACTTAAAGGCTTGCCTATTGTGTTTATCTTTTCAAAGAACCAACTCCTGGATTCATTGATCCTTAGAATTGTGGTTTTAGTCTCTATGTCATTTAGTTCTGCTCTTATCTTGGTTATTTCCTTCCTTCTGCTTGCTCTGGGAGGTTTTTGTTGTTCCTCGAGTTCTTGCAGGTATAGGGTTAGGTTGTTTCTTTGAGCTGTTTCTACCTTCTTTACGTAGGCCTGTATTGCTATAAACTTCCCTCTCAGGACTGCCTTCGCTGTGTCCCATAAGTTTTGGGTTTTTGTGAGATCATTTTCATTTCTTTCCAGAAACTTTTTGATTTCTTCCCTAATTTCATTCTTGACCCATTCATTGTTTAATAGCATACTATTCAGTCTCCATGATTTTGGGTGTTTTGGTTTTTTTCTTTGGGGTTGGTTTCCAATTTCAGTCCCTTGTGGTTGAAAAAAATGCATTGTATGATTTCAATTTTCTTGAATTTGTTGAGGCTCGTTTTGTGTCCTATCATGTGGTCTATCTTTGAAAATATTCCATGTGCATTTGAAAAGAATGTGTATTTAGCTTCTTTGGGATGAAGGGTTCTATATATATCAGTTAAGTCCATTTCATCTAGGGTGTTGTTTAATGCCACAATATCTTTGTTGATATTTTGTTTGGAAGATCTGCCCATTTTTGATAGTGGGGTGTTAAAATCTCCTACTATAATTGTGTTGCTGTCAATATCTTTCTTGAAGTCCTCTAGGATTTTTCTTGATATATTTTGGTGCTCCTATGTTGGGTGCATATATATTTATGATGTTAATGTCTTCTTGGTGGATTCTTCCCTTGAGTATTATGAAGTGACCTTCTGGGTCCCTCTTTATGGCCCTTTTTTTGAAGTCTATTTTTTCCGATATGAGAATTGCTACCTCAGCTTTTTTTCCTGTTCCTTTGTTTGGAAAATTTGTTTCTAGCCTTTCACTTTTATACTGTGATGGTCTTTTGTGCTGAGGTGGGTCTCTTGTAGGCAGCATACGTGTGGGTCATGCTTTCTCATCCATGCAGCTATTCTGTGTCTTTTGCTTGGAGCATTTAATCCATTTGCGTTTAAGGTTATTATTGATAGGTACTTATTCATTGCCATTTTTGTACCTGTGTTCCTCTCTGCCTGTCTCTTTTCCTTCCTTTCCTTAAAGCAGACCTTTTAGTATTTCTTGTAGAGCTGGTTTGGTGGAGGCGTATTCTTTTAGGCTTCTTTTGTCTTGGAAGCTCTTTATTTGGCCTTCTATCTTGATTGAGAGCCTTGCTGGGTAAAGTAGCCTTGGTTGCAGGCCTTTGGATCTCATTACTTGGAATATTTCTTGCCTTTCTCTTCTTGCTTGGAGTGTTTCCATTGAGAAGTCAGTAGCTAACCTTATTGGGGCTCCTTTGTATGCTACTCCTTTTTCTCCCTTGCTGCCTTGAAGATTCTCTCTTTGTCTTGGAATTTTGCCATTTAAATGATTATGTGTCTTGAAGTGGGCCTCTTGGAGTTCCTCTTCATTGGGACTCTGTGATTCCTGGATTTGATTGACTTTTTCTCTCATCAAATTAGGGAAATTTTCTCTCATTAATCTTTCAAATACATTTTTTATCCCTTGTTCTTCTTCTTCTGCTTCTGGTATTCCTGTTATTTGGATATTATTACATTTCATATTGTCCTGCATTTCTCTTAATCCCTCTTCATTTTTTCTGAACCTCTTTTCCTTTTCCTGGTCTTTCTATGAGATGCTTTCTACTTTGTCCTCCAACTCACTAATCCGATCTTCTGTCTCATCGAGTCTACTTTTGATACTTTCTACTGTGTTCTTCAATTCGGAAATTGTATTCTTCATTTCCTCTTGGCCCTTGCTAATAGTTTCCATTTCCTTTTTCATGTTGATATAGTTTGCAGTGAGACCGTTGTAGCTCCCCTGTAGTTTCTGGTAGCTTATTGTGAGCTCTTTGAAATTCCTGATAATCAGTGATTTGAATTCAATATCTGATAGTTGACTTGCCTCTATTTCATCTAACATTCTTTCTGAGGGTTCCTCCTTTCCTTTCATTTGGGGATTGTTTATTTGTCTTCCCAATGTTTGTGAGACTCTTCTTGTTAGCCTCAGCTTCTTTGATTGATCTGTTCTGACTCCCTGAGTTTATGTTGTGAACTTCTGGGGCAGAATGCCTGTGAAAATCATTGGTGCAGTCTCTTTCTGTTTATCCTGTCGTTCTCTGCTTCCACCTACTCAAATATGCAGCAGCTTTTGGCTTCTCTCCTACAGCAAAGTGAAATTTTTCTCTCTGACTCTACTGTTGGGAAGCCTCTTCTATGGGTCCAGCTCTGGTCTTTTCATATTTTCAAGTTGTTTGTGTCTCTTCTGGTTCCTCCATGACTGTCAAGATTTCTGGTCCCTTATTTTCATATATGCTAATCAACTGCTGGCTGCCTGGCTTCTTCTCTGCAGATTGGACAGGATTCTCTCCCTTGTGTATAAGGAACTGGAATCTGCTCCGTTCTACTCCTTCGCCATCTTGCCTCAGTCTCAGAAATATATACATATTTTTAAAAAGACCCAAATGCAACTTCTGAGCATAAAATCCATAATGGCTGAGATGAGAAAATACACTAGATAGAAGTAAAGACACATTAGATATTGTGGAAGAGAAGGTGGGTTAAGAAGGGCACAGGAAAAAAAATTCCAAGATAAGACACAGAGAAAAAATATGAAAATGCTATAGAGCTGTAGAACAGTGAGCTGTAAAACAACTTGAAATGGTCTAACGTGGAAAGGAAAGGAAACTGGTGCCCACAAATATGGAAAGAAAAATATAGAAATAATATATGAAGAAATAATTGCCAAATTTTTTTCCAAACTTAATAAAAACTATAAAACCACAGACCCAGGGAAGCAAATGAATCCAAAGGAAAAGAAACACGAAGAAAATTACACCAAGGTAAGCTACATTTAAATTGCTCAAAACCAGTAATAAACAAAAAATCTTGAAAGCAGCTAGAAGAAAAAGACATGTTACATACAGAGGAACAAAGAGAAAGAAGAGAAACAACATAAGCAAAAAGATGATGGAGCAAGAAATGGAGAAAGGGGAAAAACAGCCTAGAATTCTATACCCCACAAAAGCATCTTTCAAAGTGAAGGTGAAAATAAAGATATATTCACACACACAAAAGCTGAAAGAATTCATCATCAGCTACCCACACTACAAGAAATGTTAAGGCATATCCTCCTGGCAGACGGAAACTGACACCAGATGAAAATAAGAAACAATGGACCAAAGAGCACTGGAAATAGAATATACATATCAATAAATATCAATAAATCTTTAAGATTTATTTTTTCTTTTTCTTTTTTAAATTATATTTTATTGATTATGCTATTACAGTTTTCCCAATTTTTTCCCCTTTATCTCCCCTCCACCCCCAACCCTCCAGCATCCCCCTCTTAGTTCATGTCCATGGGTTGTATATATAAATTCTTTGAGTTTTCTGTTTCCCATACCATTTTTGACCTGTCTATTTAATGCCTACCAATTATGCTTCTTCTTCCCTGTACCTTGCCCCCATTCCTCCCCTCCATGTGATATCCATTTCTCTGATTCTGTTCCTGTTCTAATTGTTTGCTTAGTTTTTGTTTTTCTTTCTTTTACTTTTTTAGGTTCTTTTGTTGATAGTTGTGAGTTTGTTATCTTTTTACTGTTCATATTTTTGATCCTCCTTTTTTTAGATAAGTCCCTTTAATATTTCATATCATAATGGCTTGGTGATGATGAACTCTTTTAAGTTGATCTTGTCTGGGAAGCACTTTATCCTTCCATTCTAAATGATAGTTTTGCTGGATACAATATTCTTGGATGTAGGTCCTTGCCTTTCATGACTTCAAATACTTCTTTCCAGCCCCTTCTTGCCTGTAAGGTTTCTTTTGAGAAATTTGCTGATAGCCTTATTATTTAAATGTCTTTTAAAAATAACTGTTTAAACAAAAGTAATAACAATGGATTGTGGAGTTTATACCCTGCAAAAGCAAAATGCATAGAAAATATTGAAGTTTTAGAGGGAAGAAGTGGAGGTATCTTATTGTAACATCCTTATACTAAATCTGAAGGTACATTATATCTCTTCAAGGTAGATTATGACAAGTTAAAGATGTACACTATAAATCTTGAAGTAACAACTAAAATAACAAAACAATGAGTTATGGTTAATAAGCTACAAGGAAATAAAATGGTATTTTAAAATACTTGAGTAATTTAAAAGAAGGCAGAAAAGTAGGAAAAGGAAAAAACAAATGGGACAAATTGAAAACAAATAGCAAGATCACAAGTTCAAAATAACCATAGCAATACTCACATCAAAGTAAATGGACAAAACATCCCAATAAAAGGCAGAAATTATTACATCAGTTCTTTTTAAAAAGCAAGACCCACCTACTTGCTACCTACAAGAAAGTCACTTTAAATATAAAGACACAAATGTGTCAAACATAAAAATATGCCCAACAATTCTAAGTAGAATTGATCCAAGAGAACTGGCCACACAAAAACTTGTTGACAAATGTTTGTAGAAACATTATTCATAATAACCAAAAAGTGAAAATAACCCAATTTTTTATCAACTCAAGGGATAAATAAAATATAGTATATTCATACATTGGAAGAGTATTCAGCTATAAAGTAAAATGAAGAAATGACATATGCTACATGAATAAACCTTGAAAACAGTACGCTAAATGAAAGAAGCCAGTCACAAAGGACCAAATATTGTATAATTCTATTTGCATAAAATGTTCAAAATAAGAAACTCCATGGAAACAGAAAGTAAAATGATAGTCATCTAGGGCTGGAGATGTTGGGAGAAAGCAAGATGTGACTACTAACGGGTACAGGGTGTCTTATGGGGGTGATGAAAATGTTCTAAAATTGATTATGGTGAAAAATTGATAGACCTACATAGGAAATCATTCAGAATATAGAATATTTGGCCTAGCTACTATGGCTTAGTGAGTTGAGCACTGGCCTGGGAGCTGGGGGGTCACCAGTTTGATTCCCAGTCAGGGCGGATGCCAGGGTTGCAGATAGAGTACCCAGTTGGGAGGCAGCCAATCAATGTTTCTCTTCCTCCCTGCCTCTCTCTCTAGAACTTAATAAATAAAATCTTTAAAAGAAAATTAATATACAATATTCAAGCTAGAACAATTTTCACAAAGAATTAAGTTGAAGGGACTCAATTTTAAGACCCACTTGAAAGATGCGGTAAGCAAGATGGTGCGGTATTGGCAAAAAGCTAGATACAGAGATAAGTGGAACACAATAAAAAGTCCATAAATATACCACATAAATATCAGCAATTGATTTTGGACAAAGTGCAAGAGTAATTTAATGAAGGGAAGATCATCTTTTTAACAAAAACATTGGAAAAATTAAACACCCATACATTAAGAAATCAACCTCAACCTATACTTCATAACTTTTATAAAAACTAACCTAATAAATAACAAATCTAAATGAGAAATGCAAAACTGTAACTTTTAGAAGAAAACATATGAGAAAATCTTTTTTAATTAAAAAAAATTTTATTGATTGATTTTTGGAGAGAGGAAGGGAGGGATAAAGAGAGGGAGATTCTCACACCAGATTCTCACATGCCCCAGTTGGGGGCCTGGCCTGCAACCCTGGCATGTGCAGGAAATCAAACCTGCAACCTTTCAATTCGCAGGCTGGCACTCAATCCACTGAGCCACACCAGGTAGGGCCAAAGAAAACTTTGACTTGGGGTTAAGCAATGAGTTTTTAAACATGACAATCCAAAGTACAATCAATAAAAAAAGAAAAGTTAATAAATTGGATTGCATTGAAACTTAAAATGTTTGCTCTGCAAATGACACTGTTAAGATAATGAAAACACAAGCTACAAAATGGGAGAGAATATTTGCAAATTACATATCTAACAAAAGAGTTGCATCCAGAATATACAAATAACTCTCAAATTCCAAAGAAAACAAACAATACAATTAGAAAATGGGCAAAATACCTGAACAGTCACTTGAAAAAGGATATGTGAATGGCAAATAAGCACATGAAAACATTTTCAATGTTAGGAAAATAAAAATTAAAACTGCAATGAGATACCACTACACATCTATTAGAATGACTAAAATAAAAAATACTAACAATACTAAGTTCTGGAAAGAGCATGGAGCAACTGGAACTCTTACACATTTCTAGTTAGAATGTACAGCCACTACAGAAAACAGTCTGGCAGTTTCCTTATAAAGTTCAACTTACTCTTACCCTATTACCCAGCAATTCTGTTCCAGGTTATTTACCATAAAAAAGTGAAAACATACATTCACACAAAAACTCATAAACTAATATTTATAGCAGATCTATTCATAATCACAAAAACCTGGAAACAACCCAACTGCCCTTTAACTGGCAAACAAATAAATGAACTACTGTTATATCCATAAAATAAAATCTAACACAGAAATAAAAATGGGCTAACTATAAATACATGCAACAACATGGATAAATCTCAAAGGCATTATGCTGAGTGAAAAAGCTAATCCCGAAAGTTTACATATTGAAAGTTTCCATTTATACACCATATTTGAAAACACAAAACTATAGTGATAGAGAACAGATTAGTGGTTCTCAGAGTGGGGATGTAGTTTTTTAATATATTTTTTAAATCAAATAAAAATTGAAATTAAAAAGGGGTTACTGAGTCTCAAGTCATGTAAGCCTAACACCATCACATGTAAACTAATGTCAAATAACATAACTCAGTGTCAGAAAGAGTTTAATAAGAGTAACAAACAGGATGTATACAACCTCACCTGTATAATCTTTCAGGCAGGAAGTTTAACAGGTTACCAGCTAACAGGTTAATAGGGAGGTTAACGTCTTCCCCAATTTTCTATTTTAATGAAAATTTTAAAACATACTAAATAGTTGAAAGAAGAGTATAAAGCACATCTCTCCACTCACCACCTAGATTTAACAATTGCTAGTATGGTGCCATATTTTTCTCTATATTATATGTGAATGTATATTTTGAGTGAAATTTTTTAAAGTAAGCTGCATACATTAGGACTCATACACTTCACCCCTAAATACTTCAACCTATGTCTCCAAAGACTTAAGTACATTCTATATAACCTTGATTATCATATCTAAGAAAAATAACAGTAATTCCCTACTAATTTGAATGTGGACCTAACACCAAGTCCACATTCAATTATCCCTGATTGTCCCCAAAACATTTTCACATCTTTTCAATGAACCAAAAGCCAGTCAAGTTTTCTGTGCTACATTTGGTTATGTCTCTTTGTGTCTATTAACTTAGAACACTGTCTTAATCTTCTTAAGCTACTAAAAAAGTACTAGGCTGGATGGCTTAAAAAACAAACACTTATTTCTGCTCTGGCTGGGTCAGTTGGTTGGAGCATTGAACCATGCACCAAAAGGTTGCAGGCTGGGTTCTTGGTCAGGGCACGTGCTTAGGTTACCAGTTTGATCTCCAGTCAGGACATTTATGGAAGACAACTGATCAATGTTTCTCTCTGACATCAATGTTTCTCTCTCTCCCTTCCTTTCTAAAATCAATTACTATATCCTCAAGTGAGGACTTAAAAAGAACATTTATTTCTCACAGCTCTGCATGCTGGGAAGTCCAAGATCGCGGTACGAAAAAATTTAGCATGTGGTTAGAGCACTCTTTTTGGCTTGTAAATGGCTGCCTTCTTGCTGTTATCCTCATACAGCAGAGAAAGAGGGAGCTCTGGTTTCTTCCTTTTCTTATAAAGACACTAATCTCACCATGAAGACCCAGCTTCATGATCTCATCTAACCCAAATCATCTCGGAAAGGCCCCACTTGCAAGTATCATCACATTAGGGATTGAGGCTTCATTGTATGGATTTGCAGGGAAGGTACAGTTCAGTCCATAACAAACACTTATCTGCCTTTTTGTTTCCCTCAACAAAGACTTTTTGAAGAAACCAGGGTTAACTGTCTCAACTGTCTTGTAAATTGTCCCATATCTTAGGTATGTTTGTTTACACATGGTATTTTGTAATTTGTTTCTCTGTCTCCTGTATTTCATACAAACTGGAAGATCCTAAAACCTCAATTAGATTCAGACAAAACATTTGGAGGATGAATACTGCATAGATAAAGCTGTATGCTTCCTATTCCATCACATCAGGAGACAATACTAGAGAGTTCCACAAGGAGTGAGGATAAATTTGATAAGTTGGTTTTCAGATTGCCATACCTTTCCACTGTAAAGGTACCCTTCCTTTGCAATAGTCAAGTAATCTGTAGGGTGATACTCAACACCATGCAATTACCATGTTCTCCAACAGCATCTCCCCTACAACTCTTGAATGTACTGAAAATTCCTAAATCAGTTATCACTGAGGGTTGTAAAATGGTGATTTTTCTAATTACATGATTCTAAAAAGGTTAACTTCTGAAAGTTCTAAGAAACACTTTCAAGAAATTGTTTTTTCCTCTTTAACACACATTTTAGTTCTATTTATAACTTTTAAATAATTAATGCTACCTTATCACATAACAATAATCCATCTCTAATGTATTTTTTACTACAGAAAGTCATTTGGTTTATTTTAGAACAATGTTTCAATAACAAAAGTATTGTGTCAGTGTTACAGGAATTTCAGACCATTCAGAAGAGTATCAAGGGAAAAGTAATATCTCCCTCCCTCTTTCCCAACAACTGATCCCACTGCCAAAACATAACCACTGCTAAGTTTGTGTATCTTTCCAGGGAAGCATATATGTCATATATAAATGTCTACACATCATGTTTACATACATATGTTACATAATTTTTAAGGAATAAATGAGATAATACTACACACAACTGATCTGTACCTTGCTTTTACCACAACAGTATGTGTAGACAGCTGCCTTAAAAGGAGATCCCCTGCCCTGGCTGGTGTAGCTCAGTGGACTGAGCACAGGCTTTCGAACCAAAGGATCACAGTTCAATTCCCAGTCAGGACACATACCTGGGTTGCAGGCCAGTTCCCAGCAGGGGACACATGAGAGGTAACCATACATTGATATTTCTCTCCCTCTCTCCTTCCCTTCCCCTCTAAAGATAAATAAAAATAAAATCTTAAAAAAAAGGAGATCCCAAAACACCTCTTTTTATCAGCTGCATAGTATTCCTTGCAGGAATGTGTAATAATGTAAACCAGTCTCTTCTTGATGAGCATTGCAACTTATTTCTGCTGCAACAAATGCTGCAGTGCAAGTAATGTAACATGCTAATGCAAGTATTTATGAAGAATAAAATATAATAATTGAGACTGCTGAATAAAAGAGTAGGGTATATCCATTATACCTTTTTTCTAGGTATTAACAAATAGCCCACAAAAAATTGCAGTTCTCCTCACTCTTACTAACTGCATCCTAATGCAATGTCGAATTATAGCAGGTCTCTGCTGAACCAGCCTCAAGTAACAACACTGGGCAAAGAATCACAGTCTAGAGTGAGAATGAAAACTAATATTTACCAAGAGTTTAAGGGCCAGAAACTGCATTTGTCCTTTAGAGTAGCCAGAAACTGCACTTGTCCTTTAGAGTATCTCATTCATGCAATAATCCTGTGAGGTAAGTGACACTGTCTGCATTTTTTAAAAGAGGAAGCCAAGGCTAAGAGAGCTTACCCAATTTTATATACAGCTTTAGAAGTAACCGGGCCAGCATTTGAACCCAGGCAATCTGTATCAAAGTGAGACTCTATGAAGCAGCCCAAACTAGGGCCAAAAGTACAAGTCTTTAAAAAATGAGGGCTTTTGATTAACAAGGAAGAGGGTAGTCCTGAAATGTTTGTTCACAGGCTTGAAAGTTAATTTCATGCTACTGCAAAAGATCACATTGTCCCCTTTCAAATTTTGCCTGTGAACCCACTCTTAGTCTGTGCTTAAGTAATCCAGCTCCAACAAAGCAACAGTGAGCCCACAAGCCACAGAACCTGGAAGGGCTTGGAAAAGTTAATAGGCAGGAAGCAGGAGGAAAACAAGAAGCAGGTGGTAGACTAGCATGACCAAGTTAGGTATTTTGGACCCGAATCAGTTGTCACAAAAACATTATGGGGGAAGTGGAACTACTGTACACATGAGAGAGCCACAATTAATTGACGCAGTGTGTTTATACCAGCTTTCTCTGCCTCAAACACTTGCTATTTCTGCTGCACAGACATGCTGTGCCCAGTAACTTTAGGATGGCACATAATCACTACAGAACCAGGCAGCTGGGAGCTCCCTTCCCTGTTAAACAGGTTAGACTGGTGGCCTTGCCTGTTGCTATGAAGCTCTCATCACAGGGCCTGGGGTACTGCTTTCAACTTCCCCGGAGTTGGGTCTGTGGTTACCTTCCCTTGTAGCTGTCTGGGGCTGTTGTCAGGGAGGGGTGTTTATAACTCTCTCTTGGTAGAAGGGGGAGTTCCTTTCCATTTAAATGGTAAAAATTCACAGTGTATCTGCCTTTTACTGTCTTTGGGTCCTTTGCACCAAAGTAAGTGCAGTTATTGGATCTATTTATGCACACCACTCCTAATTTAACATCAACTATTTATTAATAAAGGGATAAAAAGAAGAAGAGGAAGGGGAAAGAAAACAGCTTCCCCTTTTCACCTATTGTCTCAATCCCAGAAGCCCCATAGGTACAGACAACAACTGAAAGTTGACAACAGAAATTGACAACATAATGTGATTTCAATAAGGAGAAATGGATATCACATTGGATGATCTGAGGAGCATCTTCAAATACCATCATAAATGCCACAGAATGAAGGCATGGGCATACTTTCATAGGTCAAAATCAAATAGCACAAAAGTGTATAGAGTGATGTCTCCCTCCAATCCCTATGTCACAGCCACCTAGTTCCTATCCTTCACCCCCTCAAGGAAACCAATACATATAATACATATACTAGCAAATATATGTATTATCACAATTTTATTTATTTACTTATTTTTTAGAGGGAAGGAGAAAAAGAAGGAGAGAAATGTCAATGTGTGGTTGCCTCTTCCACACCCCCTACTGGGGACCTGGCCTGCAACCCAGGCATGTGCCCTGACTGGGAATTGAACTGGCGGCCGTTTGGTTCCCAGGCCTGTGCTCAATCCACTGAGCTACACCAGCCAGAGACAATTTCACATTTATATATAAAAATCTTCCCTCTCAGATTAAAGTACCACTTAAATATGACAGAATTCAGACTTTTTAATTTCAAAGAGTTTTAAAATTCACAGTTGAACTCTTTCACTCCTAACAATTTGCTCATATTTAAAAGTTAAATTGTCTGGAGGCTGGGGCCTCCAGAAATGAAATGGAGGCCCCAGCATGCAGCAGTTACTTAAGTATTTCCTTGTGTCATTTGTCCTTTATTACTCAGAGGCAACAGGACAATTACTCACTTCCTCTATTGATCTCAACAAATGCAATCTGATTTCTTACTACTAAAAAAAAGAGAAGTCTTGAAAACCTGTACTGCATTCACTTAAGTGTGCAAAGATTTTCATACTGCATTTTTATCATAATTTCAATAGTCTTCAGTATATAATGAATAATTAGCTAAGAAAATGACATTAGAATTCAGATTGCAAGGGGGTTCTTGAAACAGAAGAGAATGTCTCAGAGAAAAATGTTTTCTCACAATTATAAGCAACTCACATCAAAATATTAGTATTTGGCATAACCTAGGACATTATATATTGACAAACTAAAAATTTTAACACATTTTAAAGTAATACCAAAACCCAAAGACATAGTACAAAAATTACACGGAATGCTATGAAATGATGCTGCCATTTTGGAATAATCACCAATTAAACCAGATTTCAGTAGCACAAAATGAAACACTGTAGTACAGTTCCAATGACTAAAACCTTGTGATGAATCTAAAAAGTACATATCAGCAAAGGAAAATTCCACTGCTATTTTTAAGCCTTAAGATAAGGGTGATTGAGCTCCTGAGAACATGGAGTACTCCTCAGAAAATGTATTTTTAAATCCCCAATTTAGTTTCCATGCACTTGAACATGTACTTATGAGCCTGTCAAAGCTACCTTCTAAAATATTTTACATTGTACTTTAATGAATTGGTACATGGGATATAAAATAAGAATATTTTCATGACTATCTATGTAATATAAAGGCAATTTTCACTTGCATTATGGCTCAGAATCAATCACCAGAAATGGCAGCGTGCTTTAACTCCCCACTTTGCTCTCTGCTCAGGAAACCTCCTAACTTACATGCAGCCCTGGCATCAAACATTTGTCACCAACTGACACAACCCACAGAACTCAAGAATGACCAGGTATCAAGGCCAAAGTTTGTATTTACACCTGTAATTTACAATAACCATACTCAGTTTTGGACCTGATCCTGTTTCAATTTAAGATTTGTGGATACCCTGAAAACTTGAGGGCTCCTGACAGCACTTTGTAACATTTGTGGCCATGAACCTAGGCTGTCAACGACCAATCAAGAACCATGAGAAGCAAGCCCCAGGGCCAAGGGTAATTTTCACATTAAAGATTAAGGTGTCTTCTTTCCATTCTATATCAGGGAACCCTGAATGGAAATTGAATGGAGAAATTCCTCCAGTATAAATGATAAAGTAAAATGCTGCCTCTTGGGACCAGTCATAAGGTGGGCTCCTCTATTTCAAATGAGTGTGCCAATGTGGGCCCTAACTCTACAGAAAGAGAATGCTTGGTTCCAGTTTGGAGTGCTAGAGTGGGGTTCAGGGGACATAGTGGGGGAGAAGGGATAATTCAGATTGTGGCTAAGTGACACATACAATGAGAGGAGATTTGTACTGACCACTGTGCATGTGTCACACCATGTGCCATTAAATCCGGAAAAGGATGGTGGCAACAGCCCACCCTTCACCACAAAAGAAGGCTGACTCCAGAATTAAAACCATTACTTTTCCTCTTCATACATTCACAAATGTATCTTCAAAGTCACATCCATGTTACAATTTGAGGAATATAAAAACTCCTCTCCTCTTGGAGAAGGCAAGTAACTGGGCAGAACTTCCTCCCTGGACATAAGGGTGGAAGATGTGCCCATCTCCGGGACTAGGTCCAACATGGCTGGGTAGCACTCTGGGTCCTGAACTACATTCACCTTTCACAGTGCTTCATGCTCTTACGTTATTAAATAGAGACCAAAGAACACATCTCAGAAGTGGACTCCCAGACAGGTTGACCATGGATGTAGCATCCACCAGGCCACGCCAGCCCATACTCAGGCCAAGAAGCCCTCAGCCCTTGCCCTGACCCTCACTGTGGCCTGCCTCCCGGGATAGCGCAGTCCCCTGCGAAGGCATCCACCTTCTGCCAGGGCACACACATCCTATTAAGCTGAACTGGGGCAGAGGTCCGGGACGAGATGGGGCAAGGGTAAGTCAGAACCGGTGGACAGAACCAGGCCACCTTTGTGCCGATCATTTTCCTGGTTCCCCGTTAAGAAACGTGGATTGGGGTTGAATTCTTTTCAACAGTAATAGAAAACAAACAAACAAACAAAAAAGGCAGAGTTGACCTTGGGAACCAACACCATAGCAAAGGGGAAAGAAAAAATGCAAAAGAACCCACATTGCGAGTGATGGGGGAGCACAGTGAAGCACAGGGGGGAACGCAGTGGCCCGGCTGCCCGAAAGGTGTCGTGGTAATGGGCACCGGTGGGGTGCTCACCATAGATCATAGCCAGCCCGGTCTCGTGCAGGAAGCGCACCCGGCGGTGCTTGAAGAGCCAGATGGTGAGGATGGTGAGCGTGAGCAGCAGGATGAAAGTGAGCAGGCTCACGCTGTCTTGCCTGTGGCTCTCCTCCGCTTCCTTCTCAGTGGCGAGCTCCTCCATAGCGCTGCTGTCCTCAGCCGCCCCAGAGGAGGAGGCCGCCGCCACTACACGCAGCCCCCGACTCAGCAACAGCAGCAGCAGCAGCAACCCCGGTGGCAGCCCCAGGCCAAAGCGCGCCTCACCACCACCAGGCTCCATGGCCTCAGAGCCGCCTGCCTGTCCTGCGTGTGGACCTGCAGCCAGCGTTATAGGCGAGTTGACTCCTAGCAGCAGACCTGGTGGAGTGACGGTGTCAGCCGCAGCTCCTCCTCCTGTTGGCACCCCATAGGGGGAAGGGCACGCGCAGTGCGCAAGATCCCCAAGCACCGCCTCCCCCCCCCCCCCCGCACCTGTTCAGCTCTGGGCCTCGCCCTGCCCACCGTCGGCCCAGCCACCAAAGCAGGTTTGGCTGTCACCCTCCGACTGGAGGACTCAGCTGCCAGCCCCTGGCCTCTCAGAGCTCCTCCCTGGGTTCTGGCGTACCTGGCCAGGCCGTCTAGGGCCGTGGGGTCGGATTCCAGAGCCCTCGCCGCCACGTATCCTGAACCTGACGCCAGAGATCGCCCGCCTGGCGGGAGCATCAGCTTGGATTTGCGCCGAGTGGCCTTCAGTCCTGTCTCTGAAGCCAGTGCAGAGTGTTTCATCTCAGACATTGTGTGTGTAGGCGCCCTGAGCTCAGTAAAGTGGGGGCTCTGGAGGAATCGAGGAGCCGCGAAACCATATCACATCTTACAGCTCTCCTTCCACATTTCTCATAGTGCCTATCAGCTTTCGGGGTTTCCCAGAATCTGCCAGGCTTCATTCAAACCTTTGCTTTACTCTGTCCCAAAGTGAGGACCCACGAGGGGTCGGAATGAGGGGAGAACATTAAAATGTATTCTTCACTACTGAAAATTAGACTCACTCCTTATTCTGGGAAGAGGGCTGAAGGAGCTAAACACTTGCCATTCCAGATAGATGAGTGGTGGGGCGGGTGGGGAGTGTTGTGTATTACTTTTATGTTGACGTAAAAGTTTATTATGCCACTGTAGCCCAGGAAGTCTTCGGATAATTCTTAGCACCAGGCCCAGCTCTGCAAAAAGCTATAAACTGGGCTCTGAAGAATAAAACCTCTCAGAACAAATTCTCAGGAACTAGAATTTTCAATCTACCTTGTTCAAGAAAGAAAAGAGAGCCCTGGCTGGTGTGGTTCAGTAGATTGAGCATTGGACTGAAAGCAAAGGGTCACTGGTTCAATTATCAGTCAGGACACATGCCTGGGTTGTGGGCAAGGTCCCCAGTAGGTGGCACATGAGAGGCAACCACACATTGTTTCTCTCTCTCTCTTTCTCCATCCCTTCTCCTCTCTCTAAAAATAAATAAATAAAATCTTGAAAGAAAAGAGAGACCAAATTATAATCACTGAATTCCCAGTGCCTAGCACTGTATTCCTAAAGTGTTTATTGACCCACTCTGAAATTCGTCCCAACTGCTGGGATTTCTCTCCCGAATTTCTCTCCCAGAGACCTTTGCATTTTTAAGAGGATTCATTGAGGAAAGCAAAGCTAAACTAAAGAGCAATGATAGGGTAGAGATGGCATTAGGTAGGAAAGGTATTTGGACTACTGAAGCCTTTCTGATTCCCCTCTAGGTGAATACTCTGGCAAGCCTGTTAAGGCCCTTCTTTAAGCAGAAGGAGCTCATTTAGATTTTAGGTAAAGTTTTCTATTCCTCCAGTCACCCAAACCCTGAAAAATCCATATACCAGTCATACCTCAGTACTCGTTGGCTTCAGAACTCATCAAGCCCTGTACTCATCACATTTTTTATTTAATTAATTTTATTTAGTTAATTTTCAAGTACAGTTTTTTTGTCTATTTCTCCCATCTCAGCCTCCCCCGCCCCTTGCTCCCCACCTCCCTCCCATTTCCACCCCCCCTTAGTTCTCGTCCCTGCTCATCACATTTTTATGAGAAAAAAAAATGTTTCAGAACTTGATGCTTGCTTGGGACTTGTCGCACTTTCTAGAACTTGTATGAGTGATAACACCACCCCTCAACAGAAGATGCTTCATAGTTCAGCACTCATTGATTTTGGCACTCCTCAGTTTTGGCACTCATCACAAGTCTCAGAACGAATTAATGATGAGTGCCAATGTACCACTGTACCCTGTAATTCCATGAAGGTTTGCAATGAAATTGCAAACACTGAAAACCTGGATGGTCACACAGAAAGTTATACAACAATGGGAAAATTTGATCTAATTCTTGAAAACTCATTAAAATTCATGTTTCCTGAAAACTGGCCATATTGATCACAATATTTAATATTACACCCCCTTGGGTCCCCAAAAGTCGAAAACAAAACCTCTCTCTATATAGTTCATTCTGAGGACAACTCAGGAGTTACCTCAAAAGTACAAAATTCTTAGTACTTGTGGCAGGTCATATTTTCTAAAAATGCCCACAAGTGTATTTCCAAGCTCACATGCTCTTCCAGAACCATGCCACTCTCCCATCAATAAGGGGCATCTATGTTCCCACCCCCTTGACCTTCAGTGGACCCTTGAGACTGCCTCAAAGAATAGAATGTGGCAATGAAGACTGCATAACTTGTGAGGCTAAGTCATAAAAAACAACCTAGTTTCTACCTGACTCACTCCCACCTTCTTTCTTTCCACTCACTTTTGAGTCCTGAGCTTCCATGTAATAAATCTAGACCACGATGAGATATCACCTCATACCTGCTAGAATGGCTATGATTAAAAAAACAGGAGATTAAAAATACTGATAAGAATGTGGAGAAAAAAGAACTTTTGTGTACTGTTTTGGTGGGAATGTAAATTGGTGCAGTCACTATAAAAAATAGTATGGAGGTTTCCCCAAAAGTTAACATTAGAACTACCATATGATCCAGCATTCCCAGTTCTAGATATATACATGTATATACATATATATACAAAGGAAATTAAAACAGTATCTCAAAGAGATATCTGCACTCCCATGTTTATTGCAGCATTACTCACAATAGCCAAGATACAGAAAGTGTCCATCAATGAATGAATGGATAAAGAAGATACATACACACACACATGCACAGAGGAATATTCGGCCATGAGAAAGAAGGCAATCCTGCCATTTGGGACAAATGGATATAACCTAATATAAATTGGTACAGTAAACTGGTGCCTTATATGTGGAATGTAAAGAAGCTTAATTAGTAGAAACAGAGAATAAAATGTTGGTTACCAGGGCCCAGAATGGGGGAAATAGAAAAAAAGAGTACAAATTTCCAGTTACAAGATAAATAAGTTCTGAGGAACTAATGCATAGCATTGTGATTATAGATAATACTATACTGTATACTTGAAAGTTTCTGAAAGAGAAGATCTTAAATGTTCTCACCACAAAAATTGAAATGCTAATTCATTGATGTGATGGAGGGGTTAGCTAACATTATGATGGTAACCATATTGTAATATATAAATGTATCAAATCAACACATTGTATACCTTAAACTTACAATGTTATATATTAGTTATATCTCGATAGGTGTAGAAAATAAAAAAAAGAAATCTATCTACCTTGAAGCTGCCGTACTGGAGAAACCACATAGCAATAGAGACAGACACCACAGGAACCCCAGCTTTTTTTAGTGTTCCCAGCCCATATGCCACACACATGAGTGAGTGAGCCCTCAAATTATTTCATTCACAGCCACCATCTTACTGTAAACATCTGAGACACTCCAAGGAAGAACCACCTAGCTTCCCTTAATCAATCCCTAGATCTATGCAATAATAAAATGATTTATGTTATTTTAAGATACTAAGTTTGAGGGTGTCTTCCATAGAAATAGATATCCAGAAGAGTATTTATAATATAAAGTTGTTGCCTCAGATAGTATATGAAAAGATTAATCCCAACACAAATATACACCAAAGATAACACTCCATTATCCATACATATTTATGTATGAAAACTAACCTATACAAGGGTTATGATTCCAGTTAACACAGAATGATAACATTTAACCTACTCTTTCCCACTGAATGCAGCTACAAAACCTGAATAGAATGCATGGAGCAACTATTTAAGGATTCTGAAACATAAATTGTATCAGGTAAATCTGGGACGAACACCAGAATTTGAAGTATAAGAACTGGCAAGGAGTTTACCAATCTTTTCCTCCACTAGCCACTGGAGTGCAGTTAGGATAGCCCAAAACTCAGAAGGGGGCATCAATATGGACAGAAAATACCAGTAAGAGTAGAAAATGGATCTCTTAAAATCCAGAGAAAGTGGTGGAATACACCATTTTTGGGTTTTTTTTTTTCAATTCTCTCACACCCTAGCCAATAGGCAATCTCTCTATGACAGTGACAATGGAGGAAGCAGCACTATCAAGTGCTTAAAATGCTAAGGGAGGGAGGAACCCTCTGTATGGTTGGAGTAGCTATGGTTCCAAAATAGTGAGGGGAAATCCCCATTGACATTTTTTTTATCTCTCTCTGTCCTCCTGCTGCCTGGCCCCGAACATGGGCAAAGTTGCAGGAAGTGCAAAGCAGAGAGGAATAAACAAAGACAGATTTCTTGTCAAAGGATCAAAATGGGGAATTCCAAAGAACTGCAAATTATCAGTCAGGAATACTGTGGAGAGTGAGGAGTTTGGAGAAAAGAATCCCATACAGTCATTATGAACTCCTGGATCCACCGTGACCTCCATGTAGATCTGAACTTAACATAACAAAGACTGTAATAACTGAACAAAGAAACAGATCACCCAGATCCTAGACTAGCCACTGGATAAAATACCCATGGTATAGATCTAAACACTACAAAAGGTTTGAAAACCGAATTGACTTTGGGACCATGATCCAAAGAAGGCAGGTCAGAACTTGTGATCTGGACCTAGCCATGCTGACTAAAACAAATATACCAATATTCTCCCTTAAGATTAAAGCAAAATATAAGATCTGATAGCATAATATTAAACATGTACAGGATACAACCCAAAATTTTTCAGCATATGATGAAATATAAAAATCTCAGTACATTTCAATGCTGAAATGATATGGGACACAAATGTTTGAATTATCTAAAAAATAATTTAAAGCAGATATTATAAAAATGCTTCAATAAGTAAGAACAGTCTTGCCCTGGCTGGTGTAGCTCAATGGATTGAGCATGGGCCTACAAACCAGAGTATCACGGTTCGATTCCCAGTCAGGGCACATGCCTGGGTTCCCAGGCCAGTTCCCAGCAGGGGACACATGAGAGGCAACCACACATTGATATTTCTCTCCCTCTCTCCTTCCCTTCCCCTCTGAAGATAAATAAATAAAAATCTTAAAAAAAGGAACAGTCTTCAAATGAACAGAAAGATAAAAAGTCTCAGCAAAGAAGAAAAAAGAAGAACCAAATTGCAATGTTATAACTGAAAAATATAATAACTGAAATTTTAAAGGTGACTAGATTAGCTCAATAACAAAATGAAGATGAAAGAGTCAGTAAATTTGAAGATGGATGAGGAGAAATTATCCAACCTTAACAGCAAAGATGAAAATTAGAGAAGTAAATGAACATAGCCACAAAGACCTGTAGGATAATAACAAAAGGTCTAACATTCATGCCTTTGGAATCTCAGGACAAGAGAAAAAAATGTGATGGAGAAAAAAAACATATGTGACTATATAAACACTGAAAACATTTCAAATTTAACAAACAACATAAACCTGTAGATTCAAGAACCTCAGCAAACTCCAAACAGGATGTTATGAATTAATGCTTAGGCATATGATATTTAAACTATTTAAAAGAAAGACAAAACATATTTAAAGCAGAAAGACAAAAATGACACATTACATTCAGGGTAATAATCCAAATGACTATGAATTTCTCAATACAAACCAAGGAGGTCATAAAGAAGTGCACAACATTTTTAAAGTGCTGAAAGAATTGTCAACCCAAAATAATATGGCCAGCAAAAAAAGCTTTCAAGAATGACAGTGAAATAAAGATATTCTCCATAGAAGGAAAAATGAGAGAATCCATTGCTAACAGACCTGCTAAAAAGGGATGACTGAGAGAAGTTCTTCTTTTCACCAGTTCTTTAAGACATGTTCCTTGAAAACATAAATTATAACATGGTCTAATGGGATTTTCAAAGTGTGCAGATATAATACACAAACAACCATAACATAAAAGGAGGAAGATAAAGGGTCCTAAAAGTTAGTATAGTTTCTATATTCTACTTGAATTGGTAAATATTGATCCTAGGTATATTGTAAAAACTTGTGTATCTATATTGAATTCCATAGAATATATGAAGAAATAAATTAAATGGAATACTAAAAATGCTCAGAGAAACTAAAAAAGAGGTTGGAAAGAGCAAATGGAGGAACAAAAAACAGAAGGAACAAAGAGAAAACAAATAATAAAATGGTAGGCCTAAATCCAAACATATCAATAACTACATTAAATATAAATTATATAAATAAATCAATTAAAACAGAGATTGTCATAATGGATAAAAAACAGGATTCCAAAATGAGTGCCTACAAGAAACTCATTTCATAAGCCAGGCAGTGAAAGACAAATACCATATTATTTCACCTGAGTGGAACCTAATCAACAAAACAAACAAGCAAATATAACCAGAGACATTGAAATAAAGAACAAACTGACAGTAACCAGAGGGATAGTGGTAGGGGATAACAGGGGAAAAGGGGGAAGGGTCGTCAAGGAACATGTATAAAGGACACATAGACAAAGCCAAGGGGGGGTAAGACTAGTGAGGAGTTGGGGATGGCAGGGGTGGGTGGGAGTGGTTGGAAAAAAGAACAAAACGAAGTAATGGATGTTTAACCAGACTTACTGTGATGATCATTTTGTAATATATAGAGACTTCCGCCAAGATGGAGGCATAGGTGGAGACTTCGTGCTTTCTCACACAACCAAGTTTAGAGACAACTAAATATTAGCAACAGAAAACATAGTCAGAACACGGAAAATTGAACTTTTTGGAAGTCTGTTAACAACAAATTCTTCAGCCTGACCAGTAAGAGGGGCGAAACCAGCAGCTGGTGGAGCAGGGTAGCACAGGAAAACTAGGTCAGACAGACTCAGGCATGCGGAATCCAGGCTCAGGGTTAGACCTAGTGAGAGACCCAGCGAGCGACCTCAGGGAAACAGCGAGAGAGCAGGGCTGGGGGTTGACTGTGGTTGTGCATTCATGCGCGGCTAGACTAGCGAGGGAGTGGGCGATTGGACCGAAACCCAGTGGGTCCCCGAGGCGAGCGACTGCAGAAGGCACCACCATTTCCCCGCTCTGACCCCACCTCCACATACAGCGTCATAACCCAGCGACTCTGAGTGGCCTGGCCCTGGTGAACCACCTAAGCCTCTGCTCCTCACCCAGCTGCGCGAAACAGCACAGGGGGCCACCAGTTCCCCGCTCTGACCACACCCCCACATACAGCGTCAAAACCCAGTGACCTGGGAGTCCAAGGCTCCGCTACTCATACTAACAGGCGCGAACAGACCAAAAATGGCTCAAGAAGATCTCAAAGCCCCAGAGCCTATAAATCTAAGCGATAAAAAAATAGCAAAACTCTCAGACGCACAGTTTAAAACACTGGTGATCAGGATCCTCATAGAACTGGTTGATTATAGCCACAAATTAGAGAAACATATGAAGGCGAAACTAATTGAAATGAATGGAATTGCATAGGAAACCAATAGCGATGAAAAGGAAACTGGGACTCAAATCAATGGAGTGGACCAGAAGAAAGCAAATAATGGCCAAACAGAAGAGAGTCAAGAAGCAAGAATTCAAAAAAATGAGGAGAGGCTTAGGAACCTCCAGGACATCTTCAAACGCTCCAACATCAGAATTATAGGGGTGCCAGAAGGGGGAAAGGCACAGCCACCAGTGGAAAACTTATTTGAACAAATAATAAAGGAGAATTTCCCCAATCTGGTAAAGGAAATAGACTTCCAGGAAATCCAGGAAGCTCAGAGAGTCCCAAAGAAGTTGGACCCAAGAAGAAACACACCAAGGGACATCACAATTACATTACTCAAGATTTAAAATGAAGGAGAGAATCCCAGAAGCAGCAAGACATAAGGGGACAGTCACCTACAAAGGAGTTCCCATCAGACTGTCAGCGGATTTCTCAAAAGAGACTTTACAGGCAAGAAGGGGCTGGAAAGAGGTATTCCAAGTCATGAAATCCAAAGACCTACAACTAAGATTGCTCTATCCAGCAAAACTTTCATTTAGAATGGAAGGACAGAAAAAGTGCTTCTCAGATAAGATCAAATTCAAGGAGTTCATCATCACCAAGCCCTTATTATATGAAATGTTAAAGGGACTTATCTAAGAAAAAGAAGTTAAAAAAAACATGAACAGTGAAAGGACAGCAAACTCACAGTTATTAACAACCACACCTAAACCAAAAGCAAACTAAAAGGACAGCTAGATCCGGAGTGGAAACATAGAAATGAAGATCTCAAGGAGGGTTAGCAACAGGGGAGTGGGAGGAGGAGAAGTGGGGAGAAGGTACAGAATATAAGTAGCATAGACAGTAGATAGAAAATAGATGGGGGGGCAAGAATAGTATGGGAAATATAGAATCTAAAGAACTTGAGACACATGGTCATAAACTAAAGGGGGGTAATGGTGGGGACGGGGGGTAGGGTGGAGGGGAATGAAGGGGGGAATAGAACAACTGTAATGGCATAATCAATAAAAAAATAAATTAAAAAATAATTTTAAAAAAGGAAACTGAGGTCTCAGAGTCACGGTCAGGTTACATGAAAGCTACCTATAAATATAAGAGGTTTGAGGGTTTTTTCACCTATTTTATCATTTACAAATCACAGCTTTTTATTTTTTGTTCTATTTTCAAAGACCCAAATCCCTCCCTACTCAATTTCAAAATATAATCTCAGTTCAGATTCTTTAGAACAAAAGTCATTTCTAGGCACTCATAGTTTCGTTTTATGCTTCTCATTATACACATTGTAATTTTTCTACATGTGAGTCATTTAAGCAAGGCATTGGGAAACCTCCAGATTCTTTTTTAATTATCCTAAAGTAATCTGAAAATATTTAAGCAAATACTGGAGAGAATGTCTGTATTGGCAAGATATTTTAAAATAAAAAAAGAACTTATTATTGGCTCAAGATACTCCCTAAAGCTTTTATTAACAATTCAGGTTTGGCCCTTCTATCTGCCTGTTTCTTTCTCATTGAGCAAAATATAGGTATTACATGTTTTAGCCCCTTTTAGCATCCTCCAAATTTGGGCTTTCATCCAGGGCTCCCACCACAGTGCACCACTCTGTGAGTTGCTGACAACTAAGGTCAAAAGGCCCCTGGGGAACATTGGCGAATGTGTCAACTGCCACAGGTATAAATAAATGTTTATTTCTTAATGCAAGAGGGGTAGAAAAACATAGGATGACCGCGGCACTGTTACCTTCATGCCTGTACAAGCCCACACAGACATTATATTTATAATTCAATAGCCACGTTAGGAAAGTGCTGCCTTCGACTCTAGTCAGAGGTTAGCCACAATGTACCTTAGGAATCCCTTCCACAGATATCTTTCTTTTCATTGCAGCTGTGAACCTCTACCTCTGACATGTATGGGAAAACCAATCAGTTGTTTATTAGAAAAGTAGCAGAAAGCCGTCTCTCAATGGCTGAAACAGATAGGAGTTTATCTTGTTCATATGACAAGAGTTCTCTGCATAGCAAGATGCTAGCACAGGTTCAATGCCTCAAGGATGTAAGGCCTACATTTCCATGTAACCAAGTCTTTATGATTGGGAGACAAGTACTACAGCTTCAGACATCAACCCTGGGTTTAGAGCAGAAAGATGGGAGAAAGGCCCCTACAATTTTTAACTTCTCCCTTGTTTTACTTTGTTAACATTTCAATTTATAATTTTTTTCTTTTGTAGCCTCTCCACTTTTATCAAGAAAGCAAAAGATTTTCTAGATGTATTTCCCTGAGGTCCAGCAGACTTTGGGTCTTATTGCCCAGAGCCACTTCTGGCTGTAAGAGAGACTGGGAAAATAAGAAACAGGTCTGTCATGGTTGGTTCAGTACAGTTGGTGAGCCTGCCGCTTCAAGAAAAAAAATCAAGGATCCATTAGCTATGAAGAGGATACTTAAACCAAAATCTTCGTATTTATACCAAAGCCTGCCTCAGCAAGACTGTTTAGGAACATTATACCCAGTTATAAGGCAACCAATGTTTTCTGGGGCCTTTGTTTAGAATGTGACATGGAAGGCTGGCACTGTATCTGCTAAGAGGATTTTCATTCTGCATTCAGCCATTAAAAAAAGAATGAAGTTCAGTCATGAGCTACTTAATGATGGGGATACATCCTGAATGCACCGTTAAGCAATTTTGTCATTGTGAGAACACCATAGAGTACAGTTAAACAAACCTAGATAGTATACCCTACTACACACCTAGGCTATGCGGTGTAGCCAGGGCTGTCAAACTCATTTTCACCGGGGGCCACATCAGCCTTGCAGTTGCCTTCAAAGGGCTGAATGTAGAGCTCCTCGCCTCTAGTTCAGGAGTAGTTATATTTATACAGTCCTAAAATTACATTCAGCCCTTTGAAGGCAACTGCAAGGCTGATGTGGCCTCCAGTGAAAACGAGTTTGATGCCCCTGGTATAGCCTATTGCTGCCAGGCTACAAGTCTGTACATCATGTTACTATTCAAAACATGAGATTAAATCAAGCACAAGAGAAAAATTATGCAGCCAGGAGATGCAGTGCATGCAAGATATATGTGACTGCTGCCAGCATAGCACAACATAACATTTTACAGCAATTTTTTTAATAAGTAGAACGAGTACACTCTTTTCTACTTATAAAAGAGTAAAACAATGATAAAAAGTGTAGGTTCATAAATGCATAAACCAGTAACATAGTCATTTATTATCATTATCAAGTATTATGTACTGTACATACCTGTGCCATACTTTTATATGACAGGCAGTGCAGGGTTTTTTACACTGGAATCACCACAAACAAGTTGGTAATGAATTACACTACATCGCAACAGTTATGATGTCACTAAGAGATAGGAACTTTTAAAAATATATTTTATTGATTATGCTTTTACAGTTTCCTCATATTCCCCCCTTTATTCTGCTCTGCCCTGCACCCCCTCCCATCTGCATTCACTCCCCTTAGTTCATGTACATGGATCATAGATATAGGTTTCTTGAATTCTCTGTTTCCTATACCATTCTTAACCTCCTCCTGTCTATTTTGTAACTACTATTAATGCTACTTATTCCCTGTACCTTTTCCCCTATTGTACCCCTACCTCTCCCCACCATAACCCTCCATGTGATCTCCATTTCTCTGATTCTGTTCCTGTTCCAGTTGTTTGCTTAGTTCATTTTCAGTTTTGTTTTTTAGGTTCAGGTGATAATTGTCAGTTTGTTGTCATTTTACTGTTCATATTTTTTATCTTCTTTTTCTTAGGTAAGTCCCTTTAATATTTCATATCATAAGTGCTTGGTGATGATGAACTCCTTTAACTTGACCTTCTCTGGGAAGCACTTTATCTGCCCTTCCATTCTAAATGATAGCTTTGCTGGATAGAGCAATCTTGGATGTAGGTCATTGGATTTCATGACTTGGAATACTTCTTTCCAGCTCCTTCTTGCCCGTAAGGTCTCTTTTGAGAAATCAGCTAACAGTCTGATGGGAACTCCTTTGTAGGTGACTGTCCTCTTAGCTCTTGCTGCTTCTAGGATTCTCTGCTTCATTTTATTTTATTTTTTTAAAGATTTTATTTATTTATCTGTAGAGGGGAAGGGAAGGGGAGAGAGAGAGAAACATCAATGTGTGGTTGCCTTCGTGCATCCCCTGCTGGGAACTGGCCTGCAGGGAACCGGCCTGCAACCCGGTATGTGCCCTGACTGGGAATCGAACCACGATTGTCTGGTTTGCAGTCTCTGCTTCGTTTTAATCTTGGCTAATATAATGATGATGCGCCTTAGTGTGTTCCTTCTTGGGTCCAACTTCTTTGGTACTCTCTGAGCTTCCTGGACTTCCTGGCAGTCTATTTCCTTTGCCAGATTGGGGAAGTTCTCCTTTATTTTTTCAAAAAAAGTTTTCCATTTCTTGCTCTTCCTCTTCCCCTGGCACCCCTATGACTCCGATCTTGGAACATTTAAAGTTGTCCCAGAGGTTCCAAAGCCTCTCGTCATTTTTTTGAATTCTTGTTGCTTCATTCTGTTCTGGTAGAATGTTTATTACTTCCTTCTGTTCCCAATCACTGATATGAATTTCAGTTACTTTTCCTTCTGTTGGTTCCCTGTATATTTTTCTTTATTTCATTTTACAGAGCCTTCACTTTTGCCTGTATTTTGCAACTATACTCAACCATTTCTGTGAGCATCCTGATTACCAGTGTTTTGAACTGTGCATTTGATAAGTTGGCTTTCTTTCCATTGCTTACTTCTATTTTTGGAGTTTTGAGCCGTTCATTCGTTTGGGCCATATTTTTTGTCTCAGTGCTCCTGTTACATTGTAAGGGGGTGGGGCCTTAGGTATTCGCCAGGGCGGAACAACCCACATCCCTGCATTGTGGCACTGTATGTGGGGGAGGGGTCAGAGAGGGAACAATGTGTCTCACTTGCTCTGCTCTACCCCACTTTCCAATTAACTGTCCTGTGAGACTGGGAGTTTCTCCCACCATGGCAGCCCCCACAATATTTTAAAGCTAGCTTTGAGTCTGGTTTCCCATTCAGCCAGCCCTGCCTCACCCATGTGGCCCACTGCCTTGCCACAACTCCTCTCTGCTTTGCTGCCTGTCTCTGCCCCTTCTACCAATCTGGTTGAATGTTTCTTTAACTCCTTGGTTGTTGAAGTTCCATGCAGTTTGATTTTTCTGGCACTTCCGGTTGTTTATAGTTTTTAGATTGGTTGTTATCCTTCTTTTGGTTGTGCAAGAATGTGAAGCATTTCTACCTATGCCACCATCTTGGCCAGAACTCCCTTTTTATTTCTTCTTGTCTGATTGCTACAGCTAGAACTTCCAGTGAGATGTTGAAAAAGAGAGGTGAAAGCAGACATTCCTGCTTGCTCCCTGTCTAAAAATAAATAAATAAAATCTTATGAGAGGTGAAGGGAGGGAGAAAAGGGAGGACAAGAGCATCAAAGTGTGGTTGCCTCTGTCATGCCCTGTACTGGAAACCTGGCCCACAGTCCAGGCATGTACCCTGACTGGGAATAGAATCAGTGACCTTTTGGTTCAGAAGCCGGCACTTGATACGAACCCTGGGTCATGGGGTCCACCACATTGTGGATGAGACAGGATATATTCACACAGACTACCGAGTACTGTAGAAGAAAAGGGACAGGATGGTTTCTCTCTCAAGGGAAGAAAAAAGCTCAGCCTCTGCCATGACAGGCCTGTATTTCTTTTCTGAGTGCATTACATGATGGTCTTCATTTACCATGCACAGGTTCTCTTTAAGAGGTTACCTTTGTAAAAATTTTTATTTTAATTGTTGTTCAAGTACAGTTTTCTGTATTTTATTCCCATCCCAGCCCATTCACCTATCCCTCCCCACCTCCCACCCATTCCCACCCCAATCCCTAGTTATTGTCCATGTGTTCTTTATATTTGTTCCTGTAAACCCTACCCTTTTCCCCTGAAATTCCCTCCCCTGTCCCCTCTGGTCACTGTCAGCCTGTTCTCAATTTCAGTGTCTTCGGTTATATTTTGCTTGTTTGTTTGTTTTGCTATTTAGGTTCCTGTGAAAGATGAGATCAAATAGAATTTGTCTTTCACCAGCTGGCTTATTTCACTTAGCATAATGCTTTCCAGTTCCATCCATGCTGTCAAAAAGCATAGGAGCTCCTTTCTTTCTGCTGCATAGAATGCCATTGTGTAAATGTACCATAGTTTGTTTGATCCATTCATTTACTGGTAGGCACCTAGGTTGCTTCCAGCACTTGGCTGTTGTAAATTGAACTGCTATGAACATTGGGATGCATAAGTTCTTTTGGATTGCTGTTTCAGGGTTCTTAAGATATAATCCTAACAGTGGAATTGCTGGGTCAAATGGCAGATCCATTTTTAGTTTTCTGAGAAAATTCCATACTTTTATTCATAGTGGTTGTACCAGTCTGCAATCTCACCAAAAGTGCAATAGGGTTCCCTTTTCTCTACATCCTCTCCAACACTTGTTGTTTGTTGCTTTGTTTGTGATGGCTATTTTGACTGCTGTGAAGAGCATTCTCATTGTGGTTTTAATTTGCATCTCTCTGATAGTTAGCAATACTGAGCATCTTGTCATGCGTCTATGGATCCTTTGTATGTCCTCCTTGAAGAAGTGTATGTTCAGGTCCTTTACCCATTTTTAATTGGGTTGCTTGTCTTCTTAGAGTGGAGTTCTGTGAGTTCTTTATACATATTGGAGATTAAACCCTTGTTTGCAGTATCATTGGCAAATATGTTTTCCCATACAGTTGGTTCCCTTTTTATTTTGATGCTGTTTTCTTTAGCCATGCAGAAGCTTTTTATTTTGATGAGATCCCATTTGTTTATTTTTTCCTCTAGGGGACATATCAGTAAAACAGTTGCTGTGTGAAATATCTGAGATTTTCCTGCTTATGTTATCCTCTAGGACTTTAATGGTGTCACCATTAAATATCTTTTAAAACTAAAAGATATTTAAGTCTTTTATCCACCTTGAATTTATTTTTGTGTATGGTGTAAGTTGGTGCTCAAGTTTCATATTATTGCACGTAGCTGTCTAGTTCTCCCAGAACCATTTGTTGAAGAGGCTATCTTTACTCCATTTTATGTTTCTGGCCCCTTTGTCAAATATCAATTGGCCATAGAGGCTTGGGTTTATTTCCAGGCCCTCTGGTCCATGTGCCTGTTTTTATGCTAATACCACACTGTTTTGATTACAGTGACCTTCTAATACAGTTTGGTATAAGGTATTGTGATCCCTCCTACTTTGTTCTTCTTTCTCAAATTTGCAGCAGCTATTCAGGGTTATTTATGGTTCCATATAAATTTTTGAAGTGTTTGTTCTATGTCTGTGAAATATGCCATTGGTACTTTAATAGGTATTGCATTGAATCTGTACATTGCTTTTGCTAGTATGGACATTTTGATGATAATAATTCTTCTGATCCATGAACACGGTATATGTTTCCATCTGTCTGTGTCTTCCTAGATTTCTTTCTTCAATATTGTGAAGTTTTCTAAGTACATCTCTTTTACCTCTTTGATTAGGTTTATTCCTAGATTTTTTTTTTTTTGCTGTATCGAATGGGATTTTTTCTTGATTTCTGCTTCTGCTGTTTCATTGTTAGTGCACACAAATGCCTTTGATTTCTAGATATTGACTTTGTATTCTGCTGTTTTGCCAAATTTATTTATTAGGTCAAGCAGTTTTTTTGGCTGAGTTTATAGGATATTTTTTGTACACTATAATCTGATCTGCAAACAATGACAGTTTTGTTTCCTCCTTTCTGATTTGGATGCCCTTTATTTCCTTTTCTTGTCTGATCGCTATGGCTAAAACTTCCAAAATTGTGTTGAATAGAAGTGGTGAAAGTAGAAAACCTTGTCTTGTTCCTGATCTCAGTGGAAAAGATTTTAGTTTTTTCCCATTGAATATGATGTTGGCTGTAGGTCTCTCATATATGGCCTTTATTATATTGAGGAATGCTCCCTCTAATCCCACTTTGCTGAGTGTTTTTATCATAAATGGGTATTGTACCTTATCAAAAGTTTTTTCCACATCTATTGATATGATCATGTGGTTTTTGTCTTTGCTTTTGTTTATGTGATGTATTACATTTACTGATTTGTGAGTATTAAACCATCCTTGCATCCCTGGGATGAATCCAACTTGGTCATGGTGTATGATCTTTTTAATGTATTGCTGGATGCAGTTTGCCAATATTTTGTTGAGGATTTTAGCATCTATGTTCGTCAGCAATATTGGCCTGAAGTTTTTTTCTTTGTTGTGTCTTTATCTGGTTTTGGAATTAGGACAATGCTGGCTTCATAAAAAGGATATGGGAATCTTCCATTATTTTGGATTTTTTGGAATAGTCTGTGAATGATAGGGGTTAGCTCTTCCTTAAATGCTTTATAGAATTCTCCTGTGATTTCATCTGGTCCAGGGCTTTTGTGTGATGGAGTTTTTTGATTACTGCTTCAATTTCATCAGCTGTTAGTCTATTTAGGTTCTCTGCTTCTTCTTCATTGAGTTTTGGAAGATTATATTTTCTAGGAATTTGTCCATTTCACCTAGTTTTTCAAGTTTCTTGCCATACAGTTCTTCACAGTATTTTCTTACAATCCTTTGCATATCTCTGGTAACAGTTGTAATCTTTCCACTTTTGTTTCTGATTGTGCTTATTTAGGTCTTCTCTCTTTTTTTCTTGATGAGCCTGCTTAAAGGCTTGTCAATTTTGTTTATCTTTTCAAAGAATCAGCTCCTGTATTCACTGATCTTGAGAATTGTGCTTTTAGTCCCTATGTCATTTAATTCTGCTCTGGTCTTGGTTATTCCCTTTCTTCTACTTGCTCTGGCCTGTCTTTGTTGTTATTCCTCGAGTTCTTGTAGGTATACAGGTAAGTTGTTTGTGTGAAATATTTCTATATTTTCTAGGTAGGCCTGTATTGCTATGAACTTCCCTCCCAGGACTGCCTTCTCTGTGTCCCATGAGTTTTGGGTTGTTTTGAATTCATTTTCTTTTGTTTCCAGAAACGTTTTGATTTCTTCCCTAATTTCATTCTTGACCCATTCATTGTTTAATACCATGCTATGCAATCTCCATGATTTTGATTGTTTTGGGTTTTTTCCTTTGGAGTTTGTTTCCAGTTTCAGTCCCTTGTGACCAGAGAAAATGCTCAGGATGATTTCCGTTTTCTTGAATTTGTTGAGGCTTGTTTTGTGTCCTATCATGTGGTCTATCTTTGAAAACGTTCCATGTGCACTTGAAAAGAATATGTAGTTAGCTTCTTTGAGATGAAGGGCTCTATATATATCAGTTAAATCCATTTCGTCTAGGGCATTGCTGAATGCCTCAATATCTTTTTTGATATTTTGTTTGGAAGATCTGTCCATTTTTGACAGTGGGGTGTTAAAATCCCCTAGTATAATTGTGTTCCTGTCAATATCTTTCTTGATGCCCTCTAAGATTTTCTTTATATATTTCGGTGCTCCTATGTTGGAAGCATATATATTTATAATAGCTATGCCTTCTTGCTGGATTCTTCCCTAGAGTATTATCAAGTGATCTTCTAGGTCTCTCTTTATGGCCCTTTTTTTTGAAGTCTATTTTGTCTGATATGAGTATTACTACCCCAACTTTTTTTTCCTGTCTGTTTGTTTGGAAAATGTGTTTCTAGCTCTTCACTTTTAGTCTTTGTAGGTCTTTTGTCCTGAGGTGGGTCTCTTGTAGGCAGCATATGTGTGGATCATTTCTTATTCATTCAGGTAATCTATATCTTTCAATTGGAGTATTTACTCCATTTACATTTAAGGTTATTATTGATGCATACTTATTCATTGACATTTTTGTACCTGTCTTCTCTCTCTCTCCCTCTCTTCCTTTCTTTCCTTAAAGCAGAACTTTTAATATTTCTTGCAGAGCTGGGTTGGTGGAGGTGTACTCTTCTAGACTTATTTTGTCTTGAAAGCTCCTTATTTGGCCTTCTATCTTGATTGAAAGCCGCGATGGGTAAAGTAGCCTTGGTTGTAGGCCTCTGGTTCTCATTACTTGGAATATATATTGCCATTCTCTTCTTGCTCAGAGCATTTCCATTGAGAAGTCTGCTGCTAAACTTATTGGGGCTCCTTTGTTTGCTACTTCCTGTTTCTCCTTTGCTGCCTTTAAGATTCTCTCTTTGTCTTGGGATTTTGCCATTTTAATTATGATGTGTCTTGAGGTGGCCCTCTTTGGGTTCCTCTAATTAAAACTCTCTGTGTTACCTGGATTTGTGTGACTTTTTCTCTTATCCAATTAGGGAAGTTTTCCAGCATCACTTTTTCAAATAGGTTTTCTACCTTTTGCTCTTCTTCTTCTCCTTCTGATATTCCTATTGTATGGATATTATTACATTTCATATTTTCTTGCATTTCTCTTAATCCCTCTTTTTTCTTTCTGAGCCTCTTTTCCTTTCTTGCTCTTTGTGGGTGTTTTTTCTACTTTGTCCTCCAGCTCACTGAGGCAATCTTCTGCTTAATTGATCCTGTTTTTGATTTTTTTCCACTGTGTTCTTTAGTTCAGATATTGTGTTCTTCATTTCCTCTTGGCCTTTGCTGGTAGTTTCTATTTCTTTCTTCATGTTGATATAGTTTTACGTGAGTTCATTGTAGTTCCCCTGTAGTTTTTGGTAATTCTCTGTGAGCTCATTGAGCTACCTGATAACCATTGCTTTGAACTCAATATCTGATAGTTGACTTGCCTCTATTTCATTTAGCATTCTTCCTGAGGCTTCCTCCTTTCCTTTCATTTGGGGATTGTTTCTTTGACTTCCCATTGTTTGTGAGCGTCTTCTTGTTTGCTTTAGCTTCTTAAATTGATTTGTTCTGGCTCCCTGGGTTTATGGTGTGAACTTCTGTGGTACAATGCCTGTGAGATGCAGTGGTGCAGTTTCCTTCAGGTATTCTGGTGTTCACAGCTTCTACTATACTTTTTTTTAATCAGTTGGAGGGGTAAGGCAAAATGGTTTAAGACAGAGAGTATTCTATGATATTTACAGTAGCAGCCAGTAGAGAAGAGATAGAAGATCCTTTGGCTATGTATAGTATTAACCGTGATATTCCACCCAACTAGCCACCTTTTAGAAAAGATGAAAAAAAGATAAAACTCTTGTTGAGGAGGGAAGAATTATGAGTTGGATCTAGGAAGCTGTGAGGTTGTCAGAGGTCAGATTCTGAGGTAAGGTGAGAGTAAAGGATAGTAAATAGTTGTAGTGTGTGAGAGAATAGAGTTAACCACTATAGTAATAGATTTCAGGAAACTGTGAAGTGGGTTAAGATCTGGGAGGGGTGTTGTGTAGTATTTACAATTGTATGGAATAGCTATTATTTACAATAATATTAGAGCAACAATCATATGACAGAATCTATGAGATCTAGATAAACAAGAATAGGGAGTATAGCCCTTGAGTAGTGTGCTAATGGAACATAAGTGAAGGACATTAAATTAGCAATATACTATAAATGAGATCACAGGGGAAACCTGTCAAATGATATAATATAACCAGCCAATCAAAGAAGTCTATAAAGAAAGAAGAGGAATACTATTAAAATAAAAGATGTAAGAATAATGAAAAAATAATATTACAAATATGCAGTAACTTGCAAGTTCTCTGTAATATCAAAGTGAAACTTGTCTCACTTTCTCAGCTGTTGGGATGCCCCCTCTTTGGGTCCAACTCTGGTCTTTTCATAGATTTGTCTCACTTGTGGGTATTTAAAAAAAAGAAAAAGGGGGAAAGCAGAAGAAGGAAGGAAGAAGAGATAAAATTGGAAAGAAAGGAAGAAGGAATAAAACATCTGTTTTTTCAATGTCCACAACAATTTTTGATCTACTATTTTCATATATGCTGTAGAGCTGTTGGCTCTTTGCTCTGTTCCACCATAGGTCAGCTAGGTTTTTCTCCTATGTATAGGGGGGAGTGGAATCTGCTCCCTCCTACCATGCCACCATCTTCCCTCAGGAGGTTACCTTTTACAGAAAACAATGGAGCCAATGTTGCTAATCATATCACAGAAGGATATTTGCAAATGAAAAGGGGAAAGTGGTTGAACCAGTTACACCCCATACTGGGGAGTTTTAGCATGGATTTTAGAAAGTTACAGTAAGCACTTCCTGTCTCAATTCAGGATGAGGGAGTTTTAGCAAAAGCAAGTATCAAAGTGGCCTAGGTACAGTGCAGGCCTGATTCCCCACAGTAGAACCTATCCATGGGCGTGGGTCCTGTGCATCAGACCTTGCTCTCCACTGGGAGTTGGGCGCACGCCACACAGAATGGTCTCCTAGAAGCACTCATCTACGAAGCCACATTAGTCAGAGTTTCATTCCTCATCTTGAGGAAAATGTTTGTAGGTTTCCCCCTATTAAGTATGATGTTGGCTATGGGTTTATCATACATGGCCTTTATTATGTTTAGATATGTTCCCAGTATTCGGACTTTGCTGAGAGTTTTTATAAATGGGTACTGGGTTTTATCAAATGCTTTTTCTGCATCTATTGATAAGGTCGTATGGTTTTTATCAGTTTTTTTAAATGTGGTTTATTATACTTATTGATCTGTGAATGTTGTACCAACCTTCCATTTCCAAGATAAATTTTACTTGATCATGATATATGATCTTCTTGATGTATTGCTGTATTCAGTTTGGTAATTTTTTTTATAGTTGTATAACATCACTAAAAAAATTTTAAATTTTTTTATTGATTATGCTGTTACAGTTGTTCTATTCCCCCTTCATTCCCCTCCACCCTACCCCCCATCCCCACCATTACCCCCCTTTAGTTTATGACCATGTGTCTCAAGTTCTTTAGATTCTATATTTCCCATGCTACTCTTGCCCCCCCTTCTATTTTCTATCTGCTGTCTATGCTACTTATTTTCTGTACCTTCTCCACCCTTCTCCTACTCCCACTCCCCTGCTGCTAACCCTCCTTGAGATCTTCATTTCTATGTTTCCACTCCTGATCTAGCTGTCCTTTTAGTTTGCTTTTGTTTCAGGTGTGGTTGTTAATAACTGTGAGTTTGCTGTCCTTTCACTGTTCATGTTTCTTTAACTTCTTTTTCTTAGGTAAGTCCCTTTAACATTTCATATAATAAGGGCTTGGTGATGATGAACTCCTTGAACTTGACCTTATCTGAGAAGCACTTTATCTGTCCTTCCATTCTAAATGAAAGTTTTGCTGGATAGAGCAATCTTGGTTGTAGGTCTTTGGATTTCATGACTTGGAATACCTCTTTCCAGCCCCTTCTTGCCTGTAGGGTCTCTTTTGAGAAATCCGCTGACAGTCTGATGGGGACTCTTTTGTAGGTGACTGTCCCCTTAGCTCTTGCTGCTTCTAGGATTCTCTCCTTCATTTTAATTTTGGCTAATGTAATTATGATGTGCCTTGGTGTGTTCCTTCTTGGGTCCAACTTCTTTGGGACTCTCTGAGCTTCCTGGATTTCCTGGAAGTCTATTTCCTTTACCAGATTGGGGAAATTCTCCTTTATTATTTGTTCAAATAAGTTTTCCACTGGTGGCTGTGCCTTTCCCCCTTCTGATACCCCTATAATTCGAATGCTGGAGCATTTAAAGATGTCCTGGAGGTTCCTAAGACTCTCCTCATTTCTTTGAATTCTTGCTTCTTGACTCTTTTCTGTTTGGCCATTATTTGCTTTCTTCTGGTCCACTCCATTGATTTGAGTCCCAGTTTCCTTTTCATTGCTATTGGTTTCCTGTGCAATTCCATTCATTTCAATTCGTTTCGCCTTCATATATTTGTCTAATTTGTGGCTATAATCAACCAGTTCTGTGAGGATCCTGATCACCAGTGTTTTAAACTGTGCGTCTGAGAGTTTTGCTATTTCTTCATTGCTTAGATTTATAGGCTCTGGGGCTTTGAGATCTTCTTGAGCCATTTTTGGTCTGTTCGCTCTCTTTAAGTGTGAGGAGTGGAGCCTTGGACTCCCAGGTCACTGGGTTTTGACGCTGTATGTGGGGGTGTGGTCAGAGCGGGGAAATGGCGGCACCCTCTGCTGTTTCTTGGAGCTGGGTGAGGAGCAGAGGCTTAGGTGGTTCACCAGGGCCAGGCCACTCAGAGTCGCTGGGTTATGACACTGTATGTGGAGGTGAGGTCAGAGCAGGGAAATGGCGGCGCCCTCCCTGCTGCTAGCTGTGGGGACCCGCTGGGTCCCGGTCCAATCGCCCACTCCCTCGCTTGTCTATCCGCGCACAAATGCGCGACCACAGTAAACCCGCAGCCCTGCTCCCTCACTGTTTCCCCGTGGTCCTTAGCTTGGTGGCTCACTAGGTCCAACCCTGCGCCTGGATTCCAAGCACCTGAGTTCTTCTGACCGAGTTTTCCTGTGCAACCCCGCTCCACCAGCTGCTGGTTTTGCCCCTTACTGGTCAGGCTGAAGAATTTGTTGTTAACAGACTTCCGAAAAGTTCAATTTTCTGTGTTCTGGCTGTGTTTTCTGTTGCTAATATTTAGTTGTCTCTAAACTTGGTTGTGTGAGAAGGCACGGCCTATCCACCTATGCCTCCATCTTGGCAGAAGTCTCCATCACTCCAGTTTGGTAATATTTTGTGGAGAATTTTAGCACCTGTTTTCATCATGAATATTGGTCTATAATTTTCTTTTTTGTAGTGTCTTTACTGGTTTGGGAATTAGGATAATGCTGGTCTCATAAAATGAGATTATCAGTCTTCCCTCAAACTGAATTTTTTAAAATAGTGTGAGAAGATGTGTTAGTTCTCAGAATGTTTTGGTAAAATTCACCTGTGAAGCCATCCAGTCCAGGGCATTTATTTGTTGGGAGTTTTTTTTATTATTGCTTCAATTTCACTAGCTGTAATCTGTCTATTCAGATTCTCTGATTCTTCCTGATTTAGCTTTGGAAAATTGTATGTTTCTAAGAATTTATCCATTTCATCCAGGTTGTCCAATTTGGTGGCATATAGTTGTGCATAATATTCTCTTACAATCCTTTCTATTTCCTTGGTGTCTACTTTTATTTCTCCTCTTTTATTTCTGATATTATTTATTTGGGGCTTCCCTCTTTTTTTCTTGAGGACTCTACTTAAAAATTTGACTGTCTTGTTTATCTTTTCAAAGAACCAGTTCTAGGATTCATCGAGTTTTTAAATTATTTTTAGACAATATTTCATTTATTTATTCTCTGATCTTTATTATTTCCTTCCTTCTACTCACTTTGAGCTTTGTTTTTGTTCTTTTTCAAGTTCCTTTAAGAGTAAAGTGAGATTGTGAGATTCAGTGGTATAGTCTCCTTGATCTCCTGAACTTGCTGCTCTTGGGATGTTGTTTATGTTGGCTTTCTGGATGCATTTGGGTTTTGATTGTTGTTGGGTCATTCTTTTCTGGGTCCTTCACTGTAGCTGGTTGACTAAGGTTCATTCCACCCACCACATGTTCTTGTATGCTGTTCTGCAGGTGTAGATAGGTTGTGTCGAAGCTAGTTCTTCTGTCTGTCCAAGGTTATGAGACCTCTCTTGCTATTGTTCAGTTGTTTGTTCTGGGTAATTGCTCCACCATTTAGTTGTAATTCCAAATTGGTTCTAGGAAGAGGTTAGTGTGGCTTCCACTCACTCCTCCACTATCTTCCTTTATTATCTGTTGGTGTTTCCTTTGTTGGTGGGTTCTCTCTTCCAGTAGGTATATTGGTGTTCCCAGTTCCCGCCTACTCTTTTACATGATCGGTTGGGGAGGGAAGGCAAAATGGATGAAGACAGCAGGAGTGTATTCTATGGGATTTGAAGTGCCAACATATAAAGAAGAGATTGGAGATTCTTTGGATAAGTGTAGTGTTAACCATGATATTTCACCCAACTAGCCACTTTTTATAAAGGGTGGAAAAAAGATAAGACTCTTATTAGAGTGGGGAAGGATTGTGAGCTGAATCCAGAAAACAGAGAGCTTGTGAGAGGTCAGATTATGAGATACAGTGAGAGTAAAGGATAGAAAATAGGTGTGGTGTGGGAAAGACTAGAGCCAATCACAAGAGTAATATAGTCCGGAAGATAGTGAAATGGGCTAAGAACCAAGAGAGTTGCTGTGTAGTATTTACAATTGTATGGAACAATAATTATTTACAATAATACTGGAACAACAATCATTTGACAGAAACTGTATGATCTGAATAACAGCAATCTTCACAGTTGTGCAGCCTCCAGCCCAGGTCCTGTGTGCGCTGCAGTCCCCCACTGCCTGTCTGAGCCAGGCCAGCACCTTCAATTTACCAGTTGTTCCATCCTTGAGGTATACTAATTAGGGATAACTCACACACCACTTCCTGCCTCTTTGCTGTCCCAGGTGCTAGGCACTCTCAAAGTCTCTTCAGGGTAGTTCAGCTCCCCCACTGAGTTAAGTCTTTCTGGGGACTACTAATTCCCTGAGCCCTGTGGCTCTCCTCTGCCAGGAGTTCCTCCTCCTTCCTCTTTGTGAGTCAGCCTGGCCGTATGGGGGCAGGGGCAAGGCCACAGATACAGTTGCTGTGGTGGCAGCAGGGATGTAGCTGCTGGTGGCAGTGGGGGTGCAGCTGGAGTGGCAGTCACTGTGGGAGAGTTGCCTAAATAGCGACCGAGAGACTTTTTTAAAATAAAATCCTCCTCTTCACGCTTGCTGCTCTTAACAAGTGCCTGGCCTCTCAGCCCAACTTTCCAACCAGACCAGAGCCTATCCAGGTCAGGGTCCATCACAGCCCAACTCTTCTCCCTTCTACAGGTATCACCTAGCTCCCCACTTTCTCTGGTAATAATCCAGCCAGCATCCACAGTCTCAGCAGGTGAACACTGCCCCTGTGCATTGCCTACTTCATCTTTACTCCCCCCAGTGACTTCAAGAATCCAGGTCCATCTTGGTGCTGCTCTGTCCTCCCTGTTTGGCAGGGAAGGGAGCTGTTGATTTGGCTCTCATTTAAGGATCCTGCCGTGGGCACTAGCAGGCAAGGGGCTGGGGGCCACAGCAGCGCTGGTCCCCACGAGAGTCCCAGGGACCTTATCATCCCAGCATAATCTCCTTACCATCTGTTTTTGAATGTCCTCTACAATTTTGGCCTCCAACCTTCATATATGCTGGGAGTCCATTGGCTATTCACTCTGTGCCTCAGAAGATCAGCTAGGTTCTTCATCTGCATGCAAGGGGAAATGGGCTCCACTCCCACCTACCTCACCACCATATTCTTGATTCTGTGGTAAATGACCTACACTTGGAAAACTACAGAACATAAATAAGCACAGTGGGTGGTATTCTCTGAAGAGCTGACAAAATTGCAGATGTGGAACAGAAGAAGCGGATTTTCTGCAAGTTCACCTACAGGGGCATGAATCTCAACCAGCTGCTTAACATGTCCTATGGGAAGCTGATGCAGAAAAAAAGAAACTCGATCACTAACTTACACCATACACAAAAAATAAATTCAAGGTGGATAAAAGACTTATATATAAGTTGTGACACCATAAAAGTCCTAGAGGAGAACATAGCCAAGAAAATATCAGATGTTCACACAGCAATATTTTCACAAACATGTCCCCTAAAGCAAGGAACATAAAGGAAAAGATAAACAACTGGGATCTCATCAAAATAAAAAACTTCTGCAAGGCTAAAGAAAACACCACTAAAATGAAAAGAGAACCAACCATATGGGAAAACATATTTGCCAGTGATACCTCGGACAAGGGTTTGATCTTCAAAATATATAAAGACTCACACAACACACAACTCCACTTCAGGAAGACAAACAACTCAATTTAAAAATGGGCAAAAAACCTAAACATACATTTCTCCAAGGAGGACATACTGATGGCCCAGAGACACATGGAAAGATGCTCAGCATCACTAGCCATCACAGAGACAAAAATTAAAACCACAATGAGATATGGCTTCACACCAGTCAGAATGGCCATCATAAACAAATCAACAAAACAACAAGTGTTGGAGAGGATGTAGAGAAAAGAGAACCCTAGTGCACTGTTGGTGGGAATGTAGACTGGTACAACCACTGTGGAAAACAGTGTGGAATTTCCTCAGAAAACTAAAAATGGAACTGTCTTTTGACCTGGCAATTCCACTCCTGGGATTATATCCTAAGAATCCTGAAACACCAATCCAAAAGAATCTATGCATCCCAATGTTCATAGCAGCACAATTTACAATAGCCAAGTGCTGGAAACAACATAAGTGGCCATCAGTAAATGAATGGATCAAAACACTGTGGTACATTTACACAATGGAATACTATGCAGCAGAAAGAAAAAGGAGCTCCTATGCTTTTCGATAGCATGGGTGGAAGTGGAGAGCATTATGCTAAGTGAAATAAGCCAGACATTGAAACAAATACCATATGATCTCACCTTCAAGTGGAACCTAATCAACAAAAAAACAAGCTATCAAAATATAACCAGAAACATTGATATTAAGAACTATCTGACAGTAACCAAAGAGGATGTGGGAGAAGATAATGGAGGAGGAGAGAGAAGTGTTTTCAGGAACAACTATAAAGGACACATGGACAAAACCAGGGTGGGGTGAAAGCAGGCAAAGGAGGTTGGGGAGGGGGAGAAATGCAGACAGCCGTACTTGAACAAGAGTAAAAAAGAACTAAAAAAGAAAAAAGAGTAAAGTAAGATTGTTTATTTGATCTTTTTTCTTGTTTCTTGACATAGGCCTGTAATGCTATGAATTTCTTTCTTAGGACTGCTTCCCCTGTGTCCCACAAAATTGGGTTATTTTGTTCTCATTTTCATTTGTTTCAAGGTATCTTTTGATTTCTTCCTTGATCTCATTGTTGACCCTTTATTGTTTAATGGCATGTTATTTAGCTTCCATGTTTGTATTTTTCAATGTTCTTCTTGTGATTGATTTCTAGTTTTATAGCATTATGGTCAGAAAAGATGCTTAACATAATTTCTATCTTATTAAATTTGTTGAGACATTTTTGTGTCCTAGCATATGGTTTATCTTAGAAAACATTCCATGTGCATTTGAAAAGTATGTATATTCTTCTGCTATAGGGTGAAATGCTCTGAGGATATCAGTTAAGTCTATTTGCATTAGTGGGTCACTTAAAGGTGCTATCTCATTGTTAATTTTCTATATGGGAGAGCTATCCATTCAAGTCAATGGGGTGTTAAAATCCCCAACTCTGACTGTATTTCTTTTTTCTTTTAAGAATGTTTAAATGGAGACTTCCGCCAAGAGGAGGCATAGGTGGATAGGCCGTGCCTTCTCACACAACCAAGTTTAGAGACAACTAAATATTAGCAACAGAAAACACAGCCAGAACACAAAAAATTGAACTTTTCGGAAGTCTGTTAACAACAAATTCTTCAGCCTGACCAGTAAGGGGCAAAACCAGCAGCTGGTGGAGCGGGGTTGCACAGGAAAACTCGGTCAGACGAACTCAGGTGCTTGGAATCCAGGCGCAGGGTTGGACCTAGTGAGCCACCAAGCTAAGGACCACGGGGAAACAGTGAGGGAGCAGGGCGGTGGGTTTACTGTAGTCGCGCATTTGTGCGCGGATAGACAAGCGAGGGAGTGGGCGATTGGACCGGGACCCAGCGGGTCCCCACAGCTAGCAGCAGGGAGGGCGCTGCCATTTCCCTGCTCTGACCTCACCTCCACATACAGTGTCATAACCCAGCGACTCTGAGTGGCCTGGCCCTGGTGAACCACCTAAGCCTCTGCTCCTCACCCAGCTCCAAGAAACAGCAGAGGGTGCCGCCATTCCCCGCTCTGACCACACCCCCACATACAGCGTCAAAACCCAGTGACCTGGGAGTCCAAGGCTCCACTCCTCACACTTAAAGAGAGCGAACAGACCAAAAATGGCTCAAGAAGATCTCAAAGCCCCAGAGCCTATAAATCTAAGCAATGAAGAAATAGCAAAACTCTCAGACGCACAGTTTAAAACACTGGTGATCAGGATCCTCACAGAACTGGTTGATTATAGCCACAAATTAGACAAATATATGAAGGCGAAACGAATTGAAATGAATGGAATTGCACAGGAAACCAATAGCAATGAAAAGGAAACTGGGACTCAAATCAGTGGAGTACCAGAAGAAAGCAAATAATGGCCAAACAGAAAAGAGTCAAGAAGCAAGAATTCAAAGAAATGAGGAGAGTCTTAGGAACCTCCAGGACATCTTTAAATGCTCCAGCATTCGAATTATAGGGGTATCAGAAGGGGGAAAGGCACAGCCACCAGTGGAAAACTTATTTGAACAAATAATAAAGGAGAATTTCCCCCAATCTGGTAAAGGGAAATAGACTTCCAGGAAATCCAGGAAGCTCAGAGAGTCCCAAAGAAGTTGGACCCAAGAAGGAACACACCAAGGCACATCATAATTACATTAGCCAAAATTAAAATGAAGGAGAGAATCCTAGAAGCAGCAAGAGCTAAGGGGACAGTCACCTACAAAAGAGTCCCCATCAGACTGTCAGCGGATTTCTCAAAAGAGACCCTACAGGCAAGAAGGGGCTGGAAAGAGGTATTCCAAGTCATGAAATCCAAAGACCTACAACCAAGATTGCTCTATCCAGCAAAACTTTCATTTAGAATGGAAGGACAGACAAAATGCTTCTCAGATAAGGTCAAGTTCAAGGAGTTCATCATCACCAAGCCCTTATTATATGAAATGTTAAAGGGACTTACCTAAGAAAAAGAAGTTAAAGAAACATGAACAGTGAAAGGACAGCAAACTCACAGTTATTAACAACCACACCTGAAACAAAAGCAAACTAAAAGGACAGCTAGATCAGGAGTGGAAACATAGAAATGAAGATCTCAAGGAGGGTTAGCAGCAGGGGAGTGGGAGTAGGAGAAGGGGGGAGAAGGTACAGAAAATAAGTAGCATAGACAGCAGATAGAAAATAGAAGGGGGGGCAAGAGTAGCATGGGAAATATAGAATCTAAAGAACTTGAGACACATGGACATAAACTAAAGGGGGGGTAATGGTGGGGATGGGGGGTAGGGTGGAGGGGAATGAAGGGGGGGAATAGAACAACTGTAACAGCATAATCAATATAAATATTTTTTTAAAAAGAAAACTTCCTGTGATCCCAGCAGACTCCCAAGGGGGGAAAAAAGAATGTTTAAATGTCTATTTTTTATCTGAATTCAGTCTTTTTAAATTTTAAAGTACAAACCAAATTTGGTAAATAGTTTAATGTAATGCAAACAGACATGGATTTTTATTAAAAGCATGACTGAAACCTACCACTTTTTCCTCATAGTGTATTTATTAACACTATAAAGTGGAAAGACTATCCTCATGGGGAAATGTTATAAGTGGTACAAAATTTAGGGTCTTGAAAAGCTCCTAATAAAGAATCTTGTTTTTATACCTCCCTGTAAGATAATTGTTGGCAGTATTGAACATACAGTAACAACTAACCTTGGTATTTATAAAATAACTTACTTTGGTGACTGTATTTCTATTCATCCCTTCCTTTATGTCTATCAAGATTTGTTTTACATATTTAGGTGCTCCTAAGTTGGGCACATATATTTTTTCTTGGGATATATGTTCTCGTTGCATTGTTCCCTTTATCACTAGATAGTGTCCTTCTTTGTCTCTTACTGTAGCCTTAGCTTTAAAGTATATTTTGTAATATATATATATATATATATATATATATATATATATATATATATATATATATACTACAATATATAGCCTTAGTGTAGCTTATACTTGCAATATATAGCCTTAGTGTAGCCTTGGCTTTAAAGTATATTTTGTAATATATATATATATATAGCTACTGCAGTCTTTTTCCTTTCTCATTTGCATGAAATATCTTTTTCCATCCCTTTATTTTTAGTCTGTGTGTATCTGTTGATCTGAGGTGGATCTCTTGGAGACAGCATATACAACATATGTGTTTTGTTTTCTTATCTATTCAGCTACCCTATATCCTTTTGTTAGAGCATTTAAGGCATTTATATTTCTGGTGATTATTTATAGATATATATGTATTGGCATTTTATTTTTTATCTATTTTCTTCTTTTTTTTCTTTTTCCTCTTGTTCTTCTTCAAGCAAGCCCTTTAACATTTTTTTATTGTTGTTTTTAAGACTTTATTTATTTACCTTTAGAGGGGAAGGGAAGGAGAGAGGGAGAGAAATATCAATGTACGTTTGCCTCTCATGTGTCCCCTGCTGGGAACTGGCCTGCAACCCAGGCATGTGCCCTGACTGGGAATTGAACCTCGATTGTCTGGTTCGCAGGCCCATGCTCAATCCACTGAGCTACACCAGCCAAGACCCATTAACATTTGTTTCAGTACTGTTTTCGTGTTAACAAAGTCCTTATGTTTTTCTTGTCTGCAAAGCTCCTTATTTCTCCTTCAGTTTTAAATGACAGTCTTGATTATAGGTCCTTGCTTTTCATCACCTTGAATATTTTATGCCATACACTTCTGGCCTGAAATGCTTCTGTTGAGAAATAAGATGACAGTCTAATTAGAGCTCCCTTTTAGGTGACTAACTGCTTTTCTCTTGTGGCTTTTAGGATTCTCTCCTTGTCTTTAAGCTTTACCATTTTATTTTTTAATTAGTTGTCCCATTTCCCCCCTTCATTCCTCTCCACCCTGCATACCCCCTCTCCCCATTCCCCCCTTTACTTCATGTCCATATGTCACAAGTTCTTTAGATTCTATATTTCCCATACTATTCTTGCCCTCTCCCATGTCTCTTTTCTACCTACCATCTATACTACTTATTCTCTGCACCTTATCCCCCTTTCTCCTCCTCCCACTTCCCTGCTGCTAACCCTCTATGTGATCTCCATTTCTGTGGCTCCACTCCTGATCTAGCTGTCCAATTAGTTTGCTTTTGTTTTAGGTGTGGTTGTTAACACCTGTGAGTTTGATGTCCTTTCACTGTTAATATTTTTTATCTTCTTTTTCTTCAATAAGTCCCTGTAACATTTCATATAATAAGGGCTTGGTGATGATGAACTCCTTGAACTTGACCTTATCTGAGAAGCACTTTATCTGCCCTTCCATTCTAAATGAAAGCTTTGCTGGATAGAGCAATCTTGGATGTAGGTCTTTGGATTTCATGACTTGGAATACTTCTTTCCAGCCCCTTCTTGCCTGTAAGGTCTCTTTTCAGAAATCAGCGGATAGTGTGATGGAAAGTCCTTTGTAGGTGACTGTCCCCTTAGCTCTTGCTACTTCTAGAATTCTCTCCTTCATTTTAATCTTGGCTAATGTAATTATGATGTGCCTTGGTGTGTTCCTTCTTGGGTCCAACTTCTTTGGGACTCTCTGAACTTCCTGGACTTCCCGGAAATCTATTTTGTTTGCCAGATTGAGGAAGCTCTCCCTTATTATTTGTTCAAATAACTTTTCCACTTGTTGCTCTTCCTCTTCCCCTTCTGATACCCCTATAATTCGGATGTTGGAACACTTAAAGATGCCCTGGAGGTTCCTAAGCCTCTCCTCATTTTTTTTTTGTATTCTTGTTTCTTCATTCTTTTCTGGTTGGATGTTTGTTTCATCCTTCTAGTCCACTCCATTGATTTGAGTCCCAGTTTTCTTTCCATCACTATTGGTTCACTGTGCATTTTGCTTCATTTCAGTTAGTGTAGCCTTCATTTGTTCATCTAATTTGTGACCAAAATCAACCAGTTCTGTGAACATCCTGATCACCAGTGTTTTGAACTGTGCATCTGATAGGTTGGCTATCTCTTTGTCACTTAGAAGTATTGGCTCTGGTGCTTTGAGCTGTTCTTCTACTTGAGCCATAATATTTTGGTCTGTTTGTACCTGTTACAGGCGAGGGGCAGAGCCTTAGGTGTTCACCAGGATGGGTATACCCAGTTGCTGGGTTGTGACTGGGGGCAGGGTCAGAGAGGGAGCAATGGCGCTTGTTTCTCTCTCTCTCTCTCTCTCTCTCTCTCTCTCAGAATTCAGTCCCCTCTGCTGCTTCTCACAAGCAAATTGGACTTTTCCAGTGCTGGTTCCCAGGTGGGTGGGCTTGTGTATGTTCTAGGACTCTGTGGGTCTCTCCAATGAACTCTCCTGTGAAGCTGGGAGCCTCTCCCAGCATCCCAACCCCAGAAAGTTTTTCCAATTGGTACTTTTAGGCTTTATTTCCCAGTGCTGGGGCCCTGGGTTGTGCAGTCTGTCTCACTGCTCATTTTTTTGCCTGTATTATCTGTGCGTGAATGTGTGACCACACTCAGCCAGTCGCCTTGCGCCCTCACTGGGTCTGCCCATTGCCACCCATTCCTGGGATCTGCCAACCACCACCTGTGCACCTGGGTCAGTCCAGCAGCCATGCTTCTTCCTGCCTGGACCCCTCTCTGTGGACCGCCAACTTTACCCCTCTTACCGGTCTGGATAAATGGTTTGTTGTTGGACTTTGGGACTGCTCAATATTCTATCTGTTTTGGTTGTGTTGTTGTTTCTAAATCTTAGTTGTCCTTAAATTTGGTTGTGCAAGGAGGTACAGGGTTTCCACCTACATGCCCATCTTGGCCAGAAGACCTAAGCTTTGCCATTTTAATTATATGTCTTGGTGTAGGCCTCTTTGGATCTGTCTTGTTTGGGAATCTCTGGCCTTCCTGGATTTGTGTCATTTTCTTTCATCAAATTAGGAAAGTTTTCAGTCATTATTTCTTCAAATCCTTTGCTCACTTTCTTCTTCTTCTGTTATTCTCATAATGTGGATGTTGTGGTGCTTACTGTTGTCACAAAGATTCCTTAAGCTTTTCTCATTTTTTAAATTCTTTTTTCATTTTGCTTCTCTGCATGGGTGTTTTTTTCTACCTTGTCTTCCAAATCACTGATTTGATCTTCTGCCTCATTTAACCTACTGTTCATTTCTTCCAGTGTATTATTTAATTTATATATTGAATTCTTTTTTTCTGACTGGTCCTTTTTTGTGATTTCTGTGTCTTTTTTCATGCACTTGAATATCCTTATTATCATTACTCTAAACTCTGTTTCTGATAAACTGCTTGCCTCCATTTCATTTAGTTCTTCTGGACTATTCACTTATTCTTTCATTCTCTTCTTTCTTTTTCTTCCCATTTAGGCTGCTTCTTTTTGTTTGTTTCTATGTATCAGATAGATCTGACAGGACTTTGGTGCAGACCTATGTGATTGGCCCTAGCATTTTGTTTGGAGCTCTCAGTTATCCATAGCTTGTGGCTCCCTCTGCTGAGCCTGAGTGTGTATAGAAAGAACCAGGCACCAAGGCTAGCTCTTACCAGCACTGAGCCTGGTGGAGGGTCAGCTAAAGTCTCAGAGTTCCCAGGTATATTCACCTTTACTGTTAGGCTTAATGACTGAAACCACCTCCAGTTGTACTCAGCAGCCTGGCTTAAGCTCCACAGGGTGGGGTAAGTGGCATTCTTGCTGATGGGGCTATTGCTTCCCCTTGGACTTATGCCACTTGGAGGGGAGTGGTCTGCCCAAGAAAGATAGCTTGTTTGATATAGGGAATGACTGATCGCAGGAATCCTGGAGATGGACCCTTCAGCTGTCTCCCCAGAGCCACCAATCTCAGACTCTTCTCATGTGTCTCTAGTCTACTCTGCCTTGCCTCTGCTGGAGTCCAGGGTAAGTGGCTGCTAATGAAATGTGTGTTTGGCCCTTTAAGAGACTCTTTGCATCTCTTGTCTTTTCTCCCTGGTGGACATAAACCCTGCAGCTTTTCAGAGCTGTGTGTTATCTGTGTTCTGTTCCTGCTCTGGTGCTATAGTCAGTGGAGCCCAGCTTGGGGTCTAGACCCCACACTTCTTAGGGGGAACCCCCCCAGCCACTGAATTCTCTTTGGTACTTCAGCTGCTGCTCATGGGAGCCCAGCAAGCCCTCTCACATGTCCACATTCCCTACCAGTCATGTTGTAGTGATGTGGTTTCTTCCATATATCCTTGGTTATGAGGCCTCTCTCCAGCTAGTGTTCAGTTCATTATTCAGGATGATTTTTCTTCAATTTAATTGTAATTCCAGTTTCGTCCTGGGAGGAGGATAGTGTAGCTTCCCTTTACTCCTGCACTATCTGGGTCCTACATAGAAAATCTTAAAATTAAAAAATATATATATATAAAATAAATAAAAGCCATATACCAAGGGACTTTCTGGGAGTGACAATAATATTCTGTACCTTGTGCAGAGTTTGGGTTTCACAAGTATATGCATTTGTCAAAAGTCATGGAATGATACACTTAAAATTTGTGCATTTTTTCTATGAAAATGTTACCTCAAATAAAAAAATTAAGCATAAATAATATTAAACTCTAGTTAACTTTATGTATACTTAATTACTTACAGGGAAATGTCACTGATGTATGCAAGTTATGGTGAAATGCATAAAAAATAAGATTGATGAATGGATAAAAAGATAGAGAAATAATGTGATAAATCAAGTGTAGTAAAATATTAATTATAGAATTTAGGTGGAGAATTTATGAGTGTTCTTTAAAATTCTTTCAAATTTTCTGGCTTTGAAATTTTTTCATAAAACATTGGGGAGAAAAAACTATGCCCCATTGTAACAGGTTGGGTTATAGTCCCTACTCTTTACTCCCTCCCATTATTAAAATTATATCTCCGAATGCTTTGCTATGTGACTTTGCAGGGACTCCCAGTAAATTAAGTAGAGAATTTTCCTTGCCCTATGGGCTTCAGCCTCGCTCACATGACTTGCTCTGGCCAACGAGACAATAGTGGGCCTGACATGAGCAGAGGCTCTAAATGTGCTTGCTTGGTTTAGCCTGACGTCTTGTACCTCTGCCTTCACCATGTAAAAAAACTTGAACCAAGTAGCTGCTGTTATCATAATTAAAGAGCAGATCTGAACTTGACTACAGCCTGAGGAAGAACTGCCCAAACAAACTGAGAGTCCTGTGAATGAGAAATATATACTTCTGTAAATCATGGAACTTTGGGATTGAATAATCCCATTATTTAATACAGTATTATCATTGTAAAAACCTAATTACCCATTATATTAATTCTGTCACAGTAGTTAAATATTTTGATTGGAGAAATGGTTATCATTATGAAAATTCAGTGTCTCAGAGACCTATGGCTATACTAACATGGTGACAAGTTGTGGTGGTAGAGGAGGATTAAGGATGGCTTTGAAGGGTTCTGGCCGGGAGTAATGCTAGGGTACTTGCTTCTACTGAGGCAATGGGAACACCTGGAATAGGAGGACAAACTAGAATGAGTTCCCTCAGAAAATGCTATCTTGTCTCTTTGGTTACACTTCTGAGACAAACTTACACTTTCAGTGAAACAGGAGTAACCACTGTGAAATTGTGGATGGTGGAGCTAGTTTGAGCTGTAAAACACCTTAGGGAAAATCTGCATTTGCCTAATTTTACAGATAAGAAAACTGAGGGATGAAGGTGATTTACCTATGCTTGAGCAGGTAATTGGTGGCAAAGTCAAAATCAGAACACAGGTCTCACTGTGATTCAGGACCCAGGCTGTCCAGGAAAAGCACTCAGTTAAACATTAGAGACCACTCAAGGAAACCATAGGTTCTTAGTAAAAGCTCAATTACTATTTTTTTGCTCACCACTTGTGCCTAATTTTATATTTTGATCTTTTGGGGGCAGGTGGAGAGCTTTCTTTTACAACCCTCATTATTTATTACATACACACAGATGCAGTGAGGACTGGATTCTGAGCAGTGTGGGATAGTCAGAAAGACACAGCTGACCAGCTTGAGTTTTGAATCCTCTTAAACTCCTATGCTACTGAAAGTGTGGTTCAAGGACCACCAACACTGTTGTTCCCCTATAGAATCTTGGGCTCCATCCAAAAACTGAATCCAAATGTGCATTTTAATAGGAACCCCAGGGGATTCAAATACACTTTAAAGTTTGAAAACCACATCTCTGTGGTTTGTGGTGGTTTTAAAACATGCCCCCAAATTATTTGATTCTTCCCATTGAGACTTGGGGATGCTATGGTCTGAATGTTTGTTTGTGTATCCCTCCAAAGTTCATATGTTAAATCCTAATACCCCAAAACAATGGAATTAAGAGGTAGGGCCTTTGGGTGGTATTTAAATCAGGAAGATGGAACCCTCATCAATGGGGTTAGTGCCTTATAAAAGAGATTCCAGAGAGCTCCCTCATCACTTTCACCACATGATGATAAATACAACCAGAAGTCACTGGCTATGAACCAGGGAACTGGCCCTTACCAAACTGTGACTATGCTGGTGGCTTAATGTTGAACTTCCCAGCCTCTCTCTAGAACTGTGAGAAATAAATTTCTGTTTTCATAGGCTACCCAGTCTGTTATATTTTGTTATAGCACCCAAAATGGACTGGGTGGACTAATGACTGCTTTGACCAATAGAGTATGGCACAAGTGATACTGTGTGATTTCCAAGGCTGAGTTATATTCTACCTTATACACTAAAATATTCTCTCTTAGAGCCCCAAGCTACCATGTAAGAAATCCAACTATCTTCAGGCCCCAATGCTGAAGAAGCCATATGTAGATACTCTAGTCAATAGCTCCAACTGAACCCAGCCTCTGAAGAATATTTCTGTCAAGGTGTGAGGCATATGGGTGGGTACATCTTGGAACCTCCAGACCAGCCCACCTGCTCACTGAACAGCATGGAGTGATTGCTGCTAACACCACATGGAAAAGAAGAATATCACAGAAAACCATAAGAAAATGGCAGTTATTTAAAGGTACAAAGTCTTGGGGTACTTTGTTATGCAGCGATAAGTAACCACAACACGGTCTTAAAACTTACCTGCACTCTACCCACCCCCACCCTTGAAAACTGATTCACTGGCCATGGGTGCAGCTCAGCATTGGGAGTTTTAAAATCTCCCCAGGCAATTCCACTCTTCAACCAAGGATGAGAACCCCTACCCTTTAAGATATTATCCGTATAATCTTAGACATAAGATCACAACCTTTCTGAACTTAAATCTCTTGGATTCATGAAGTGAAAATGGACATAATTCCTTTTACACTGGGATCACCTACGTAGCTTCCAGCTGTCTTCCTGCCCCATTGCCAGGCAGATACCTAATTAGCTTTTTTTAATAAAGCATATGTTTTGTTTCTTAGTAATCCATGAGGGTCTAATAAGTGTTGGTGTTCAGACAGACATTTTAGATTGTCTGACCCAACCTCTATTTTCGCTTTGTGTACCTCTACTATAGAGGCTACAAAAACTAACAGCTCCATTTTCCAATCTACATTACAGCTAAGAGTAGCTCTGTGATATATACAGATGATTCCTAGTGTCTCTTTCTCCTCTTCCCTGCTGGAATACAGATATGATGGTTGGAAGTGTAGCAGTCATTTGCAGCTACAAGGCAATGAGCATGAAGATGAAGTATGCTAAGGATACCAGGGCAAAAATATGGAAAGAAGTGCAACTTGATAATATAACCACATGGCTTTATCAGCCCTCGGCCAGCTACTAGTTATGTGATATAGTAGCCATATGTGGGTATTTAAGTTTAAATTTTAATTAAAAGTAGATAAAATTAGAAGTTCAGTTCCTCAATTCAAATTTCAAGTCCTCAATAGCCACATGTAGCTAGTGGCTAATGTATTGAACAGCCATAAATTTAGAACAGTTCTCATCAAGAAAGCACTATGTGACAGCACTGGTCTAAAAGATTCCTAACTGATACAGCATATTTTGAAAGGAGCTCAGGGGAAAAAAGAGTGATTTTAAAATCAACTTTCAAAGGCAAAATCATATGTATTTTCCTATAAGAGCTGAGTTTGTTTCTGACTAAAATGGAAGCTAGAAAGCTTTACTCTGCTCCCCCTTTTTTACCAAAAATTAGCAATGAGAATAAAACCATGCTGGATTCTACTGAACCAATCATGTTCCATGATCTCTCAAAGCCAGCAAAGAAAAATGTGCCTGCAATTATTTAAAGCATCAGCCAGATCTGGAAAAAGAGAGAAGTGCTGCAGGAATGCAAATGAAAAAATGGAAAATAATGAGCAAGAACAAAACAGCAATGGTCTCTATTCTATTTTCTAATAACTACCATTAAATCACATATAAATGGCTCTCGGACCCATCTGATTTCAGGTGAAAATATGTAATTAGAGGATTTTTATAGCTTAAATGCCTCAGGGAAGTTTCTGCATAATAGGCAGAGGCTAAAACAACTGCTGTAGCTTTGAATTTTATGGGTGTCCTCTGCATGTTTTTTTACCCTCTGAATGTATTTTTACTATAACATTATAAAAATAAATAAGCAAAAAATACAGGAAATCTCATGTCTAAGTTATCATTCATGTGAATGTTTTCATATTTTAGTTTTGTATAAAATTGATGGAGATAACTTCTTCTACCATCTGTACATTGAAATCAGTGTATATTCTCTGGGTGGGATAAAGCCATGTTCATAATCAAATGAATGCACACAGGTTCACATGTAACATCACTTCTATAACCCGTGTAGACTTCTACTTGGTTATGCATGGGTGACTATAATATTATCCATGGAAAGAGTGTGTCTCTGCCCAATTTTCCTCCTTTCCCATATTCAGCCACACAGATCATAGAAGAACTGTTATCAAAGTACTTCTCTCAACTCTCCATTTATCAAATAGTGAAATATCTGAGATCAATTGCATATAAGCACAGAAATTTGTAGTTTAATGGAATCAACTTCAGTAATTAAAGTCTTTTCTCTAAATATGGAGTGTGTTGAAAGTCTCCATATATCCAGAAAAATTGATATTGGTGAAAAACACAAAAAGCTAACAAACAAAAAACAAAGCTATGAATGTTTTGTTTCCCTATATACAATAATCACTATTTTTTCATTGACTCATAAAAGGCAATGGATTTCTCCTGCATAGACACCTCTGTGATCAAGTTACTGAATTCACAAAGTTAGAGCCCTGACATCAAGGACCTTACCATTTTTTACAAGACAGGGCTCTTCTGCTCCAGCCACAGATGCAAGCTTCTCATAGAATCACTGGCAAAGCTGAAACATCACACTCAGAAAATGGGCCCTGACCAAGGGAAGCAAGATAGCCAGAAGAACAGGCCCAACTGTGCCCCAAAACCATTCTGGTGGGAACACCCCTGCTGCTTCCTATGACTCCTGGAGGCTGCTCATAGTTTAGACTGAGCATGGTGTCCTGCATCTCATTGGCACTGATGCCCTGGAGAGTGGATGTTGCTGCTGCTATCATCACCACCACCAGACAAGTTTCTCACTGTAGTTAATTCTTTACCCCTCCAGTATTCAACACAAAGTAAAAAGCAGACGTGTTTCATTGGGTCACCCTAAATCATGTGCTAGCCCACTGGCTACAAGGAAGCAAGCAAGCAAGCACTGGCTTTTCAGATTTTGCAGTTGAAGTTAGAATCTGTCAAAAATGTATAGGATGAGGAAAAGAGGTAGGGGCTCACATACTTAGCAATGTGACAACCAAAAATCCATTAAGTGAGCTACATATCAAATACAATGGGCATTCAAGGGAAAGAAAGATTACTTGTAGCTGGTGCAGTCAGAGAAATTTTTCTGTGAAAAAAAAGATTTTTATGGTGAATTATATAAGATGGTATAATGTGGACTTGGGAATATGTGGAGAAAAGCATTACAAGTGAAGGGACAGCATGACCAAATGAATACACAAAGCTGAGAACAAGTGGAAATTGGAAATGATACGATTTTATTACAAAAAGCATTTATTAAACATGTGCTGTGTGCTAGGCACACTCTTTGACCTTAGGTGTTCAGAGTCTAGGGGACAGAGACCACATCAAACTAAAAAGCTTCTGCACAACAAAAGAAACAATCAACAAAATGAAGAGGAAATATATAGAATAGGACAAAATATTTACAAGCCACCGATCTGATAAGTGGTTATTTATTATCCAAGGTAGACATAAGATTTTTAAAAATCTATGCCAACCCCCCCCAAACAATTCAATTTTTAAAATGAGCAGAGGAATGAAAGAGACATTTTTCCAAACACTACATACAGATGGCCAACAGGTAAATGCAAAGATGCCAAACATCACTAATCATCAGGATATGCAATCAAAATCACAATGAGGTATCGCCACATGCCTGTTAGAATGATAAAATCAAAAAGACAAGAGAGGCTTCCAGTCGAGATGTTGGGATATATAAATGCAGTACTCGCATCCTCCCACAACCACATCAAAATTACAACTAAACTACAGAACAATCGTCATTCAAAACTGCCTGCAACCTAGCTGAACAGAAGCCCTACAACTAAAGATGTAAAAAAGAAGCAACACTGAGACTTGTAGGAGGGGTCAAGGTGAAGAAGGCTGAACCCAAACCCATGTGTGGTAAATAAAATTGGGAGGAGTATCTTGGCAACAAAGGTCCTCCCTGAAGAGTGAGGGGTTTCAGCCCCACACCCCCAAGCCCAGAGTTCCAGTGCCAGAAAGAGCATTCCTCGTTACTTCTGTCTGTAAAAACCATCAGAAATTGTGGCTAAGTGAGATGGAGGGCTTGTGGAGTCCTACGTGTTTCTTTTTAGTCGCTCATATATGGACTTGGAACTTGCTCTGAGCTCCACTACTAGGTCAACAGCTCAAAAGGCACTAGGAACACACCAGAAGGAACTGGACTGTTCAGCATCAGGGATAGAGCAAAAAGGCAACATCTTCCTAGACAGAGGTGCTGGCACAGGTGATTGTTCTTTTGCTGAACCCTCACACTACAGAGCCAGCAGGTGTGTGCCATATCTGAGACTCCATCAACCTGGCTCACATCATTTGCCCCACCATGGTGATTCCCTGAAACTCTACTACCCCAAATTTCAGGCCCACCCAAGGCGTTTTCAGTGGCTCTTCCATACAAATGGTTTGTCTTGGCTCATGCTTCAGATTTTTCTAAGATCTCTCAAAGGTCCACAAACAAAAACAAGTAGCATCTGACCTCAATGTGCACAGTATCACCCAATAAGCAGACCCAAGCCCAGCACTAGCAGTGCCAGCCTTGGTTCATAGCTTGGCATATCCCAGGCACCTCCAAGTCCCGAACAACAGTCAACCATCTGCAGATCACTTTGTAGCTCCTTCCATGTGGCCCAAGGCACAACACAGGCGGAAGCTGCCCTTGACCTAAGTGCACCTCCCAGGAGGCCCCAGAGGCAGCACACTCAGTAGATGGCTCCAGGCCATATCAGAACACCACCTAACCAACTCCAGAAGTGACACACTCAAGGGGTAACTCAGCAGGCACTGGAGTCCAACTGAAGTAAAGGGTGGGCCCCTGAACAGCTGATCCTCCATGGTGGTCAAAGCCAGTCCTTGAAGCTGATAAGCATGGGGGTTAATCCTTTCCATTGACGTGCCCACAGCAATCAAGGCTCAACTACAATAGGAGGGTATACAACAGCCCACATGTGGTGGGGTGGTACCCAAAGTGCCCAGCTCGAATGTATCACTGTATCACTGGACACTACAGGGCTCTTACTACTTAAGGCCACTCTGCCAAGCCTGGGAGACATAGCAGCTCTACCTAATGCATAGAAACAAACACAGGGAGGCTGCCAAAATGAGGAAACAAAGAAACATGTTCCAAATGAAAGAACAGAAAAAAAAAAAAAACAGAAAAAGAACTAAGTGAAACAGAGATAGCCAACCTATCAGATGTAGAGTTCAAAACACTGGTGATAGGGATGCTCAAAAGAACCTATGTACTCCAATGTTCATAGCAGCACAATTTATAATAGCCAAGTACTGGAAGCAACCTAAGTGAACATCAGTAAATGAGTGGATCAAAAGAGTATGGTACATTTATGCAATGGAATACTATGCAGCAGAGAGAAAGAAGGAGCTCCCACCCTTTTCGACAGCATGGATGGAACTGGAGAGCATTATGCTAAGTGAAGTAAGCCAGACATTGAAAGACAAATACCATATGACTTCACCTGTAAGTGGAACTTAATCACCAAAACAAACAGGCAAGCAAAATACAACCAGAGATGTTGAAATTAAGAACAATTTGACAGTAATCAGAGGGGAGATGGGAAGGGATAATGGGAGGAAGGGTTTTCAGGAACAACTATAAAGACACATAGACAAAACAGGGAGGGGTTGGAAACAAGGGAGGGAGGTAGGTTGGGTGGAGTAGTGGGGGATAAATGCAGACAACCATAATTGAACAACAATAAAATAATTTTAAAAAGAAAGATCATTGACTATGGCAAAAGCATAAGGGAAGAAACAGAGGCTGCAGTAAGCCAAATAAAGAAAAATCCACAGACAACCAACAGTGAAGGGAAGTAAGCCAGGATTCAAATCAACAATTTGGAACATAAGGAAGAAACAACCAATCAACCAGAATAGAAATTTTTTAAAAAATGAGGAGAGAATAAGAAGACTCTGGGACATCTCCAAAAGTGTCAACAACTGAATCATAGATGCCAGGAGAAGAGGAAGAGCAAGAAATTGAAAATTTACTTTAAAAATAATGAAACAAAACTTCCCTAATTTGGCAAATGAAATCGATAGAAGTCCAAGAAGCACAGAGAGTCCCAAACAAGTTGGACCCAAAGAGCACCACAGCAAGACACACCATAATTAAAATGCCAAAGGTTAAAGATAAAGATAGAATCTTAAAAGCAGCAGAAGAAAACAAGGGAGTTACCTACAAAGGAGTTCCCATAAGACAGTCAGCTGATTTCTCAAAAGAAATTTTGCGAGCTAAAAGTGACTGGCAAGAAGTATTCAAAGTGGTGAAAAGCAAAAACTTACATCCAAGATTACTCTATCCAGCAAAGCTATACTTTAGAATGGAAGGACAGATAAAGTACTTCCCAGACAGGGTAAAGCTAAAGGAGTTCATCGTCACCAGGCTATTATTATATGAAATGTTGAAGGAAATTATTTAAGAAAAAGAAGGAGATCAAAACTATGAACATTAAAATGGCAACAAAGTCACAACTATCAACAACTGAATCTGAAAAACAAAAACAAAAAATAAACTAAGCAAACAAGTAGAACAAGAACAGAATTATAGATATGGAAATCATTCAAAGGGTTATCGGGTGGGAAGGGAAAGGGGGAGAAGGTGCAAGGATTAGGAAGCATAATTGGTAGGTACGAAACAGACAAGGGGATGTTTAAAATAGTATAGGAAATAAAGAAGACAAAGAACTATTTATAGGCATGACCCATGGACATGAACTAAGGGGGTCTTGCTGGAGAGAAGAGGGCTACCGGGCAGAGGGGGGTAAAAGGGAAAATTGGGACAACTGTAATACCATAATCAATAAAATATACTTTAAAAAAGAATAATTACAGGGACTCAACTTTAAAGTAAACAACACAGAGGATCAAATCAGACATTTAGAAGATAAAGAAGCAGAAAACACCCAATCTGAAGAGGAAAAAATCCAAAAAATAGGGATAGTATAAGCCTCTGAAACACTTTCAGACTTAACAACATTCTCATCATTGGAGTTCCAGAAGAAGAAGAAAGAGCGAGCAAGAATTGAAAACCTATGTAAAAAAATAATGACAGCAGACTTCTCTAACCTGATGAAAGAAATAGGCATAAGTCCAGAAAGCGCAGAGAGTTCCAAATAAGATGATCCCAAAGAGGCCTACAGCAAGACACATCATAATTAAAATGCAAAACATTAAAGACAAAGAGAGAATCTTAAAAGCAGCAAGAGAAAAGCAGTTAGTTATCTACAAGGGCACTCCCATAAGACTGTCAGCTGATTTCTTAACAGAAACTTTGCAGGCTAGAAGAGCTTGGCAAAAAATATTGAAAGTGATGAAAAGCAAAGACACACAACCTAGATTACTCTATCTAGCAAAGCGATAATTTAGAATCAAGGTCAGATAGAGTTTCCCAGATAAGAAATAGCTTAAGGAGTTCATTATCCAAACCAATATTATATAAAATGTTAAAGGGTATCATTTAAAAATAAGAAGTAGAAAAAGAAAAAATTATAAATATAAACAATAAAGTGACAATAAATACATATCTACCAACAATTTAATGTTAAATAAACAAACAAGCAGAACAGAAACAGACTCATAGATACAGAGAACATTTTTTTAAGTTCAATTGTTTTTTTATTTCTTTTTTTATTGATTATGCCATTACAGTTGTTCTATTCCCCCCTTCATTCCCCTCCACCCTACCCCCCGTCCCCACCATTACCCCCCCCTTTAGTTTATGACCATGTGTCTCAAGTTCTTTAGATTCTATATTTCCCATACTATTCTTGCCCCCCATCTATTTTCTATCTACTGTCTATGCTACTTATTTTCTGTACCTTCTCCCCCCTTCTCCTCCTCCCACTCCCCTGCTGCTAACCCTCCTTGAGATCTTTATTTCTATGTTTCCACTCCTGATCTAGCTGTCCTTTTAGTTTGCTTTTGTTTCAGGTGTGGTTGTTAATAACTGTGAGTTTGTTGTCCTTTCACTGTTCATGTTTTTTTAAATTCTTTTTATTAGATAAGTCCCTTTAACATTTCATATAATAAAGGCTTGGTGATGATGAGCTCCTTGAACTTGACCTTATCTGAGTAGCACTTTATCTGTCCTTCCATTCTAAATGAAAGTTTTGCTGGATAGAGCAATCTTGGTTGTAGGTCTTTGGATTTCATGACTTGGAATACCTCTTTCCAGCCCCTTCTTGCCTGTAGGGTCTCTTTTGAGAAATCCGCTGACAGTCTGATGGGAACTCCTTTGTAGGTGACTGTCCCCTTAGCTCTTGCTGCTTCTAGGATTCTCTCCTTCATTTTTTTTATTTTTAAATATTTTATTTATTTATCTTTAGAGGGAAAGGGAAGGAGAGAAGGAGAGAAACATCAATGTATGGTTGCCTTTCATGCGTCCCCTGCTGGGAATTGGCCTGCAGGGAACTGGCCTGCAACCCAGGAATGTGCCCTGACTGGGAACCGAACTGCGATTGTCTGGTTCACAGGCCCGTGCTCAATACACTGAGCTACACCAGCCAGGGCTCTCCTTCATTTTAATCTTGGCTAATATAATGATGTTACGCCTTGGTGTGTTTCTTCTTGGGCCCACTTCTTTGGGAGTCTCTGAGCTTCCTGGATATCCTGGAAGTCTATTTCGTTTGCCAGATTGGGGAAATTCTCCTTTATTATTTGTTCAAATAATTTTTCCACTGGTGGCTGTGCCTTTTCCCCTTCTGGTACCCCTATAATTCAGATGTTGGAGCATTTAAAGATGTCCTGGAGGTTCCTAAGATTCTCCTCATTTTTTTTGAATTCTTGCTTCTTCACTCTTTTCTGTTTGGCCATTATTTGCTTTCTTCTGGTCCAATCCATTGATTTGAGACCCAGTTTCTTTTTCATCGCTATTGGTTTCCTGTGCAATTCCATTCATTTCAATTAGTTTCGCCTTCATATGTTTGTCTAATTTGTGGCTATAATCAACCAGTTCTGTGAGGATCCTGATCACCAGTGTTTTAAACTGTGCGTCTGAGAGTTTTGCTATTTCTTCATTTCTTAGATTTATAGGCTCTGGGGCTTTGAGATCTTCTTGAGCCATTTTTGGTCTGTTCTCGCCCCTTAAGTATGAGTAGTGGAGCCTTGAACTCTCAGGTCCCTGGGTTGTGACGCTGTATGTGGGGGCGTGGTCAGAGCGGGGAAATGGCGACCTCCTCTGCTGTTTCTTGGAGCTGGGTGAGGAGCAGAGGCTTAGGTGGTTCACCAGGGCGGAGCCACTCAGATCGCTGGGTTATGATGCTGTATGTGGAGGCGGGGTCAGAGCATGGAAATGGCGGCACCCTGTGCTGCCGCTAGCCTTGGGGCCTGCTGAGTCCCGTAGTCTCACCGCCCACTCCCTTGCTTGTCTATCTGTGCAGGAAAGTGTGACCACAGTCAACCTGCAGCCCTGCTCCCTCGCTATTTCCCCGAGGTCGCTCGCTGAGTCGCTTACTAGGTCCAACCCTGCGCCTGTGTTCCATGCACCCAAGTCCATCTGACCGAGTTTTTCTGTGCAACCCCACTCCAACAGCTGCTGGTTTAGCCCCTCTTACCAGTCAGGCTGAAGAATTTGTTGTTATCAGACTTCTGAAAAGTTCAATTTTCTGTGTTCTGGCTGTGTTTTCTGTTGCTAATATTTAGTTGTCTCTAAACTTGGTTGTGAGAGAAGGCGCAGCGTTATCACCTATGCCTCCATCTTGGCAGAAGTCCAGAGAACATTTTGACAGTTACCAGATGGAAAGGGTATTGGAGGGACGAGTGGAAAAGGTGAGAGGATTCAGAAGTACAAAATTGTGTCTCTGGATCCTCTGTATGTCCTCCTTGGAGAAGTGTCTGTTTAGGTCCTTGCCCATTTTTTAGTTGGGTTGCTTGTCTTCTTAGAGTGGAGCCATGTGAGTTCTTTATATATTTTGGCAATTAAACCCTTGTCTGAGGTATCATTGGCAAATGTGTTTTCTCATACAGTTGCTTGTCTTGCTAATTTAATGCTGTTTTCTTTAGCCATGCAGAAGCTTTTTATTTTGATGAGATCCCATTTGTTTATTCTTTCCTTTATGTCCCTTTGCTCTAAGGGACATATCAGTGAAAATGTTGCTTCATGAAATATCTGAGATTTTCCTGCCTATGTTCTCTTCTAGGACTTTAATGGTGTCATGATTTATATTTAAATCTTTTATCCACCTTGAATTTATTTTTGTGTATGGTGTAAGTGGGTGCTCGAGTTTCATTTTTTGCATGTGGCTGTTCAGCTCTCCCAACACCATTTGTTGAAGAGGCTATTTTTACTCCATTTTACATCACTTCCCCCTTTGTCAAATGTTGACCATACATAGCTCACCTTTAACAGGAACCTAATAAAGAAAACAAACAAACAAACAAACAAGCAAAATATAACCAAAGACACTTAAATTGAGAACAGGCTGACAGTGGCCAGAGGGGAGAAGGGAGGGAATTTAAGGAGAAAAGGAGAAGAGTTTGCAGGAACAAGTATAAATGACATATGGACAAAAGCAAGGAGTGGGAGTAGAAATGGAAGGGAGGTGGGGAGGGTTGGAGGGTGGGCTGGGATGAAAGTAAAAGGCAGAAAACTATACTCGAACAACAATTAAAATTTTTAAAAAACAGTACAAATTGGTTGTTAGAAAATCGTCATGGGAATGTGAAGTACAGCATAGGAAATGTAATCAATAATATTCTAATAATAATGTATGGTGTCAGATGGGTATGAGATTTATCAGGATAATCACTTAAACTTAGTAAGTTATATAATGTGTAATCACTGAGGTGTATACCTTAAGTTAATATAATAATGTATGTCAACTGTAATTTTAAGATACAAATAATAACAAGAAATTAAAAATAAAGTAATATAAAATGAAATAACAAGGGATTGGCAAGAAATATTCAAAGTGATGAAAAGCAAAGGCCTACAACCAAGATTATCTAGCAAAGTTATCATTTAGAATTGAAAGACAGATAAGGGGCTTCCCAGACAAGAAAAAGCCAAAGGAGTTCATCACCACCAAACTAGTATTATATGAAATGTTAAAGGCTCTTCTTTAAGAATAAGAATAAAAAAGATTAAAAGTATGAATAATAAAATGGCAATAAATACATATCTATCAACAATTGAATCTAAAAATCAAAATAAACAAACAAGCAGAACAGAAACAAATTCAGATACAGAGCACATTTTGATGATTGCCAGATGGGAGGGGAGTTGGGAGGGATGGGTGGAAAAGTGAAGGGATTAAGAAGTACAAATTGGTAGTTACAGAATAGTCATGAGGATGTAAAGTACAGCATAGGGAATATAGTCAACAATATTATAATAACTATGTATGATGCCAGATAGACACCAGATTTATCAAGATGATTACTTTATAAATGTCTAATCACTGGGTTGTACACCTGAAACTAATATTATATTGTATGTCAGGTGCAATTGAAAAATAAAACATTTAAAATAAAAAAATAAAAGATAAAAGCTAAGAAGATAAATGCAAAAAAAAGAAGACAATAGATATCAATGGTTAGCAAGGACACAGAGAAAAGGGAACCCTTGTGCACTGTTGGTAGAATGTAAATTGGTTCAGCCATTATAGAAAGCAGTATGGAAATTCCTCAAAAAATTAAAAAACAGAACTACTATATGATCGAGCAATCAATCCTACTTCTGGGTATCTAGGGAAACCAAACCATTATGCCAAAGAGGTATCTGTATTCCCATGTTCATTGCAGCATTATTCACAATAGCCAACATATGGAAACAACCTGTGTTTGTGAATGGGTAAATGAATAAAGAAGATATGATGTACAGTGGAATATTATTTGGCCATGAAAAATACCCTGCCATTTGGGACAATATGATTGGACCTTGAAGGTATTACGCTAAGTGAGATAAATCTGAGAAAGTCAAGTACTGTATGAGGTCACTTAAATGTGGAATCTAAGAACATTGAACTCATAAAAACAAAAAGTAGAATAGTGGTTACCAGGGGCGGAGAGTGAGGGAAATAGGGAGATGTTGGTCAAATGGTACAAACTTCCAGTTAGTTATAAGATGAATAACTTCTGGGAATCTAATGTACAGCATGGTGACTTTAGTTAATAATATTGTATTATATACTTAAATGTTATATACTTAAATGTTGCTGGGAGAATAGACCTTAAATGTTCTCACAACATGCACAAATGATAATTATGTGAGATAATGGAGATATTAACTAACCCTACTGTGGTAATCATTTTGCAATATGTACATGTATCAAGTCATCACATTGTATACTTTAAACTTATACAATGTTAAATACCAGTCACACCTCAATTAAAGCTGGGGGAAAATGATTCCTAATCAAGATGCTATTATGCATATCAATTATTTTTAAAAGGAAATATATTACAAACCATCATCAAAATAAGCTGATTTTATTAACTTCCCTGTGTCACACCTTCAATAAATAAAGAAAAATGTTTATTCTTTTTGAAAAATAAACCTTGTCAGATGGGCCTGTATTAGTTATCCATTGAGTTGGAACATACCACCTCAAAACTGTGTGGCTTAACATAATTATTTATTCAACATGAACAAACTTTGCTGACATTATGCTAAGTGAAATAAGCCAGTCACAAAAAAATACTGTCTGATTCCATTTATGTGATGTATTGTGAGTCATCAAATTCATAGAAACAGGAAAGAATGGTGATCTTGAGGGCTGAGTAAGAGAGAGAAAAGTGTAGATGCTGTTTAATGGGTAACAGAGTTTCAGTTTTGCAAAATAAAAAGTTCTGGAGATCAGTTTCACAACAATATGAATATACTTAATACTGCTGAACTCTATAGTTTAAGATGCTAAATTATATGTTCCTGGTTTTTTAATAATAATAATTGTTATTATTATTATTATTATCATCATCTATTTCTCAAACTTCTGTGGGATGGCTGGAATTCAACTGGCAGTTCTTCTGGTCTTACTTATGATCTCTTATGCAACTTTTGTTCAGCTGGGATCTTTAACCTCTAAGGGGGCTGAGGCTACCACCTCCAAGACAGTCTCCCAGCCTCCAGTCCTGTCATCTATTCGGTAGTCTAGTTTAGGGTTCTTTATGGCATGACAGCTAGGCTCAAGGAGGAAGAAAGCAGGAGCTACCATTCTCTTTTAAGTCCTGGGCTCAGAAATGCCACAATAACACTTTCACTTTATTCCATTGGACAAAGCAAGTCACAAGGCCAATCCAGGTTCAAGGCATAGGAAGATACGTTTCAGCATTTGATGGAAGAATTGGCAAAGAATTTATGGCCATCTTTAGTATACCATAATGCCCAACCATCAGATTATCTGGGTTCTTGAAAGGGTCATTGTTTCATTCCTTAGTTATGTGGAAAGCACAGACTCCATTCCAAATAATAAGAATATTGACAGAGGGCTCCACTTTCTACATTCTGAAGCCAGGTGTGGACATAGAAGCATAAGAGGAGGATGCACTGGGACCAGTTAAACAAGAGCAATTTCATCAGTTCTTAAATCCTAAAGCCAGGTGAGGCTTCAGTGCTTATGTCTGCCCAACATCTCCAACTAAAATACTTAAATCCAAGTACCACTTGTGTCTGAGAGAATTGACTGTGTTAAATTACAGTGGGGCTTTAGCTGTCAAAATAATCACTTCATTAATTTGAATGCTGTTGGCTGCAAGTGTCAGAAAATTCTGCTCAAACTAGCTTAGCATAAAATAGTAGCAATAATAATGTTTATAGAACTTGGTGGACACAGAGATGCACTCCTGTGCATGTTCCCCTTAAAGGATTTACTGTGACGCTTCAGCGAACACAGTCACCAGATAATTTCCAGTTCTCAGCTCCTTCCTGAGCTGCATGAGGAGAAAAGAGCAAACTCCCTCAAGGTCACAACTTTCTGAGCCTACATTTAATGGAAGAGCAAGACAGAAGTTTAGAAGCCTACACTAAGACTTGAACTCTAACAGGAAATACTTATTCCAGAGATCCCTGCTAGATTGCCTGAGCCTTTGTCAGACCTGCTTGACTGTCACTCTGCCCAATCCTGCCTCCTCCTTCTTTCACAGGTGTTCATCCCTTATAAACATCTTGCATCCCAAATTGCATCTCAATGTCTGTTTCTGGAGAACTCAACCTGCAATAGTAACTTAACTGACCAGTGGTAGATTTGGCTTCAGGCATAAGCTCAGAAGCTCAAAGGTGTACAGAGGAATACAGAAGCTCAAAGATGTAATCAAGCCCTATTTTTTTGTTGCTCAAATAGCTCTGCTCACGTTTGTACAAGTAAATACCCATTTTATAAAAGGCAACTGCATGACTGGAAAGTAGTTGCCAGGAACACCTGGGGTGATCTCTGTCCAACTTTGCATCCAGCAAAAAAAAAAAAAAATAGCATCTGTATTTATCCCAGCATTCCCAAAAGTCCTGAAGGTCACACTAAATAGGGCTAGCTGGTTTATGTGCCCAATTCTGAACTAATCACTGTGGCTGAGAGGTGGTGCTGATTGGTTTAGGCCCAGATCACATGCTTCATAAAGGAGTTAGAATGGGAGAGGAATAATTTGCCATAAGAAAGCCAGGGGGTATGGCTAGAAATTGAGTAAAAGGATACTCAAAGATGTCCCCCATAATCACTCCTTGAGTCACTCTTAACCTTATTCAGATTAAAGCTTGGTAAAAATCTAAACTTTGGTGAAGATAAAACATATCAGTAAAATTGAGTCTGGATTGAAACTGAAAATATCTCAATTGAATTCTCTTCACCAAAAACATTTTGAAGTGCCTACTATGTGTAGTGCAAAATATAAGGTATTGTAGAATATAGTCCCTACCCTCAAAATGATTAAAAATCTAATTGAATATATACTCAGTCAATGACAAAAGGTACTTGCAGAATAGTATCAACACCTTTAAGGTAAAAGTAAACTTTCTGGAAATCTCTGAAATGGAGCAAGAAAACCAAGAAATCTGCTGGTTAGCTGAAACAGCCATCTCAAAGCCTATCTAATTCGAGCTGCAGGCTTTCCTGAAGAGCTCTTTCATTGTTATCTTTACCTACAATTCTAATAATCACAGTAAACTTGTTCCCCAGCTTACCAATTAGAAGTGGTGGGGGGCAGCGTGACCCTACAGGCAGTGAGAAGTGATGACTAACAGCTAAAAGAAAGAGGAGACAGAACGAAGCTGTAAGAAACTGCAACTAAATTGAATAAATAAGCTATACATACAAAAATGTCTTAAGGAAGTTAGAAAGAAAACTGGAAAAAATACACCTAAATGTTTCTAGGTCTAGAAGAATAAGTTTCTTTCTTTTTTTCTAGCTTTCAAATGTTCCGTAATGAAGAGGCAATACATTTATATAAGGAAAAAAACAAATGTTACTTTAAAACCCCAGCTGGTAGAACTATAAAAGCACACTAGTGTAGGCCATACAGAAAACAGTCCCAAATATCTTGGTAGCAATGGGACACCAAGGAAAGGTTAAATTATATTTAAATTCACCTTGAAAGAAGGAAGATAATTCAACCATTTACTTTAGTAGTTTTCCATTAAAAGTGTTAAATTTAGGGGGGAAATGGCACTAAAAGGGGTAAATTGCATTATAATGGAAATTCTCTTATGTACAACAGCTCCTTCCCCAGGAATCCCATTTACTTGGGTAAAGAAGATGTTGCCAGAGCACATGGGAAGACTATAATGAAGGAACAACCCTCGTTTGATGTCATCTATCTTTGGCCTTGAGAGTGAGCATCAGTGTGGAGTTGGGGCTAACAGAGGCCACAGCATACAGAGGCCTCAAGGAAGGACCCAGAAACACCAGATTGGTGCTGGGGCAGGCTGCAGCCAAACCAAAGACAAGCAGACCTTCATTTCTGAGCTATCAACTTGCATCCCCAAAACATACACACTTCCAATTTCTCAAACCCTGGAAAGGCACAGTTGTGAGAGAAAGGTGAGTCTAGGCCTGGCCTGAAAATGTTGACTAACCTGTCTGAATAGTCTTACCAGTGATCTAAAAATGGTGGTTGAGATAATGCTCAGCAAGCTTGCTGATTTTCTTAAATGTTTGTGTTGTTAATACCTTAGGAAGAGAGAGGAGACTAGGAGCACATGTAGAGGGAAAATATATTTAAGGAAATAATGATGTGCAATAAGGCCTTTGTGCCATAGTGGAGACCTATCTTTATAACAAGAGGAAACATATTAACAGAAATGTAATGTGAACAAGCCCATATTTGCTATATTTGGCTTTGGTCAGGCACCTTGATTTAAGTAGTACCCAATTTTTTTTGAGGGAGATGAATATAAATCAATTATAACATTGGATGTGAGCCACCAGGAGAGGTGTGACCTCAGGCAAGGTAGCTCTGCAATTGAAGCCCTCTGTGAGGCCTGACAGCTGAAGGCTGCCTACCACCTAGCAACTGATCAAACAACTTCTTCCCTAAAGGTAGGTCTGGGCAGCAAATGACAGTGCCCGCCACTGACAGCAATTCATAGATCCCCATATTCCTGTAGGAGCAAACCTGCTCCTACAGGTTTGCTCATGTCAATCTTAAACACAGGGCCTCAAAGCCCAATATTTAATTGTAATTTTACTGTGTTCTTTTTATTCATCTCTATGACTAGAGATTATTTTTGTCATTTTTATACAGCCTGATGTATTCCTTGAAAGTCATGATATAGTTATTCAGTGATAAATACATAGAGCTTAACATATTATGGCAATTTTAAAACATGTATTTGTCAAGGTTCTCCTCAAAAACAGAACCAATAGGATATTAGATAGATAGAGTGATAGATAATAGATATAATTTTCTTCAAATGAATATATAAAGACACTTATTATAAGGAATTGGCTCACACAATTCTCCAGGCTAAGAAGTCCCACCATTTGCTGTCTGCAAGCTAGAGACCCAGGAAAGCCAGTGGTGTGATTCAATCTGACACTAAAGGTCTGAGAACCAGGAGCACTGAGGGAGGAGAAGGTCAATGTCTCGGCTCAAGCAATCAGGCAGAACCAGCTTAAGTCTTCCTTCCTCCACCCTCTAGTTCTATTCAGGATTGGGTGATATCTACCCACAGTGGAGAAGGCAAACCACTTTACTGAGTTTACCAATTCAAATGCTAATTTCATATGAAGACATCCTCAGAGACCTACCCAGAAATAATATTTAGCCAAATATCTGGGCACCCCATGATCCAGACAATTTGCCACATAAAATTAACCATCCTGACTTCCGCCAAGATGGAGGCGTAGGTGGGAACACTTTTCATTCTCGCACAACCAAATCTAAAAACAATAAAGTTTTAACAACAATAAACATAACCAAACCACACAGAAAATCGAATACAGAATCTAGAAACAACGGACCACTCAGCTAAACCAGTGAGAGGGGCGAAACCAGCAGCAGAGCCAGTTGGGCAAAAAAGATCCAGGCGGTGCACAGGCATCCAGGGGCGCAGATCCCAGATGCAGGCTAGCTACGGGAGGAACCCAGGTAAGAAGCGCTGCTGGCTGTCTGCAGTCAGTCACGCATTTGCACGCAAATAAACCAGTGAAGAGGTGAGCGTTGAGACAGATGGCAATGAATAAGTACCTATCAATAATAACCTTACGTAAATGGATTAAATTCTCCAATCAAACGACACAGAATAGCTCAATGGATAACAAAGCATGACCCACACATATGCTGCCTACAACAGACCCACCTCAGGACAAAAGACCATCACAGACTAAAAGTGAAAGGCTGGAAATAAGTTTTCCAAGCGAACAAACAAGAAAATAAAGCTGGGGTAGCAATTCTCATATCGTACAAAATAGACTTCAAAAAAAGGGCCATAAAGAGAGACCCAGAAGGTCACTTCATTATACTCAAGGGAAGAATCCACCAAGAAGACATTAACATTGTAAACATATATGCACCAAACATAGGGGCACCCAAATATATCAAGAAAATCTTAGAGGACTTCAAGAAAGATATAGACAGCAACACAATTATAGTAGGGGATTTTAACACTCCACTATCAAAAATTGGCAGATCTTCCAAACAAAATATCAACAAAGATATTGCGGCATTAAACAACACCCTGAATGAAATGCACTTAACTGATATATATATAGAGGCCTTCATCCCAAAGAAGCTGAATACACATTCTTTTCAAATGCACATGGAACAGTTTCAAAGATAGACCACATGATAGGACACAAAACGAGCCTCAAAAAATTCAAGAAAATTGAAATCATACTAAGCATCTTCTCTCACAACAAGGGACTGAAATTGGAAACCAACCCCAAAGGAAAAAACCCAAAGCACCCAAAATCATGGAGACTGAATGGTATGCTATTAAACAATGAATGGGTCAAGAATGAAATTAGGGAAGAAATCAAAAAGTTTCTGGAAACAAATGAAAATGATCTCACAACAACCCAAAACTTATGGGACACATTGAAGGGTGTCCTGAGAGGGTAGTTTATAGCAATACAGGCCTACCTAAAGAAGATAGAAACATTTCAAACAACCTAACCCTACGCCTGCAAGAACTCAAGGAACAACAACAAAGACAGCCCAGAGCAAGCAGAAGGAAGGAAATAACCAAGATTAGAGCAGAACTAAATGACACAGAGACTAAAAGCACAATTCTAAGGATCAATGATTCCAGGAGTTGGTTCTTTGAGAAGATAAACAAAATAGACAAGCCTTTAAGTAGGCTCATCAAGAAAAGAAGAGAGAGGACAAAAATAAACACAATCAGAAACAAAAAAGGAGAGATTACACCTGATACCACAGAAATAGAAGGGATTGTAAGAAATTACTATGAAGAACTGTATGCCAAGAAATTTGAAAACCTGGGGGAAATGGACACATTTCTAGAAAAATACAATCTTCCAAAACTGAATGAAAAAGGAGCAGAAAATCTAAACACACCAACAACAGCAAAAGAAATTGAAGCAGTAATAAAAAAAAAACTCCCATCACACAAAAGCCCTGGACCAGATGGGTTCACAGGAGAATTCTACAAAGCATTTAAGGAAGAGCTAACCCCTATTCTCCAGAGACTATCCCAAAAAATCCAGAAGGATGAAAAACTCCCAAATTCTTTTTATGAAGCCAGCATCATCCTAATTCCAAAACCAGATAGAGACACAACAAAGAAAGAAAACTTCAGGCCAATATCACTGATGAACATAGATGCTAAAATCCTCAACAAAATATTGGCAAATTGCATCCAACAATATATCAAAAAGATCATACACCATGACCAAGTGGGATTCATCCCAGGGATGCAAGGATGGTTCAATATTCGCAAATCGGAAAAATGTCATACATCACATAAACAAAACCAAAGACAAAAACCACATGATCATATCAATAGACATGGAAAAAGCTTTTGATAAGGTACAGCACCCATTTATGATAAAAACACTCAGCAAAGTGGGAGTAGAGGGAGCATTCCTCAATATAATAAAGGCCATATATGAGAGACCTACAGCCAACATCATACTCCATGGACAAAAACTAAAAGCTTTTCCACTAAGATCCGGAACAAGACAAGGATGTCCACTTTCACCACTTCTATTCAATATAGTATTGGAAGTTTTAGCCACAGCAATCAGACAAGGAAATAAAAGGCATCCAAATAGGAAAGGAGGAAGCAAAACTGTCACTGTTTGCTGATGACATGATAGTGTACATGGAAAATCCTATAGACTCTACCCAAAAACTGCTTGAACTAATTAATGAATTTGGTAAAACAGGGGGTTACAAAGTCAATATACGGAAATCAAAGGCATTTTGGTATACCAACAATGAATCAGCAGAAGCAGAAATCAAGGAAAAAATCCCATTTGATATAGCAAAAAGAAAAATAAAATATCTGGGAATAAACCTAACTAAGGAGGTAAAAAACCTGTATGCAGAAAACTTCACAGCCCTGAAGAAAGAAATCAAGGAAGACACAAACAAATGGAAACATATACCTTGTTCATGGATTGGAAGAATTAACATCACCAAAATGTCCATACTACCCAAAGCAATTTACAGATTCAATGCAATCCCTATTAAAGTACCAATGGCATATTTCACAGACATAGAACAAACACTTCAAAAATTTATATGGAACTATAAAGAAGCCCGAATAGCAGCTGCACTTTTGAGAAAGAAGAACAAAGTAGGAGGGATCACAATACCTGATATCAAACTTTATTACAAGGCCACTGCAATCAAAACAGCCTGGTACTGGCATAAAAACAGGCACACGGACCAATGGATTAGAACAGAGAGCCCAGAAACAAACCCAACACTCTACAGTCAATTAATATTCGACAAAGGGGGCAGTTACATAAAATGGAGTAAAGATAGCCTCTTCAACAAATGGTCTTGGGAGAACTGGACAGCTATGTGCAAAAAAATGAAACTTGAGCACCAACTTACACCATATATCAAAATAAATTTAAGGTGGATAAAAGACTTAAATATAAGCCATGACACAATTAAAGTCCTAGAGGAGAACATCAGCAAGAAAATCTCAGATATTTCACGCAGCAACATTTTTACTGATATGTCCCCTAGAGCAAGGAATATAAAGGAAAGAATAAGCAAATGGGATCTCATCAAAATAAAAAGCTTCTGCGTGGCTAAAGAAAACAGCATTAAATTAGCAAGACAAGCAACTGAATGAGAAAACATATTTGCCAATGATAACTCAGACAAAGGTTTAATCTCCAAAATATACAAAGAACTTACACGACTCCACTCTAAGAAGACAACCAACCCAATTAAAAAATGGGAAACGGACTTGAACAAACACTTCTCCAAGGAGGACATACAGAAGATCCAGAGACACATGAAGAGATGGTCAATATGGTTAGCAATCAGAGAGATGCAAATTAAAACCACAATGAGATACCACTTTACACCAGTCAGGATGGCTATCATAAGCAAAGTAACAAACAACAAATGTTGGAGAGGGTGTGGGGAAAAGGGGTCCTTAGTTCACTGTTGGTGGGATTGCAGACTGGTACAACCACTGTGGAAAACAGTATGGAATTTTCTCAGAAAAATAAAAATTGACCTGCCTTTTGACCCAGCAATTCCGCTGCTAGGATTATATCCTAAGAATCCTGAAACATCAATTTCAAAGAACCTATGCACCACAGTGTTCATAGCAGCACAATTTACAATAGCCAAGAGTTGGAAGCAACCTAGGTGCCCATCAGTAAATGAATGGATCAAAAAATTATGGTACATATACACAATGGAATTCTATGCTGCAGAGAGAAAGAAGGAGCTACTACCCTTTGCAACAACATGGATGGAACTGGAAGCATTACGCTGAGTGAAATAGGCCAGGTGTTGAAAGACAAATACCATATGATCTCACCTTTAACAGGAAGCTAAACAACAAAACAAACAAGCAAGCAGAAAAAATAAAGACACTGAAATAGAGAACAAGGGGACAGTAACTAGTGGGGAGAGGGAAGGGAAGCTAAGAGGAAAAGGGGGAGGGATTTGGAGGAACAAATAGGAAGGACACAGGGACGAGAACTAAGGGGGGTGGAAATGGGAGGGAGGTGGGAAGCAAGGGGCGGGGGAGGCTGGGATGGGAGAAATAGACAAAAAATTGTACTTGAAAAATAACTAAATAAAATTTTAAAAAATTAACCATCCTACCCATGGCTGCTGTGGCTCAGTAGAATATGTATAAAAGACCCATGGACAAAGACAATGAGGAAAGGGATTGAATGTGGGAGGTGAGAGGTGAGTAGGGCAAGGGAGAGTAATGGCGGGAAATAGGGACAACTGTAACTGAACAACATTAAAAAAATAAAAAGTACCTGGCTGGTGTGGCTCAGTGGATTGAACAATGGCCTGTGAACCAAAGGGTCACTAGTTCGATGCCCTGTCAGGGCATATGTCTGTGTTGCAGGCCAGGTACCCAGTTGGGGGGCATGTTCGAGACAACCACCCATTGTTTCTCTCCCTGTCTTTCTCCCTCCCTTCCTCTCTCTCTAAAATAAACAAATAAAATTGTTTTAAAAAGTAACCATCCTACATGTTCACAAATTCTTTGAATCTCCTTCCATTGGGAAGTATGGGCTATGTCCTCTTTTTCTTGAATTGAAGTAGGTTTGTGATTAACTTGTAACCAATGGAATGAGGCAAAAAAATTGTTGTGTATTTCTGAAGCTAGATCAGAAAAAAACATGATGCAGCTTCTCCCTTGTTTCCAAAGGCACTAACTTTAAGGCCTTGACTCACTGTTTAAAAATACCTACTATCCTGAGGCCCACCATGCTGTGAGGCAACCCAGGCCAAGTAGAAAGAACAAAAACCTCAAGGGGGTATTCCCTATCACTTCAGTCAGTGGACAGTGTTTTCTCCTGAGGTCACTGGTCTGAAAAACATTAAAATAGAAAATATGCACTGAAGGCTTAGAAATTTCAGGAAATTATCTGAGAGAAAACTAAAGTCAAGAGAGATAAGATCACATAATGAGGAAGGGCCAGGGCCAAACTTTGAACAAAGGTATCTTTAATTATGAAGTGATACTACTCCTTGGAACAGTTTGTGAATAATGGCACTTAGAAACAGTAGAAAGCATTTGAATACACAAGCCTAGGGTTCCCACCTATCTCATCTGAGGATAAAGAGGAATCAATAGATCATGGTCCTGTTGCTCTGCCTCTTTCTCTTCAATTTTTCCACCTGTTTCCGACCACCAATTCCAGCATTTTTCTGTCCCTCTACTCTTTCTTAACCTATTCACTCCCTGTTCTTCTGCTCACCCTTCATGTAAGCCACCCATTTACTTTTAACACAGAGATCCACACAACTCCATACTTGTTGCTGGGAAGTCTTGACAACGTAACATATTTTCACACAAGAACTATGTAAATTACAATGTGCCATTCAAATGTGAGGTAATCTTTTTTTTAAGGTTTTATTTATTTATCTTTAGAGGGGAAGGGAAGGAGAGAGGGAGAGAAATATCAATGTATGGTTGCCTTTCATGCGTCCCCTGCTGGGAACTGGCCTGCAACCCAGGCATGTGCCCTGACTGGGAATCAAACCATGATCCTCTGGTTCACAGGCCCGTGCTCAATCCACTGAGCTACACCAGCCAGGGCTGAGGTAATCTTTTTTTTTTAAGATTTTATTTATTTATATTTTAGAGGGGAAGGGAAGGCGAGAGGGAGAGAAACATCAATGTATGGTTGCCTTTCGTGCGTCCCCTGCTGGGAACTGGCCTGCAGGGAACCAGCCTGCAACCTAGGCATGTGCCCTGACTGGGAATCGAACCGCAAATGTCTGGTTTGCAGGCCCGCGCTCAATCCACTGAGCCTGAGGTAATCTTTTATACTAACTTGATGTCACATCCTATACTACCACCATGTCTGGAATGGCCTGTGACTCCTTAAGGATGAGAAAAGATGGAACCTTGTTTACCATCTTAACCATTTTTAAGTGTACAGTTCAGGAGTGTTAAGTATATTCACTTCTTATGCAACCAGTTTCCAGAAATTTATCTTACAAAACCAAAATGCTATACCCATTAAACAACTACATTTTCCCTTCTCCCTGCCTCAGGCAATCACCATTATACTTTTTGTCTCTATGAATTTGGCTGCTGTAGATATTTCTATAAGTGGGACCATACAGTATTTGTAATTTTGTGACTGGCCTATTTCACTTAGCATTATGTCCTCAAGGTTCATCCTCGTGTAGTATGTGTCTGAATTTTCTTCCTTTTATGGTTGAGTAATATTCCATTGTACATACATATCACATTTTGTTTATCCATTCACCCATCAATGGACATTTGGATTGATTGAACTTATTTTTAGAGCTTTCAAAATCAATGCCACCACCAGAAACACAAAAAGAAATGACCTCCACCCTTTCTGACCTGCTTCCTACTCTGCACTGTCATCTATGTGTTAGAAGCTGAATTAGAAGCTGACCCTCCTTCCACTCACTCTCCTGTGCCCTCCTCCTTGACGAGGATAATTTCACTCCTGTGCTACCCTTCTCTTCTTAGTCCTGTATACACCATGGTAGTACAGAAAGTATTCAGCCATGTAATATGAAAAACAGAGACATTTATTTAAGAATATATGATACAAGAAACATTGTACACAGGACAATGATGCCTCAGTCCCCTTCAAAGTAGGCACCTTATAACCTCACACAGTTCTCTGATCTTTGTTGATCACATCCCATAGATGTTCAACATCCTCAGGTGTTCTGCTTGTTACAGGACTTCCAAAATGTGGATCACTTTTAATAGATTCTTGCCCATCTTTGGAGTGTTCGTGCCACACTTTTATTTGTGCTGCATTTCATTGCATCATCCCTGAGAGCCTTCTGAGACATCTGAATAGTTTCCTCAGAGGAATGTTAAGCTTAACACAAAATTTGTTGTTGATTTGTTGCTCTACTCATTCTGTCATTTTAAATGCAATGGCCACACAGCACACATGCCCACTCAAAGGCATCTACCACCCCCACTGACTGTACAGTGGTGTCATCACAGTTCACATATGTGTATTCCAGTCCACTCTCCTTGGCTGCCATGTTACATAGATGTCATGCAAACTGTTCTTGTTATATTAACAATAGCTGGACTTTTTTTCTGGATGTACCTCATATAGCCCTATTCCCAAACAACTACAGCTCTGGGCCCTTCGTTTATTATTTTTAATTTTTGTTGACATATGAAATTGTGTTAGTTTAAGGTATATAATGTGTTGATTAAATAAACTTATATATTGCAATATTATTATCACCATGGCAATAGCTAACACCTCTGTTAGATTATATAATTATCATTTCATTTTTCTGGTGAGAAAAATTAAGATCTAGTGTCTTAACATCTTTGAAATTTATAATACAGTATTATTGACTATAATCACTATGCTGTGCGGTCCCCTCATTTTACACACTAATTTCTAACCCTAGGCTTCTAAAAGACCTTGTCACCATATCTTTCTCTGCTAGGAAACACATCATACCCTCTACCAACTCCCAGAAGATGCTAATTCTTAGGTCCAAAGGTCCATCCAGGGCCTTTCCAAGGAAAGCCTCCTGATGTGATCCCCTGCTGCCACCATCTGGCTATTGTCATCAATGCTTCTATGGAGCATTGATTTTTAGAAATATTTTTCAATTATAATTGACATAAAATATTATATGTTTCATGTGTATAACCCAGTGATTAGACATTTGTATAAATTATGATGTGATAACCCTGAATAATCTAAAGCCCATCTGACATAATATCTAGTTATTAAAATATTATTGAATATATTCCCTATGATATGATTTACATCCCCAAGAATATTTTGTAATTACCAATTTATGCTTCTTAATCCATTCACCTTTTAAACCTGGCCCCATGACACTCTCTGGCAACCATCAGTTTGTTCTCTGTATCTATGAATATTTTTTCTATTTGATTTGTTCATTTTTTTTCTTTAGATTCCGCATATAAGTGAAATCTTGTGGTATTTGTCTTTCTCTGACTTATTTCACAGCAAAATACCCTCTAGGTCCATTAATGTTGTTACAAATAGCAATATTTTACTCTTTTTATGGCTGAGTAATATTCCATTGTATACACAGGATGGGGCAAAAGTAGGTTTACAGTTGTTTGTTTGGAAAATAATACAATAATTAACAAATAATATAAGAATAAACTCTGGACTTCTGTTCATGATGGAGGCAAATGCAAACATGCCTCGCCTCCTCATATGACTACAGCAAAAATTACAACTAGACTACAAAACAAATATCATCCAAATGTCAGAAAATCAAGCTATATGGAAGTCCAACAAAAAGGGATTTAAAGGGATTCCTAAAACAGGGAAGCTGCATTCCTCCAGATGGGTAGAAGGAATGGAAATACAGAGATGCATGGAGAGTTGGAAAGGTGTGGAGAGGTGTGAAGACACAGAATGGATGGTCCCACATTCATGTATGGTGGATAAAAATTGGGTAAAATACCTCGGGAGCAAGGGATCCCAGCCCCACACCAGACCACACAGCCTAGAGTTCCACCTCTGGGAAGATAGGTCCCCATAACTTCTGGCTGTAAAAACCAGTGGGATTAGAACAGCAGAAGAAACTTCAGGATTCTCAGGACACTCCTCTTAAAGGGCCCACAATGGACTTAGGACTCACACAGACCTACCCGCTCTGGGATTCAATACAAGGGCTACAGCTGGACAGGCACCAGTGGCATATAGGGAGAAAGTGAAGTGACTGACAACAGGGTGAGTGCCAAGAGAGCTTCCACCCAGAAAAAATGGCAGAGGCTAAGCAATGGCATTTTCCCCTCTCCAAGACCTCCTCCACACAGAGCCACAGAGCAGAGATGGGTTTCCCCATCCTGCTGATTTCCTAAGGCTCCACCACATCTAACTTACCAGTGTGCTTTTCTACAAAGGCCATGTAACTAAAACAGAGAGTCAAAACAGCTCTACCTAATTTGTAGAAACAAACACAGGGAGACTACAAAAATGAGAAGACAAAGAAATATGGCCCAAATGAAAGAAAAGAACAAAACTCCAGAAAAAAATGGAGAGAAGCAACCTATCAGACGCAGAGTTCCAAACACTGGTTATTAGGATGCTTCAGGAACTTATTAAGTACTTCAACAGTATACAAAAGACCCAGACAAGAATGAAGATTACATTATATGACATAAATATCAACAAGGAACCAATGGTGGAGGGGATGAAGTTGAGAATTAAATCAATGATTTGGAACACAAGGAAGAAAAAAGTATTCAATCAGAACAGCAAGAAGAGAACTTCTGGCCAAGATGGAGGCATAGGTAGATATGCTTTGCCTCCTTGCACAACTAAAAAAAGGACAACAAATTTAAAAATAAACAATAGGGACAACTGCCAGAAAATCGAACTGTTTGGAAGTCTGACAACCGAGGAGTTAAAGAAGAAATATTCATTCAGACCAGTAGGAGAGATGGAGACTGGCAGCTGGGGTAGAGAGGAGATGTGGCAAGGCAGCAGCCAGAGGACCAGGTGGTCTCACATTTGCATGTGGATAAACTGGGAGAAACAACTGGGGAGCAAGACAGACTATGCAAACCAGGGTTCCAGCATGCAAAAGAAAGCCTCAAAATCTTTGACTGTAATAACCTGTGGGAGTTTTGACAGTGGGAGAAACACCCAGCCTCACAGGAGAGTTCATTGGAGAGACCCACAGGGACCTAGAAGGTACACAAGCCCACCCACATGGGAAATGGCACCAGAAGGGCCCAATTTGCTTGGGGGAAGTGACTGAAACCTGGCAGAGAGTGGAGCAAGTGCCATTGTTCCCTATTGGACCCCTCCCCAACATTCAGCACCAAAACGCAGCAACATGGGTTGCCCCGCCCAGGTGAATATCTAAGGCTCCACTCCTTACAATGTAACAGGAGCACTGAGACAAAAATATGGCCCAAAATGAAAGAACAGGTCAAAGCTCCAAAAATAGAAGTAAGCAACAAAAAGAAAGCCAACTTATCAGATGCACAGTTCAAAACACTGGTAATCAAGATGCTCACAGAACTGGTTGAGCATGGTCACAAAATACAAGAAAAAGTGAAGGCTACAAAAAGTGAAATAAAGAAAAATATACAGGGAACCAACAGTGAAGGGAAGAAAATGAGTTCAAATGAACAGTTTGAAACATAGTAAAGAAATAAATATTCAACCAGAACAAAATGAAGAAACAAGACTTCAAAAAATGAGAAGAGGCTGAGGAACCTCCAGGACAACTTTAAATTTTCCAACATCTGAATCATAGGGGTGCCAGAAGGAGAAGAGCAAGAAGTTGGAAACTTACTTGAAAACATAATGAAGGAGAACTTCCCCAATCTGGCAAGAGAAATAGACTGCCAGGAAGTCTCAAAAGCTCAGAGAGGCCCAAAGAAGTTGGACCCAAGGAAGCATACACCAAGGCACAGCATAACTGCATTACCCAAGATTAAAGTTAAGAAGAGAATCTTAAAAGCAGCAAGAGGAAAGGAGAAAGCTACCTACAAAGGAGTTCCCATGGGACTATTAGCTGATTTCTCAAAAGAAACCTTGCAGACAAGAATGGGCTGGAAAGAAGTATTTGAAGTCATGAAAGGCAAAGACACTACATCCAAGATTACCCTATCCAGCAAGGCTATCATTTAGAATGGATGTGCAGAGAAAAGTGCTTCCCAGATGAGGTCAAGTTAAAGGAGTTCATCCTCACCAAGCCCTTATTGTATGAACCATTAAGGGGACTTATCTAAGAAAAAGATGATAAAAAAACTATGAACAGTAAAATGACAACAAAGTCACAACTGTCAAAAACTGAACCTAAAAAAACCTGAAAACAAAAACTAAGCAAACAACTAGAACAGGAACAGAATCAGAGAAATGGAGATCACATGGAGGATTTTCAGTGGGGAAGGGGGAGAATGAGGAAGGGAAGGTACAGGGAATAAGAAGCATAACTGATTGGCATAAAATAGATGGGGAAAGGTTAAGAATGGTATAGGAAACAGAGAATTTGAAGAACTTACATGTATAACCCATGAACATGAACTAAGGGTGGGGGAATGCTGGAGGGCTGGGGGCTTCCGGGTAGAGGGGGAATAAAGGGGTAAAATTTGGGAAACTGTAATAATATAATCAATAAAATATATTTTTAAAAAGTTACATAGCCAAGGGGAAAAAAGAACAAATTGACAGTGACCAGAGGAAAGGGGGAAGGGGAATAACAGGGAAAAGAAGGGAAAGGGTCAAGTCAAGGAATATTTATAAAGGACCCATGGACAAAGATAACAAAGGGGGTATTGAATGTGGGAGTTGGGGGGTGAGTAGGGCAGGGGAGAGTATTGGCAGAGGGGATGGGGACAACTATAACTGAACAACAATAAAAATAATTAAAAGTAACTGGCTAATGTAGCTCAGTAGATTGAGTGCCAGCCTGAGAGCCAAAGAGTTGCTGGTTCGATTCCCAGTAAGGGCACATGCCTGGGTTGCAGACAAGGTCCCCACTTGGGGGTGCATGAGAGGGAATCATACATTGATGTTTCTCCCCTCTCTTTCTCCCTCCCTTCCCCTCTCTCTAAAAATAAGTAAATAAAATGTTTTAAAAATAAAATAAAATAAAAAGTAATAATAAAGCTAAAAACTATTGCTATTATATACTGCACAATATCATTTGTATGTAATTCTAAATATTGCAAGCTAATTTATAAGGATGGACAGCAGATAAGTGGTTGTTTGGGGACTGGAGATGGAAATATGGGGACATGACATGTGTCAAAATTCACTGAATTAATACACTTTAGATGGGTGGAGTTTATTGTACCTATATTAAACCCCAATAAAATTGCAGGTTAACAAATCTAATGCTATCACAAGTAATACTGTAATAAATAGTCTTTACATATGAGTTCACTCCTTCCATCTCTACCTGTTTTCCCAATTATGTATTATGATTTCACACTATTTAATTTTGTTTCCTTTTCAAAAGAACAATATTGGTACAAAATCACCAAAGGTACTCATTTATTTATTTAGCTGTTCATTTTTTTCCTGGCTGTCTCCCTTACCTCACTCCATGCTCCCAGGAGAGAACAGGACCCTTGTTTATTTCATTCACTCCCTCATCCCCAGAGCACAAAATGGTGCCTAGCACAAAGTAGGTGTTCAAAAAAATGTCTGTCGAAAGAAAGAACATTACAATTTATATTTTTGGACTTTATTTAGGGATTCTGAATTAGATTGTCTGTGATAGGTTCTGGGAATTTGTATTTTTTATAAGCTCCCCAGCTAATTCTGGTTGTCAACCAGGTTTAGAACAAAGCTTTAATTCAGGCAACCCAACTTCTCACCTAGGTACCGGCAACAGTCTTTTTCCTCCTTTCTGCATGTCAAATACTTCTGAAAACATTGCAGTGCTGTGCTAAGTTGTTTCCAAAGATTGCCACAACAATCCCTTTCATTCTGGATGCCTTTTGCAATGTGATTTTTCAGCTCCTCCTATTAAGAGGTAGAGCCTATTTCTCTCCCCTTGAGTCTTGTCTGGTTTTGTAACTAGCTTTGACCAATAGAATGTGATGAATGTGATGCTGTGCTAGTTCAAAGCCTAGGCTTTAAGAGGCCTTGTAGCCTTCATTTTTGCTCTTTTGGAAACTATGTGGAGGAGAGATGAGGCACCCAGCAAAAAGCCTCCAGACATATGAGTGTGGCCATCTAGTATCATTCAGCCTGCAATGAGCCACCCAGCTGACACCACACAAAGAGGAGTCCAGCTGCCTCTGTTAAGCCTTGTCCAATTCCTAAACAACAGAATTGTGCTACTTGTTTTAAGTCCCTAGATTTTGGAGTGGATTGTTAGAGTTATAGATAATTTTAAAAGGTGCTATTATATTGCTTTCAGGATAAAATCCTAAGCTCTTAAAGAGCTCGAAAGGCCTATGATGATCTGGACCCTTGTCATCTTTCTAACCTCATTTCCTGCTTACACTCCTCAGTCCAGCAAACCTTACCTCAGCCCCTGTGCTTCAGATTCCATTTCACTGTACTCCTGACTTTCGAGTAAAGTATTTCTGGGCTTGTTCAAATTGTATGACTTTGGTTAAGTGACCAAAACTCTTTCGGTCTCATTTTTTCTCATCTTTGAAATAAGAATAATAACACTTAACTTCACAAGGCACAGGACTGTTATGTAAATTCACCAAGAAAATGCATGATGAACCTTTAGAATAGCACCAGGCACATAGAGAGTACATAATAAATGTTAGTAGTAATAATAGTTACATTATCTTATAACTGTCTGTTTTCCCTCTAGTCTATAAGTTTTATGAGGACAGCAGAGACCATACTTTGTACATGCTTGTATCTCCAGTGTCAATAAATGTTGGATATATGAATGAATCAGTAAGAGAGTAAATACACAAATTTATTCTTGATATGATATAAATGAACAGAACTTCTAGACATATGTAGATCAGTGTTGACCTTTTTCCTCAGGAATAGAACTTTAGGTGTTAGCTAACATATAGTAGTAATCATTTTGCAATATATAAGTGTATCAAATGAACACATTCTCTAGCTTAAGTTTAGAGAATATTATACATCAATTATACCTGGATAAAGTTGGAAAAAGGGAAGGAAAGAACAGGGCTTTAGGCATTTGTTATCTCCACTTACAAAAATGTGGTAAAGTCTCAAGGTCCTGATTAGATAGGATCATAAAACAAGCAAGCAAAATACGACCAGAGACACTGAAATAAAGAACAAACCGACACTAACCAGAGGGGAGGGGGAGGGGATAATGGGGGAAAATAGGGGAAAGGTTATCAAGGAACATGTATAAAGGGCACATGGACAAAGCCAAAGGGGGTAGGTTTGAGGGTGGGAGGCAGGTATGGGTGGGGTGGGGAGGAGTGGAAGGAAGAAAATGGAGACAACTGTACTTGAACAATGATTTTAAAAAAGAGTGTTGGACCTGAATTTTTAAAAATAATAATTTTATTTTATTTTTTAGATTTTATTTATTTATTCTTAGAAGGGAAGGGGAGGGAAGGAGAGAGGGAGAGAAATATCCATGTATGGTTGCTTCTCATGCATCCCCTGCTGGGAACTGGCCTGCAACCCAGGCATGTGCCCTGACTGGGAATCAAACCATGATCCTTTGGTTCGCAGGCCTGTGCTCAATCCACTGAGCTACACCAGCCAGGGCTTTTTTTTTTTTTTGGACCTGAATCTTTGATTATGTTTTTTTCACTTTTACTTTTTTCTTTTAACAGAGATGCTTGTAGTTGGGATCTCAGTTAATTCTTTCTCTTAAAGGGCCACATAAATCTCGTAATTTTATTTGTAAGAGCTTTGTCTTGAATGTGTATCATATATCTGTTGACAATAAATTATATTGTTGTGATTGAAAGAAAGGCATTGTAGTGGAGGGGTTTTTTGGTTTGTTTCTTTGCAGAGGAAAGGCAGTTTTCCGTTTGCCATTTCTACTGTAAGTTTGTGCAAGGCTTTTCTTTTTTGTTTTTGATGACAAGCATGAACAACTGCTGGTAGTCAAGGAGATGGGATCATTACTGCAGTCTGGGAGCAGAAAACATTCAGGTGTGTCATATTATTAATTAATCTGCTGTGTTATTTTTCCATCCTCTCTTCATGGGCAGTCCCTTGCTACCATGGTTATTAACAAGTAGTATAATTTATCCCTCAGAGGCACTCAGAGTGACACAATTATATTTTAAAAACGGAATTACAAAACAAGACAGGAAAATATCGGATATTTTATAACACCAAAGCCTCCTTAAAATTAAACAGGTGTTTTATGGCAAGTTAATGGTGACTCGCAACTTATGAAACATGAAAAAACCCTATGAGATAGAAATTATTGAGTTCTTTTTTTACAAAAAAAATCTTAACTTTTTCCACACTGTACTCATTGTTCCCACTTTCTCTCCCTCCAATCTCTCTTGAACATTCTCCATGCAGGCTTTCACACCCATTTCTATACCTAAACTGCTCTTGTCTAAGTCCCTAGTGACCTCTATGTAACGAAATCCAGAAATCACTTTCTTTCTATATGAAAGATATTTCTTCCCTTGGCCTCTTGACTCTTCTTCTACCTTGCTCGCTATTCTTCAGTAGTTTTCTTAAATTTTTTTCTTTTGAAATAATTTAGGATTCATATAAAGTTGGAAAAATACTACAGAGAGGTCCCTTATATCCTTCATCCAGCTTTTCCCAAAGATGCCATCTGCCATAACCATTGCATATAATCAAAACCAGGAAATTGACATTGGTACAATAAAACTGCAAACTTTATTTGGATTTCACCAGTTTTACATGTATTTATTTTGAGGGGGATGTATAGTAGAGATTCATGTAACCACTATCACAATTAGGACAGAGAACAGTTTCACCACTACAAAGAAACTTCCTATTTATAATCATACCTTACCCCTAGCCCCTGGCAGGCACTAATCTGTTCTCATCAGTAAAACTGTGCCATTTCAAGAGTATTATATAAATGGAACCTTTTGAGATTGGCCTCTTTCCCCATTCACCATGATATTCTTATAACATGAGAGAAAGAAAAACATTTCAATTTGTTATGTATATTAACAGCAAACTCCTTCTTATGGCTGAGTAGTATTCCTTTTTATGGATGTACTTGTTTGTTTATCTATTTGTTCACTAAAGGACATTTGTTCTGTTTAGAGTTTTGGGCAATTACAAATAAAGCTGCTATGACCACTACCTATAGGCAGTACATCATTTCTCTCTGGCTGCTTTTAAGATTTTTTCTTTATCTTACAGTTTTTAGAAATTTGATTATGATGTGTCTGATTTGTGGATTTCTCCTGTAAGGATTTGCTCAGTATTGTGAATTTTTTAATTTATGTCTTTTACTAAATGTTGTCATTGTCCTACAGGTCACTGAGGCTCTGTTCATTATTTTTCAATCTATTTTCCTTCTTTTTTGTTCATATTGGATAACTTCCTTTTAACTGTCTTTAAATTCACTGGTTTATTTCGCTGGCATTTCCATTCTGCTATTTAACTTATCAAGTGCAGTTTTTAAAAAGATTTTACTTATTGATATTTAGAGGGGAAGGGAAGGAGAGAGGGAGAGAAATATCAATGTATGGTTGCCTCTCATGCGTCCCCTGCTGGGAACTGGCCTACAACCCAGGCATGTGCCCTGACTGGCAATCGAACCTCAATCCTTTGGTTCATAGGTCCATGCTCAATCAATCCACTGAGCTACACCAGCCAGGGAAATGAAGGTTTTTTTAAATTTCAATTATTGTACTTTACAGTTCTAAACGTTCCACTGGATTCATTTTTATAGCTTTTATTTATTTGCTAATACTTAATTTTTTACTTGTTTCAAAAATGTTCATGATTGCCAGTTAGAGTTTGTTTGTTTATTTGTTGTTGTTCAAGTACAGTTGCCTCCATTTTCCTCTCACCACTGTACTTTTATCATAACTGCCTAAAACTGTTGTCAAATAATTCCAACCTCTGTATAATGTCAGTGTTGGCAACTATTGATTGTGTTTTCTCATTCAAGTTGAATTTTTTGTGATTCTTAGCATGATAAGTAATTTTTATTGTATTGTGGACACTTTGAACATTATTTAATGAGATTCTGGTCCCTATTTAAATCTTCTATCATAGCAAGCAGTAAACTTGTTTAAGTTAAAAACACACATCTTGGCCCACTTTTGTGGCCTGTGATATGAATATCTATTTACTTTCAAAGCCTTTGCAGTACTGTTTTGGTCTGCTCATTTGTGTGCTACCCAGAGGTCCATCAGAAACCTGGGTAGTATTCTAGACCAATGTTTAGTTCTGAAACATTTTGCTCTATTGTTTTCACTCAGTTTTATACATGGTGTCATGAGCAAGGGAGCATCCTTAAAAGAAGCCATTCACACACATTTGTGTGTTTCCACAATGCCAATTTATTAGGGGAGACCTCCCCAATAAACCAATAGAGTTAATATGCAGGTTACACACAGAGAGGGGGAGCTTATAACAAAAGTGAGTAAAGCAAGTGTCCAGCACAAATTCTGAGTCACTGGAAGTGGAGAAGTGTGCATTGGTCTCAAGACAGGTGGCTATAGTGATGGTATGCACCAGTGGAGAGGAAGTCCCACTGTGCTCCGAGTGTGACCCATGGTATAGCCAAGGTCCAGCATCAAATGGTCAGAGCTCTGAGTTATGATAGCCCACAACGGGCAGTGGTCCCACTTATATCAGTGTCCAAATGGAGTAATTATCCAGGTGTACAGACTTGTAGTTTTGGAGGTTCTGGGCCCTTCCCAAGAGCATCCTTGTAACACCCCATTACCTATGTATTGGTCATACTGCCACTTGACGTGGCTAACAGTGACTCCATATTTGATTGTCAACAGTGTTCAAAAGGTCTGCTCTGCTCTTAACTCCATACACCTGGGATACTAAGTGGTCTACCCATGGTTTTATAATTTTAAAAATCATTCTCTTTAGCTCCTTTCCCTTAGTAATTCTCCTTCCACTTCCTATTTGGGAGGGGATGGGGTGTGACTTTACTCATGATGTTCACCTGGAATTGAGCAGGAATTACAGTAATCAAAATGTTTTTGTCCTGCAGAGCCACCAGTTTCTTAATCCTTTGACAAGAGAGAAGGGCTTTCTTTGGGTCATTTTTGTCTGTGCCCTTTGACATTCTGGATTTGGGGCCTCTCCAGTGCCCAGGCCATGATATATAAAAAGCCAAAATAAAAAATAAAACACAGAACTCATCACTGGTTTGTTCCTTACATCCTAAGGTCCCCAACCAGTACACCTTTTTTTCTCCACCTTTCAGAATCTTCTAATTGTTGTTTTATCAATTTTATCCAGGTTTTTAATTATTGATAGGTTTGGTACAGTAGAATGTGCTTACTTCATCTCGTCTAGAACTGAAAGACTATTATCAGTTTTTGTTCCTTGTTTTTCTTCATATTCCCAAGGCTCCCTCTTCAGACCTCTAGTCTTCTCTTAGTTACATTCATCTTTAGCTGATATCATCAAATGCTGTGACTTGAATTACTATCATAGGTAGCTCTCAATAAATATCTTCAGCCATAATCACTTTCCTGAACCTCTGATTCACATATTCAGCCACCTTAGATGTCTAGCAGACACCTCAAACTAGATACTTTCAGAACCATCTTCATGATTTTTCTGTATAAGCTTGCTCCTTATTCATACTCCCCCATCTCAGTAAATGGCAACTTTATTTTTCTAGATGCTTAGATCACCTTTAATTTTTCTCTTTTTTTCTATCCCAATCCAGGTCATTGGCAAGTCTTGTTGGTTCCACCTTCAAAATAAAGCCAAAATCCAACTCATCATTTCCACAGCTACTTTTCTGGTTCGACCCAATATCATCTCTCATCTGGATTATTGGAATAGGTTTCTAACTGCTTGCCCTGCTTCTATTCTTACTTTCTCTACATTCTGTTCTCCATTCCAAATTGTCCCCTTTTATTTGTAAATCAGATAATATCAAATTCCAAGTCCTTATCATATTCCTACCTGATCTGGTGCTTCCCCTCTTCTCCCTAGATTTCTTGTACATCTCGTCCTCTCCTCACACTGGCCTTCACCCTGTTCATAGAATACGCCAAACATACCCTGCCTTTTGGTGCCAGCATTTGCTGTTTCCTCTGCCTGGAATGCACTTGTTCCAAATAGCCAAATGGTCTGGCCCCTCACTGCCCTCAGCTTCCTGCTCAAATGTCTTCTTATCAGAGAGGCCCTCTGACCATGTTCTCTAACATAATACCCCTGCATCTCCCTGTCCCTTTGTCCTGATTTATTTTTCTCCTGAGCATTTGACCCAATTATCTATTGCTATGTAACAAACCATCTGTAAAACGTAGTGACTTAAAACAACAGCCATTTTATTTACTCACAATTTTGTGAGATGGAAATTCAAGTATTCTGGAGCATCAGCTGGAATGAATTTAATGGCTGGAGCTGACATTGTATGTATAGGGCCTCACTTCTCACTGTTACCTCAGTTCCTCAGTTCTCTTTCATGACGGATTCACCATGTGTCAAGCTTAGTATTTCTCACAGCCAAGTAGTTTCAGAGTAGCTGGATTCCTTACGTGGTGGCTGGCTTTCCCCTTAGATGGAGTGGAAATTGCCAGGCTTTTAATTTTTTTAATTAATTAATTAGATTTATGCTCCTTCAAGGACATTTTTTTCATTGCTTTTTAGAAAGGAAAGGAGGACAGAAAGCTCGATTTGATAGTCAAATATTGATTGGTTTCACCTGGGCCAGGGATTTTACATAATCAGACCACAGACTGAACCCCCAACCTGGGTATGTGTCCTGCACAGGAATCGATCCTGTAACCATTCAGTTATGAGCTAATGCTCCAACAAACTGAGCCACCTCAGGCAGGGCTGCTAGGCTTTTTTCCCCAAATTTTTATTGTATTTTTTTCATTACCAGTTAGTCCCCTTATAACACCTCCCCACCCCCCACAATCACTACACTGTTGTCCATGTCCATAAGTCCATTTTCTTTTCGTTCAATCCCTCCACACCCTAATCTCCCCTCCCTTAGCTGTCATCCTGCTCTTTATGAGTCTGTCTCTATTTTGCTTGTTAGTTAAGTTTGTTCATTAGATTCCACATATGAGTGAAATCATATGGTATTTGTCTTTCTCAGACAGGCTTATTTCACTTAGCATAATGTTCTCCAAGTCCATCCATACTGTTGCAAAAGGTAAAATTTTCTTCTTTACAGCCAAATAGAATTCCATTGTGTAAATGTCCCATAGTTGTTTGATGCACTCATCTATTGATGGACACTTAGGCTGCTTATGTATCTTGGCAATGGTAAATAATGCTGCAATGAACATAGGGATGCTTATGTTCTCTCAAATTAGTATTTTGGATTCCTTCGGATATATTCCCAGAAGTGGAATTGCTGGGTCAAAAAGCAGATCCACTTTTAATTTGTTTTGTTTTGTTTTGTTTTAAAGATTTTATTTATTTACCTTTAGAGGGGAAGGGAAGGAGAGAGGGAGAGAAACATCAATGTATGGTTGCCTTTTGTGCATCCCCTGCTGGGAAGTGGCCTGTAGGGAACCTGCCTGCAACCCAGGCATGTGCCCTGACTGAAAATTGAACCGCGATTGTCTGATTCACAGGCCCATGCTCAATCCACTGAGCTACACCAGCCAGGGCTCACTTTTAATTTTTAAAGGTATCTCCATACTGCTTATCTCCAGTGGTTGTACCAGTCTGCATTCCCACCAACAATGCAAAAAGCTTCCCCTTTCTCCACATCCTTGCTAGCATTTGTTGTCTGTTGATTTATTGATGATAGCCATTCTGACAGGTGTGAGATGGTATCTCATTGTGGTTTTTATTTGCATTTCTCTGATGTTACTGACATTGAGCACTTTTTGTGCCTGTTGTCCATTTGTATGTCCTCTTTGGAAAAGTGTATATTCAGGTCCATTGCCCTTTTTTTAATTATTATAAGAGTTTCTTTTTCTCTTTTTTAAAATATTTCTTTTACTGTTGTTCAAGTACAATTATATTGCCCATTTTTAGTTAGGTTGTTTCTTTTTGGGGTGTTGAGTTTTGTAAATTCTTTATCAACTTTGGATATTAACCCCTTGTCAGATGTATAGGCAAATATGTTCTCCCATTCCATGGGTTCTCTTTTTATTTTGCTATGCAAAAGTTTCTTATGTTTGAAGTAGCCCCATTAGTTTACTTCCCTTGCCTGAATAGATATATCTGATAAAATATTGCTACCAGCAATGTCTGAGATCTTGCTGCCTATATTTTGTTGTACAATTTTTATGGTTTTGGGTCTAACATTTAAGTCTTAGATCCATGTTGAGTTTATTCTTGTGTGTGGTGTAAGGTGGTCTAGTTTTGTTTTTCTGCATACATCTGTCCAATTTTCCCAACACCATTTATTGAATAAACTATCTTTAGACCATTGTATGTGCTTGCTTACTCTGCCAAATATTAATCAACTATAAAGTTGTGGGTTTATTTCTGGGCTCTCTATTCTGTTCCCTTGATCTATGTGTCTGTTTTTATGCCAGTACCAAGCTGTTCTGATGACTGTGGCCTTGTAGTATAGTTTGATATTAGGTAGTGTGATTCCTCCAACTTTGTTCTTCTTTTTCAGGATCACTGTTGCTATGTGGTGCCTTTTGTGGTTCCATATAAATTTTTGAAATGTTTGTTCTAATGTCCTGTGAACTATGTCTTTGGAATCTTGATAGGAATTGCATTGAATCTATGAATTGCTTCAGGTAGAATGGACATTTTAATAATATTAATTCTTCCTGTGTATGAGCATGGTGTGCACTTTTACTTATCTGTATCTTCTTTGATTTCTTTCCTCAGAATCCTATAATTTTCTGAGTATAGGTTTTTTACATTCTGGCGTAGGTTTATCCCTAGGTATCTTATTCTTTTTGAAGCACTTGTGAATGGGACTGTTTTCTTAATTTCCCTTTCTGTTAATTTATTAAGGCATATAAAAATGCAACTGGTGACTTCTGGCCGAGATGGAGGCATAGGTAGAAACACTGTGCCTCCTCACACAACCAAAATTAAGGACAACAAAGATTTAGAAACAAAAACACAACCACAACAGACAGAAAATTGAACTCTATGGAAGTCCGAGAACCATTCATCCAGACCAATAAGAGGGACAGAGTCGGTGGCTGTTGGAAAGGGATTTCAGCAGGAAAAAGTGCTGGCTGGCATATTGGGGCATGCAAGTGACCCAGGGAGAAAATAAGCAGACCCAGTGAGGCATGCAAGGCAGTTGGCTGACCGAGGTCACACATTCATGTCTAATAAACCAGGCAAAAATGGGCAGTGAGACAGACTGCGACATCCAGGGACCCAGTGACAGGAAATAAACCCTAAAGCCACTGATTGAAAACACTTGTGGAAGTTGAGGTGCCAAGAGAGACTCCCAGTCTCACAGGAGAATTCACTGGAGAGATTCACAGGGTCCTAGAATGTACACAAGCCAGGAACTAGCACCAGAAGGGCCCAATTTGCTTGTGGGAAGAGGCAAAGGGAACTAAAATCTGAGAGAGAGTGAACAAATGCCATTATTCCCTCTTTGACTCCACCCCCACAGACAGTGTCACAACCCAGCCACTGGGTTGCCCCGTCCTGGTGAGCACCTAAGGCTCTGCCCTTCACACATAAGAGGCACAACCTGACTAAAAAATTATGGCTCAAACAGAAGAACAAATCAAAGCCCCAGAGCAAATACTTTTAAGTGACCAAGACATAGCCAACCTATCAGATGCACAGATCAAAACACTGGTGATCAAGATGCTCACAGAACTGGTTGATTTCAGTCACAAATTAGATGAAAAAATGAAGGCTACACTAAGTGAAATGAAGCAAAATGCACAGTGAATCAATAGTAATGGGAAGGAAACTGGGGCTCAAGTCAATTGAGTGGACCAGAAGGAAGAAACAAACACCCAAACAGAAAAGAATGAAGAAACAAGAATTCAAAGAAATGAGGAGAGGCTTAGGAACCTCCAGGATATCTTTCAACGTTCCAACATCCAAATTATAGGGGTACCAGAAGGGGAAGAGGAAGAGCAACAAGTGGAAAACTTATTTGAACAACTAATAAAGGAGAACTTCCCCAATCTGGCAAAGGAAATAGACTGCCAGGAAGTCCAGGAAGCTCAGAGAGTCCCAAAGAAGGTGGACCCAAGGAGGAACACACCAAGGCACATCATCATTATATTAGCCAAGATTAAAATGAAGGAGAGAATCTATAAGCAGCAAGGGATAAGGGGACAGTCACCTACAAAAGGAGTTCCCAGCAGACTGTCAGCTGATTTCTCCAAAGAGACCTTCAAGGCAAGAAGGGGCTGGAAAGAAGTATTCCAAGTCATGAAAGGCAAGGACCTACATCCAAGATTGCTCTATCCAGCAAAGCTTTCATTTAGAATGGAAGGGCAGATAAAGTGCTTCCCAGATAATGTTAAGTTGATGGAGTTCATCATCACCAAGCCCTTATTATATGAAATGTTAAAGGGACTTACCAAAGAAAAAGAAGATAAAAAAGATGAACAGTGAAAGGACAGCAAAGTCACAGTTATTAACGACCACACCTAAAACAAAAGCAAACTAAGTGGACATCTAGATCAGGAGTGGAGCTACAGAAATGGAGATCATATGGAGGGTTAGCAACAGGGGAGTGGGAGGAGGAGAGGGAGAAAAAGGTACAGAGAATAAGTAGCATAGACAGTGGAGAGAAAATAGACAGGGGGAGGGCAAGAGTAGTGTGGAAATGTAGAAGCTAAAGAACTTACGACACATAGACATGAACTAAAGTAAGGGAATATGGGTGGGAGGAGTTGTGCAGGGTAGAGGGGAATAAAGGGGGAGAAATGGGACAACTGTAATGACATAATCAATAAAATATATTATAAAAATGCAGGTGTTTTCTCCATATAAATTTTGTGTCCTAATACTTTGCTGAATACATTTATCAGTTCTACTAGTTTCTTGGTAGAAGCTTTAGGGTTCTCTATGTACAGTATCATGTAATCTGCAAATAAAGACGATTTTACTCCTTCCTTTCCAATGTGAATTCCTTTTAATTCCTCTTGTCTGATTGCTGTGGCTAGGACTTCCAGTACGATATTGAATAAGAGAGTTGAAAGAAGACACTGCTGCCTTGTTCCTAATCTTAAGAAACACTTGTAGTTTTTGCCTGTTGAGTATGATGCTGGCAGTGGGTTTATTTTTATGGCCTTTATTATGTTTATATATATTTTCTCTATTCCCACTTTGCTGAGAATTTTTATCATAAATGGGTGCTGGATTTTATCAAAGCTTTTTCTGCATCTATTTGATATGATCATGTGGTTTTTATCCTCCATTATGTTTACGTGGTAAATCATATTTATTAATTTGCATATGTTGTACCAACCTTGCATCTTAGAATAAATCCCACTAAATCATGTTGTAGGATCTTTTGTTGAGGATTTTAGCATCTATGTTCATCAGGGATATTGGCCTATAATTTTCTCTTTTTTTTTTTTGGTAGTTTCTTTGTCTAGCTTTGGAATTAGGATAATGCTGGCATCATAAAATGAGCTACAGTGCATTTCCCCTCCTTAAATTTTTTGAAATCGTTTGAGAAGAAGATGTGTTAATTCTTCCTGAAATGTTTGGTAAAATTCACCTGTGAGGCCATCTGGTCCAGGACTTTTGTTTGTTGGGAGTTCTTTGGTTACTTCTTCAATTTCACTAGGTGTAATCTGTATATTCAGATTGTCTGATCTTCCTTACTTAGTTTTGGAAGACTGCATATTTCTAAGAATTTATTCATTTCACCCGTGTTGTCCAGTTTGCTGGCATATGTTCATGATATTTTCTTACAATCCTTTGGATTTCTTTGGTGTCAGTTGTTATTCCTCCTCTTTCATTTTTGATTTTATATATTTGGGCTTTCTCTCTCTATTTCTTGATAACTACAGTTAAAGTTTTGTCAACCATTTATCTTTTCAAAGAACCAGGTCTTGGATTCATTGATCTTTTGCATCACTTTTTTAGACTCTATTTCATTTATTTCTGCTCTAATCTTTATTATTTCCTTCCTTCTACTCACTTTGGGCTTTGTTTGTTGTTCTTTTTCAAGTCCCTTTAAGTGTAAAGTTAGATTGTTTATTTGAGCTTTTTTTTTAAGACAGGTCTGTAATGCTATGAGTCTGTTTCTTAGGATTGCTTTCCTTGTGTCCCACAGAATTTGGGTTGTTGTGTTCTCATTTTCACTTGTTTCAAGGTATCTTTCAATTTCTTTCTTGATATTGTTGTTGACCATTCATTGTTTATTAGCATGTTATTATTTAGCCTCCATGTCTTTGCATGTTTTCCATGTGATTGATTTCTAGTTTCATAGCATTGTGGTCAGAGAAGATGCTTGGTATGATTTCAATGTTCTTAAATTTATTGAGACTTGTTTTATATCCTAGCATGTGGTATATCCTAGAAAACATTCCATGTGCACTTGAAAAATACGTATATTTTATTGCTTTAGGGTGAAATGCTTAGAAGATATTAATTAAATCCATTTGATCTATTGTGTCGTTTAAGGACACTGTCTCCCTCTTGCTTTTCTGTCTGGAAGATCTAGCCATTGAAGTCAATGGGGTGTTAAAATCCCTGACTATGACTGTATTTCTGTCCATCTCTCCCCTTGTGTTCATCAACATTTGCTTTACAAACTTCCAGCCAAGATGGAAATGTAGGTACACACACTGTGTCTCCTTGCACAACCAAAATAAGGACGACAAAAATTTAGAAACAAAATAACAACCAGTACTGACAAAAAATTGAACTGCATGGAAGTCCAACAACAAAGGAGTTAAAGCAGACACATTCATCCAGACTAGTAGGAGGGGCGGAGTTGGCCGGCCAGGCAGAGAGGGGTCATGGCAAAAAAAAAAAAAAAAAAAAAGCGGTGGTTGGTGGACCCCTGACACACAAGGTGGCAGCAGGTGGACCCAGCAAGGCGGCAGATTGTGAAGGGGCACAGCGCACAAGGCAGATAGTGGAACTGAGCTGTCCCACATTTGCATGCAGATAAATACTGAGGAGTGAGACAAACTGTGCAACTCAGGGTCCCAGTGTGGGAAAATAAAGCCTCAAACCACTCATTGGAAACACTTGTGGGGGTTTTGGTGCCGGGAGAGATTCCCAGACTCACAGGAGAGTTCATTGAAGAGACCTATAGGATCCTAGAAGCACACAAACCTACCCACATGCGAATTGGCACCAGAAGGGCCCAGTTTGCTTGGGGGAAGCGGTGGAAGTGACTGAAATCCAGCAGAGAGTAGAACAAGTGTGATTGTTGCCTCTCGGACCCCTCCATGACATACAGTGCCACAACGCAGTGACTGGGTTGCCCCCCCCTGCCAGGTGAACACCTAAGGCTCCACCCCTTACTACCTAACAGGTGCATCAAGACAAAAAAAAATGGCCCACACGGAAGAAAAGAACAAAGCTCCAGAAAAAATAGAACTAAGTGACAGATAGTCAACCTATCAGATGCACAGTTCAAAGCACTGGTGATCAGGATGCTCACAGAACTGGTTGATTTCGGTAACAAATTAGATGAAAAAATGAAGGCTACACTAAGTGAAATGAAGCAAGATGCACAGGGAACCAATAGTGATGGGAAGGAAACTGGGACTCTAATCAATAGAGTGAACCAGAAGGAAGAAACAAACACCCAAACAGAAAAGAATGAAGAAACAAGAATTCAAAAAAAGTGAGGAGAGGCTTAGGAACCTTCAGAACATCTTTAAACATTCCAACATCCAAATTATAGGGGTACCAGAAGGAGAAGAGGAGCAGCAACTAGTGAAAAGTTATTTGAACAAATAATAAAGGAGTACTTCCCCAATCTAGCAAAGGAAATAGACTTCCAGGAAGTCCAGGAGGCTCAGAGAGTCCCAAAGAAGGTGGACCCAAGGAGGAGGAACACACCAAGGCACATCATCATTATATTAGCCAAGACTAAAATGAAGGAGAGAATCCTAGAAGCAGCAAGAGATAAGGAGACAGTCACCTACAAAAGGAGTTCCCAGCAGACTGTCAGCTGATTTCTCCAAAGAGACCTTCAAGGCAAGAAGGGGCTGGAAAGAAGTTTTCCAAGTCATGAAAGACAAGGACCTACATTCAAGATTGCTCTATTCAGCAAAGCTTTCATTTAGAATGGAAGGGCAGATAAAGTGCTTCCCAGATAATGTTAAGTTGATGGAGTTCATCATCACCAAGCCCTTATTATATGAAATGTTAAAGGGACTTACCAAAGAAAAAGAAGATAAAAAATATGAACAGTAAAATGACAGCAAACTAACAGTTATTAACAGCCATACTTAAAACAAAAACAAAAACCAACTAAGGAAACAACTAGAACAGGAACAGAACCACAGAAATGGAGACCACATGGAGGGTTAGCAACAGGGGAGTAGGAGGAGGAGAGAGGGGGGATAAGGTGTAGAGAATAAGTAGCATAGATGGTAGGTAGTAAATATACAGGGACAGGTTAAGAATAGTATGGGAAATGTAGAAGCTAAACAACTTCTAAGTTGGACATGTGTCATGTCCAAGTAAGACACATGGACATGAAGTAAACGGGAGTAATGTGGGTGGGAGAGGTTGTGCAGGGTTGAGGGGAGTGAAGGGGGAAAAATGGGACAACTGTAATAGCATAATCAATAAAATATATTTTAAAAAGGATTTGGTTTACATACTTAGGCTTCCCTATGTTGGGTGTGTACATGTTCATTAGGGTTATATCCTCTTGTTGGATTATTCTCTTTATCATTATGTAGTGTCCTTCTCTGTCTCTGACTATAAGTTGGTTTTAAAGTCTATTTTGTTGGATATAAGTACTGATACCACAGATTTTTTTTCCTTTCCATTTGCATGAAATATCTTTTTCCATCCTTTTACTTGTAGTCTGTGTGTATCTTTCAATCTGAGATGGGTCTCTTGGTGGCAGCATATATATTGGGCCTTGTTTTCTCATCCATTCAGCTACCCTATGTCTTTTGGTTAGAGCATTTAAGCCATTTACATTTAAGGTGAGTATTGATAGTTATGTATTTAGTGCCATTTTTATTGTTAGACTATTTTCCTCTGTCTTTTCTCCTCTTCCTCCTCCTCCTCCTCGTCCTATTCCTTCTTCTTCTTTGTTATCTCCTCTTCCTTCTTCTTCAACTCAGCCCTTTCACATTTGCTGCAGTATTGGTTTAGTGTTAACAAACTCCTTTAGCTTTTTTTTTGTCTGGGGAGCTTCTTATTTTTCCTTCAGTTTAAAATGATAACAATGCTAGGTAAAGTAGTCTTGATTGTATGTCCTTGCTTTTCATCAGAATTCTTGAAAGGGTGAGAACTAGAGTAGGAAGACCTCTGGGGGGATATATTGAATTGCACACTTATAAGTTATAAAGACAGAGAAAAGTTTGATAAAATAACTGGAAATTTTTTAGAGATGTGATTTTTTTTACTTACTTTGGTGAAGATTATACCTATAAAACATGCCCATTTTGATTTGGACAATACAAATAATAACATAATAACCACTATATTTCCACCATCCACAGACAACCAATTAATATTTTGATGTAGTTTCTTGCATATTTTTCAATGTCTATATAAATCTTATATAATTTTTCATATTGATATGTAAATTGTGTTCTATTTTTCACTATATAATATACAAGTATTTTCACACATATTTTTAAAATTTTGTCAGCATAATTTTAAATGCCTATATAATATTCCATCCAATGACTGTGCTCTAATTTCCCAATTATCTTGACTTAATGAATATTTAGTGTATTCATTTTAAATTATTATTTAAAATATCACAATCAACATCTCTGTTCATAATCTTTATTCCCATTTCTGGTAATTTTCTGAAGTGAGATGCCTGTAAAGGTGGTTAGTGTATTAAAGGGAGTAGACATTTTTATTTTTTATTTTTATTTTTCAATTACAGTTTACATTCAATATAATTTTGTATTAGTTTTGGGTGTACAACATAGTGGTTAGGCAATCATATACTTTATAAAGAGGCCCACCAATATTTTAAGTGGCACCATATATACTTAAAACAACATTATTGACCATATTTTTTATGCTGTACTTTACATCCCCAGAACTATTTTGTGACTACCAATCTGTACTTCTCAGTAACTCCACATCTTTCACCCAGCTCCCTCTGGCAACCATCAGTCTGTTCTCTGTATCTGGAACTTTGTTTCTATTTCATTTGTTCATTTATTTCACTATTTAGATTGCACAGATAAGTAAAATCATATTAGATTTGTCTTTCTCTGTCTTTTAACATTGTCTTTTAATATTTTGAAAATTATTCTTTGGTAGTATCCTTTTCAAGCAAGGGTTATCAAGTAGGAGCCAACAGGGTAACTGCAAAATAGAATGTTATTGTTAAAATAAAAAGCTAGAGAAGAAATGTAAGAACATTTCTGCTAGCAAGGAAGAATAAGATTACAGGTTTGATAAGAACTTACATTGTCTCACCAAGAAGTATAACTATCAGTTTTATAATCAGCTTGAGAAAAAGATTAATTCATATTCATACTAATTTAAAATTGAAATTCTGGGGGCCCACATATAAATCTCAAGATTCTAACTTATCTTTCTCATTGGACATTTCTCAAGAATTTGGCCACGTTTTTACCGCTGGTCATCTGAATGTTTGATTCCACAGTAAATTTGAATTAGGAATTTGGTTCTTTGCATATCTGCCTCCAGCAGCTGATTTTTAATCTGTTTTCATCAGCCTGCACCTATGGGTTTCTCTGTTCTCAAAGAGGTTTTCCATAAATTGCGGCAGATCAGCAACATGGTCAGAAAAATATGCTCTTCTTAGTCCTTTCTCTATATAATGTCGTGTATATATTCTAAAGCCATTTGATATATAAAAATTTGTAGTATGTGTAAATTTAGATCCTGACCCCCTAAGAAATAATATATATCCCTAATACCTTTTAATGCTCTACAGTACAATTAATGAAACAAACTTTAGGGCCCCTCATTTGCACGGGTCCTGTATATACCCCAAGAGGGGCCCTAGAAATTTTGTATTCATAATTTGGATTATTTTCCTTAAAAAGGAGGCAACTCACCCTGGCTGGTGTAGCTCAATGGATTGAGTGCGGGCCTGCGAACCAGAGTATCACAGCTCGATTCCCAGTCAGGGCACATGCCTGGGTTGCAGGCCAGTTCCCAGCAGTGGACACATGAGAGGCAACCATACATTGATATTTCTCTCCCTCTCTCCTTCCCTTCCCCTCTGAATATAAATAAATAAAATCTTTTTTTAAAGGAGCCAACTCAAGTTATGTTAACTGCAAACCCTACAAATCCCAGATTTCTCCTTTAGAGTGAATTGTTGTTTATTAGATGCCATTCTTAGCACCATGAGAATGAATGCATGAAAGAAGTGCTAAAGAGATGTTTTCCTCTCTGATTCACTTTCTTAGGCACTGTGTACCTGGATGTGGTTGGAGGTAAGGGGGTGGGAATCATACAAAGCCTAGCAGAGCAGCACCTAGGGAAAATTTGGTCTAGAATGAGCCCTGACTTTTGTTTACTTTTGTCAGGAACCCAGGGAGGGGGAAGAGTAGAGAAGAAACCTGCTTTTAAAAGTCCAGGGACTGTCAGGTGTAAAATTTAGGAACTGTTATTAAATACCCTTTTACTAAAACTTTTGCCTTGTGGCACCAGCTAGCTTGCCCAAATCTTTCTCTTTCACTAATTTTGGAACTTGATATATGCAAATGTTGCCGAGTAATAATTATAGGGATTAGGATCTTCTTGATGTTAAATTGAGAGCTTATTTTTGGTTTGCATGCATAGGGGAAATACAGTCTCTCATTTACCTTGCATGAATTGGGAAATAGCCCTCTTTTATTAATAAACTCCCAAGGATGAAAACAATTTTAGGAACAAACACACTTTGACTAGCTCTGTGGATTTAGTTTTATCACAGTTTGTCCCTTTCCTGAAAAGTATTAAAGTGAATATTTGGAAGATGGAAATTTCACTAAGATTATTTTAGTCCAGAAACATTTTTTAAATTTCCAATAGAATTGCTTTACTGCATAAAGTTACTAAAATTATTTTTAAACTTAAGCTGCTAAAGCGATTCACTTCTGAGAAGCTTTTCTTGCCTCTTCTACTCTCCCCACCCCCATCTAAGTTAGAAGTATGTTTTCCCTGGTATTCTTCTTCTGTAGTAACTTCCAAATATTTTTACTTGGTTTACATTAAAAATTTTACCAACAACAGTGGATAATATACCCTATGCTAAAAACAGTCAGAAAAATATACAGTGTTATTATATAACCTGATTACACACAATTTTTGACGCCTTTGAAAATAATTGGAACTGGTCAATAAGAGGATGAAAGGAAATTAGTGAGAACTACTTAAGCTAAAGTATGAGAAGACATGTTGGCTCAAAAACCTATTGCAAGAAAAAGGCTACCTCCTGTACAATTTTTTGACCTTTCAATTCTCTTTTTGAGTATATATATAGTGCTATAGACATAATTGACTCCTGCTGTGGTAGCCAGCCTTGAGATGAACCCAAAAGTTCTGCATCTTCCAGTATTTATTCCTTTCTTTAGTCCCCTCCCTTAGTGAATCAGGGCCAGCCCTGTGTGACCAATTAGAATCCAGTGGAAATGATGTTGTGTGACTTCTGAGACTACATCATAAGAAGCCCTACAGCTTCTTTCTTGGCCTCTTGGAACACTCACTTTTGAAGCCCTTAGCACAGTACTGAAGTCCTACTACCCTAAGACCACCTTTATGGAGAGATTACATGGAGAGGTCCTGAGATTTTATATAGAATCATTTCTGGCCAATTCCCCAAATATTTGAGTCATCCCAGCTGAGGCTCTGGATACAGCATGGAACAGAGTTGTCCCCACTGAGCCCTGCCAAAATTGCAGATTCATGAGCAAAGTAAAGAATCATCATTTTAAACAATTAAGTTTCTTTTTTTATTGTTGTTCAATTAGTTGTCCCAATATTTCCCCCCTGTTGTTCTCCCCTACCCCACCCACACTCCCTCCCTCAGTCAATTCCCATCCTGTTGTCCACTACCACCAGTCCTTTATACACGTTCCTTGATTTGACCATTCCTCTTCTCTCCCCTGTTATCTCTGCCCCCTCCCCTCTGGTCATTGTCTGTTTGTTCCTTACAGACCATTAAGTTTCAAGTGGTTCATTATGCAGCAATACATAATGCAAATGCTCCTCCCCTCTCTTTTTCTTCACTTGTAAAGTGTTTCCTTAGGTGAGTGCAAGTGAGCAAGTATGTGTCAGGTCAACTCAAGAATAGGGATTGTTTCCCATCTGTTGTTGCTGAGCAATTGACTTATTCGTGCTGTGGAGACATACCTCTTCAGCACTTCCTTATAAGAGGTGACTTTGTCAGTTTTGCGGTCAAGAGACAAAAGGGGACCCAATCCATCTCCAGGGTTTTTGGCCAGATGCACACCCACAGTGGAACTGTTCAATATACATGAATATATCTATTAAGCTGAACATAAGGGACAGCTTTATATAGAAAAGAAGTCACAAAAGTATCAGAAGCAAGGGGGGTATAGGTAGAAGGAGCAACCAATATCTGTCTGGACTCTGCAGAGTTAGAGCTGCCAACACATTCCCTTTTCAGGACCTTCTGTCAAACTGTGTTTGTAATATGGAACTCATCCCTGCAGCTAAAGGGGTGTACAATTGACTGATGGGTGGCCATTCTATTATTGATTAACCAGGAATTTATCTGGTTGCCTCCCTTGAAAATATGAACTAGTAAAGAAAGAGATTGTAGCATGCACCTGGACAAAAAGACCATAAGGAATCAAGGTAGCATGACTATTAGCCATGTATATGCCAATGAGTAAATAAAGAGAGCTAGTTGGCAGGGAAAAAAGTGCTAGTGAGAATCCATTAGGGAGAAGGCAAGAGAAAGGAAAGAAAGAGAAAGAAAGAAGAGAGAGAGAGGAAGGAAGGAAGGAAGGGAGGGAGGGAGGGAGGGAGGGAGGGAGGGAATAACAAGCATGAGAGCTCTAGCACTAGCTCTGTTCATTGGCTTTCTACTTCCCAGTTTTTAATAATTAATTTAACTTAATTTTTCTTTGTTTTATTTTTGGTCAGGCAGGGGTGGTAGTGGGATGGCATTTAACAGAAAGGGGACTTTATATTCACTTTCGTTTAAGGGTCCCTGAAGAGATCACTGTTAGAACCTCTCTGTCCTCCACTGTACTATGTATTGGTCACAATTTTAATATTCTATGCATATAAAATAGTATCTAAGGATATTAACCAAAACATCCTCACATAGACCTTTCATCTCACTTGGAAGGAGAAAAAGTACGCACCAGGTAAAGACCCTACTACTAAGAACTGCAACTTAGATTTGCAGTAATTTCTAATACTTAAGCACGTGCACTTTTCTTCCTGATTGTGCAAAGAAGGACAGGAAGTGAAATAGGGAACATTCTTAATGCTCAAGTTAAGTCAGAGGCCCATTTAAGATATACACTAGATGTGAATAAGTGTGGGAGAGTAAAATGATCATCAAATTGGAACCTGAACTGATTTGCATTTGATATCTGACTAAGATGTCAAAATACTGTGCTCAAAGAGTTAAACAAACAACTCATCTTTTCTATTACATAAGCAATACATGTGTATTGTAGTAAATTTGGCTCAACTATACCTAATGTCAATAGTTAGTGTATATATTTTTATGTTCATACTACCCGGGGCAATCTATAGATTCAACATAAACCCTGTCAAAATACCAATGACATATTTCACAGATATAGAACAAGTATTTCAAAAATTTATATGAAACCATAAATGACCCCAAATAGCCTCAGCAATTTTGAGAAAGAAGAACAAAGTAGGAGGGATCACAATACCTCATATGAAACTACATTACAAGTCCACTGTAATCAAAACAGCCTGGTACTGGCATAAGAACAGACACAGACCAATGGAGCAAAATAAAGAGCCCAGGAAAAAACCCACTCAATACAGTCAGTTAATATTTGACAAAGGGGGCAGGAGCACAAAATGGAGTAAAAGTAGCCTCTTCAACAAATGGCGTTGGAAGATCTGGACAAGTACATGCAAAAAAAAAAAAAGAAAAGAAAAGAAAAAAGAAACTCGACCACCAACTTACACCATCCACAAAAATAAACTCAAGATGGATAAAAGACTTAAATATAAGTCATGACACCATAAAAGTCCTAGAGGAAAATACAGGCAGGAAAATTTCAGCTAACCCATGCAGGAATATTTTCACCAATACATCCCATAAGGCAAGGGATATACAAGAAAAAATAAACAAATGGGACTACATCAAACTAAAATGCTTCTTCACAGCTAAAGAAAGCATCAACAAAATGGAAAGGGAACCAACCATAGGCGAAAATGTATTTGCCAATGATACTTCAGACAAGGGTTTGATCTCCAAAATATGTGAAGAACTCACATGACTCCACACCAGGAAGACAAACAATCCAATTTAAAAATGGGCAAAGGATGTGAACAGACATTTCTTCGAGGACATACAAAGAGCCCAGAGGCAAATGAAAGGATACTCAGCATCACTAGTAATCAGAGAGATGTGAATTAAAACCATAATGAGATACCACTTTACACTAGTCAGAATGGCCATGATAAACAAATCAACAAACAAGTGCTAGAGAGGTTCTGGGAGGAAAGGGACACTAGTACACTGCTGATAAGAATGCAGACTAGTGCAGCCACCGTGGAAAAGAGTATGGAATTTCCTCAAAAAAATAAACATTGAACTACCTTTTGATTCCACTGCTAGGATTATACCCTAAGAATCCTTAAACAGCAGTTCAAAAGAACTTATGCGCCCCAATGTTCATAGTAGCATTACATTTGGAATCCCTCCCTTACCTCCAACTTAGAAACTGAGAACCAAGGGCAAAAAAATTGTGTGACAAATCCAAAACTCCTAGCAGCTAAAGAGCCCCACTGAGTCCTAGGAGCCCTGGGCAGAATTGGGGGCAGAGCGGCAGTGCCAGCGCCAGAGCGGGCTGGGCCCCGCCCGCCCCTGGGGGCTGGCGCAGGAGTCCAGCGTTGCCTAGCTCTGTGCTTGGATCAACGTCTTGTGATAGGCCGCAAAGGGCTGCTCCTGCGGCTTTGATTGGCTCACCGGGCTCAGAGCGGACGTAGCTAGTGGCGGGTCGTCTGGGCGACTGAGAGGAAAAAAAAAAAAAAAAAGGGAAGGGGGTTTTAGGCCTCGCGGGCAGGCCGGGGCTGCGGGCTGCTTGGCGGTTGCGTGGGGCGGTGTCCGGAGAGCTGCGGAGCTCGGTCACTAGGGGTTCACGCCACACTCCGAGAGGTTCCTGAGCGAGGCGTCTGGCAAAGAGATAGGGCCGGGAGACCCACGGGCCGGGACCATGGGTTGCTGCTTCTCCAAGAGGCGGAATTCTGAGAAAGAGTCGCAGCCCGAAGGCGAGGAGGAGCGACCGAAGCAGTACAGTTGGGACCAGCGCGAGAAGGTAACCAGAGTCATGTAGCCAATAGTCTCAGCCCCCCCAAGTCTCTCTACGAGTGGGTCACTTGTGGCCCAAGAGGGATGAGGGGACAAACCCAACAGCTGCCCCTCCTGTTCGCCCTTCCTCTCCTGCTGTAGCAGACTCTCTCCCCCCTTTTTTCTCTCTCTCTCTTGCTCTCTCCCTCCCCTCCCTCCCGGTCTCTCCTTCCCCTTCTCCCTCTTTCCTTCTTTCTCCGTCTCCCTCTGTCCCTCCCCCCGCTCCCGCCTGTATTTGAAGTTGGAGTGGATGACTTTTCGGGGAGCCAGGAAATAAAGCGCTAAAGAGGGTGCTAAAGGGGACTGTGAAGCGCTGGAAGGGCCCTTACACATTGTCCGGTTAGATGCCCAAGTTAAATCCCTAGTGGCTTTCCCTCCACTCCACACTCACTTTCAGTCCTAGGATAGACTTGAGAGAAGGAAGGAGATCCGGCAATGCCCCGAATCTCAAATCTGCTCATTTCTCCAGCAACACCGAGCTGAGTTTTGTCCAGTCCTCCAGTTATACACGGGACTGATTCTTATCTCTTTCACGCTTGTGTTCTTTGGGGGGCTGTTTTCTCTTTTGTCTGCTCGAGCCAGTAAATCGCTTTGGTACCTAATGGTATATATACTCCACTGCTGAATTTTCTCACAGAAGTGGACTGTTCAACCTACAGCTTTGCTTTCCCCCTCGCCCAAAGAAATAATGAAAATCGAATTCGTTTCGGAATGTGTATTAAGACTGTATGGTGAAAATAACCAGCATATACCAGCCAGTATTTACTACAGCTTTAAATGAACGAAAACGCTTTATTTTTTTTTTACTTTTATATATAGCCAGAAACGAGAGCTTTGAAAATGTCCATTACTCTTGCACAAAACACAGTCATAAATTTCATAATGCTTCCTCTTTCTACATAGTTCTCCGTTTGTATTTAGTAAAACACTTTGATAGATTTATCAATTTTTTCCCTCCAAACAAAAAGTTTTAAAATAGGAGTTATTAAGTTAACTCCTTGGTTAATGTAATATATCTTTATCCATGAATGCTTTATAGTACATTTCTTGTTAATGTTTTTATTTCATAGACCCGACTGTGTGATTTTCAATCCCCAGAAGAATTATTCATATGAACGCAGTCCTCCAATATTGAGATTTAAGAAAGTGAATGCTTTTTGCAGATTTCTCAGTCCTATCTTTCCGCATGTTTCTCAGATCATTCCCTACTTGTAGCGGTGTTTTATAATATAGGAATGGAAAGTACTATGCTTTCTGTCATACAAGATTATACCTCTGGTCTAAAATTATTTGGTGGGCCCTTTTTTAAAATATTCATTTAGCCTTAGTATTTTTAACAGTGCTGTTTAAGCTTCAACTGTATGCCATAGAGAAGGTTATGTATTTATTTTTATTGTAGTTTTTATCTTGAAATCATAGGCCAAAACTAAAGTGCTTTTGTTTTTTGTTTAGAGTAATCTTGGTTGCCCTCAGTCATTACTTCATGATAAATGTTTTACAATTAACTTTCATTAGCATGATGTTTGGGTTAGTTGGAATTTCACATATTAATCTTGCTCCTTTTAGATAAATGGGTATGTTCTGTGATTTTTCTTTCATTTGCTCTTTGGCTAAGTAAGTAAACTCACTGAAAAATAGAAGAGTGGACACCAACATCTAAGCTTTTCCCCTCAAATGAGCATACAGTAAACCTTCAATTTTAGACATTATTTTGAATTTACAGGAAACATTCTTTGGGACCAGTACTAGCTACCTTAGTTGTAGAGACGTATAAGAGATGTTACCGGATATGTAAAATAAGCTTAAGGTTAGGGATATGTGTATAATAAAAGTTAAAATCTTGATAAACTCAACTAATTAGAACTTTCGTAAATGAGCATTACATTCTGAAAACAGCGCTTTTGGACGGTTAGAGAAAGAGAATTACCACCTTACATTTCAAGATAATGGAGACACCACATTTCTCATCATTGCCTTTTCTTTTTGGAATTTTTTTCTTTTGGAATTATTAGGAATTCACTCTAGGGTGTCTCATTTATGATAGCCTGCTAAATTTTATGTAATTTAAAGATTTCTAGTTTCTTTCTTCATGAGGCTGATTTGAGCTAGTGTACAATTGTTCTGTATTAGTTTAATGATGCCTTTTAAGGTTAACATGGTCTTCCTTGCTCTCAGATTTTAATTGTACCTTAAAAGCAACAGAATGCAAATACAGCCCACAGAACATAAATATGTTGCATGTATATTAGCAGAGTAGTTTGTATTAAAAGGCGTCTATAATGTAATTGTGGAGTATAGTATGTACCATTTTAAAGTTGTATCAGACTGTTACTATTCAGCTTTTAAGACTTTAGGTGTAAAAACAAAATGTGTTGTCTGAAATTTCCTCATAACTTGAAAAAATCATGTTTAAATTTTTCCTTAGGTTGTGTAATCAGAGCATCTTTTTTCAGAGGCACCCTCTGGGTTTTGGGTTTTGAGTTTTGAGTTGTGTAATTGGGTCAGTCTTAGGGGACCAGAGCTAGGAGAAATTATCTCAATCAGAAAGAATATTTGGAGACTAAATATTGTCATGGCAACTGGTACTGTAATCCAAAGTGTAAGAAGTTCATTTTTCATTGCTGCTGACTTTGAAAAAGAAAAAAAAAACTTACTGTACAATTATTACATTGACATGATGAAAAATATTTTTGGATTGTAAGATCTGTAAGTCATTCGGAAAGAAACACTTTTATCCTTGTTATCTGCATCTTGCCTCCCATAGCAAGGCAAATTATTCAATATGTGTATGTACTCAAATACCAAGGAAAAGTCAGAATGATAAGAATTTTCCCTGCCCTTGAAGAGTTGACTAGCTTTTCTGAGTTGAAATATTTAAGTACAAACAGAGGGAAGGTGAGTGGAGAGGTATAGAAAAGTCGTTTTCCTTTTCCAGTTAGTCATACCAGTGTATCTCCTAGATGGCATAAGTATGAAAATTGTGATTTTTAGTATAGACAGCACATCTTGTATTCATTAAATTGGTCTCATAATCAGTAGGAAAAACACTAACAAAAGCCTTACCAGAGAATCAAATGACTGCATTTTATTCAGTGTCTGCTGTGGAACTTTGGATAAAGTGGCCAATTTGTGCATTTCAGGTTCCTCAGCTATAACATGGGACTGTGCTAAAGATTTCTCTACTATTTAATAACCTAAAGGCCTGTCCTGAGGAAGAGGGATTAGATAGTAATGGTCACCTCTGAGGATAGAACATGAACCAGAGTTTGGGAAGGACAGAATTGGTCCTAACATAAGGCAGATCATAATTCCCAGAGTTGTTCATCAGTGGAAGTATGGCCTTGTGAGGAAATGATCTCCATGTTAGTGGAAACATTCAGATTAGATGTGTCTGTGTTAATTAGGAGGCCTTTAAGTAGATAAGGTATTCTGGTTATTCATTGCTGCATACCAAACCACCTCAGAACTTGATGGCTTGGAATAATGGCAAGTACTTATTTTTTCATAGCTCTGCAATTTGTGAAGGGCTTTGCAGGGTTGGCTCTCTGCTCTATGTGGCATTAGCTGGGATAGCTTGACTAGGGGCTGGAGGATCTGCTTACAATATGGCTTAGTCACAAAGTTGGCAGGCAAGTTGATGCTGGCTTTCTTCTGGGATCCCAGCCTGGGCTGAAGACCAGAGGCCTTTTCAGGTACCCCAGGCTTCCACATAACATGATGGTTGGGTTTCAAGGCTGTGTCCCAAGAGAAGCTAGTAGAAGCTGCATGGCTTTGTCTAATTAGTCTCTTCAGTGACGTAGCATTACTTCAGACATTTTGTTGGTAGAGGCAGTCACAAATGTCCACCCATGTCCAAGGGTAGGGGACCTCTTGATGGGAGGAATGTCAAAGAATTTGTCAACATATTTTAAATCTTTTGTGTAAAATTGTTTTTAAAGGAAATAAATATTTTTTGTTTATTCATTTAAAAATCACTTTATTGCTCTGTGTGTGGGTATGTGTGTAATTCATATGCCATACAGTTCACTCATTAAAGTGTACAATTCAATAGTTTTAATAAGTTCACAGGGTTATGTTAGCATCACTATGATCTCATTTTAGGACATTTTTATTCCCCACAAAAGAACCTTATACAAACATCCCCATTCTTCAGCCCCTGGAAACCACCCTTTTACTTTCTATCTCTCTCCGTTTTACTGCTCAGTAGTATTCCATTGTATGGATGGTACCACATTTGTTTATCCATTCACCAGTTGAAAGACATTTGGGTTGTTTGCAGTTTTGGTAGTTATAAGTAAAGCTATCATAAACCTTTGCATACAGGTTTTTGAGTAAACCTGTTTTCACTTTACTTGGGTGAATACCTAGAAGTGGGATTACCCAGTCATATGGAACTTGCATATTAAACTTTTATGAGAAACCACCAAACTATTTTCCAAAGTGGCTGTGTCATTTTGCGTTCCCACCAGCAATGTATGGGGGTCCCAGTTGCTCTTCATCCTCATCAGCACTCGGTATGATCAGTTTTTTTAAAAAAAAACCTTTTTGCCATTCTAATAGGAATGTAATGATTATTTCATTGTGGTTTCAATTTGCATTTCCTAATGACTAGTGATTTTGAGAATTTTTTCTATGTACTTACTTGCCATCTGTATATTTCCTTTGGTGAAGTCTTTTTTTTTTTGGTGAAGTCTTTATTAAAATCTTTAACTATTTTTACTGGGTTATTTGTTTTCTTATTTAATTTTGAGAGTTCTTTATATCATAGATAAAAGTCCCTTGTCATATGTTTTCCAAAATTCTTTTTTCCCAGTTAATAACTTGTGTCTAAAAACTATCTTTTGAAGAAGATAAATTTTCAATTTTCATGAAAGTCCAATTTTCAATTTTTTACTTTTTGGATTGTGGTTTTGGTTTCACATCTGGGAAATCTTTGCCTAATGTTACAAATTTTTTTTCTCCTGTTCTAGATTTACACTTTTGGGTTTTATATGTAGGCACTATGATCCATTTTGAGTTAATTGTTATATATGGGGCAAGGTATGGGATATTCTTTTTATTTTTTACATATAGATGTTCAGTTGTTCCAGCATGAAAAGACTGTCCTTTCCATATTGAATTGCCTTTGTACCTTTGTCAATATATATGTAAATGTGTTTTTGAACTCTCTATTCTATTCCCTTGATTTATGCATCTAGTAAACAACGATTTCTATTTGAATATGGTTGTGTACTTAGGAGCCAGACTGCATAGGTCTGAGACTGAGCTCAAGTACTTACCCCATGACCTTGGGCAAGTTATTTAGCCTTTGAGGGCCTCATGTTCTCATCTGTAAAAGAGATAATTATAGTATACAGCCCTCATAGGGGTTTTTATGAGGATTGAGTGAATAAGTATAAAGTATTTAGAATGGTGGCTGGCACCTACATAATGCTTTTTATATTCCTGAGTCTTATTTTGAACTTCTATCTATACTGGATTTCCATTGAAATTAGCAAAGTCCATTATTTCTTCTTTTAAAGATTTTATTTATTTATTTTTAGACAGAAGGGAAGGAATGAAGAAAGAGAGGGAGAGAAACATCAACATGTGGTTGCCTCTTGCACTCCCCTACTGGGGACCTGGCCCACAACTCAGGCATGTGCCCTGACTGAGAATTGAACCGGCGACCCTTTGGTTTTCAGGCCAGCACTCAATCCACTGAGCCACACCAGCCAGGGCCTATGGGGATGAATTTTAGTGAAAATTTTGCATCACTGCTAAATAAAAGAATAAGATGTTCACTTTTGTTTTCTGTTAGGAAAATAATGTTAAACTTAGTTTAGTAGTTTAGTAGCTTTATCGGGTGAATTAAAACTCCCAAAACAGTTTTTAGATTTTTCAAAGTATATTCACCACCTTTTACAGATTGTAGTAAGAAATATAGCCTAAACTAAGCTCACTTTGTAAGTGGCTCTTGTGAAAAAGATTGTTTAAAACAATATGATCTCACCTATAACAGGAACCTAATCAACAAAACAAACAAGCAAGCAAAATATAACCAAAGATACTGAAATAGAGAACAGGCTGACAGTGACCAGAAGGGAGAGAGGAAGGAATTTCAGGGGAAGGGGGAAAGGATTTGCAGGAACAAGTAAGTATAAGGGACACTTGGACAATAACAAAGGGGGGTGGGCAGGCGTAAAAGGCAGAAAACTATACTTGAACAACAATTAAAATAAAAAATAAAATAAAATAAAACATGACCTTTCCATTCATGATTGTGATTTTAGGCACTTTATTTGAGGACTAGTAACGTTTGCAAAAACTATTATGGCACTAAGCTTCAGGTTATTTTTGTTTTAAAGTACTTTGAGGAATTGTTCAGAAAGTACAACAACATAAATCCTAGGTTTCTTCTTTGTATACCATTTTGACAGTCTAGATAATTTTATACTGCAGAATTCTTTAGTTATGGGATTAATTTCTCTGCATGAACTATGAGAACTGAGGTGTCCAGAGAAAATACTTAGAATAGTTAATGACATTGAACTCCTCAGCACTGAAGATGTTGTAGACTGAATGTTTGTGCCCCACCCCCAAATTCATGTGTTGAAATGCTAATTACCAGTGTGTGGAGTTGAGGAAGTAATTAAGGTTAAATGAGGTTTTAAGGGTGGGGATCTAAATCGTATTAGTGTCCTTATCAGAATAGAGAATAGAGACTTTGCCCTGTACCTACCGAGGAAAGGCCATGTGAGAATATAGCAAGAAGGCAGTCATCTTCAAGCCAGGAAGAGAGTCCTCACCAGAAACCAACCCTGGTGGATGCTATGGCAAACAGTCTTAGGGAGCTTGGGCTGCTAAAACGAAATACAATAGACTGGGTGGCTTAAACAACAGAAAAGTATTTCTCACAGTGCTAGAGGCTGGGAAGTCTAGAGTCCAGATTCCAGTAGATTGAGTGTCAGGTGTCAAAGATTACATACACCCAGACAACAGTTAAAGTGGTGAAAACATTTTATTCAGTAACTACTGATAATGGGGGAAAGAGCTGAGCTTCGTTCCAATTTGGGGGACTTAACAGACTATAATGGGTGTGGCAGGCAAAGCAGAGGCTCAGTAGAGCCAGAGAAGTGAAAATTACAAAGTTGGTCAGTGTAAATGTGATTAGGCCATCTGTGTTTGTTAACTGGTCTTCATCAAAGTTAGGATTCTATCCTCCCACAGAGTGTGGTAGGCAGAGGCCCTATTCTTCTTGATAATTATAGTTCAAAGGAATGGCTCTCAAATGCTTGAGAAAGATTTCTGAGTTGTAAGGGGTACAAATTCACAGTTGTAAGTCCTTTTTAGTAAATGCTCTAAGTAAGGGAGGTCAGGGGCCTGTCTTCAGGTATTGGCTACAACAAATAGTAAATTTTCCTGGCAGGGTCGAGCTTTCTCAGGCAGACATTTTAATGGAGGGCTGGGGTCATTCTAGGGACATGGTTTTGTGCTGCTTGAAGCTATGCTAGAGTTTGGTCAAGTCTCTTAGTGGAGGGCTTTGTATGGAATTGCCATGTGCCAAGAGTTCTGCACTTCTCACAGGTAAAGGCCCACTTTCTGTAGTTAGTTACCTTCTTGCTGTGTGCCCAAGTGGCCTTTACTGGGTGCTTGCACAGAGGGGGGGGGAGGGAGGAAGAAGGAAAGAAGGAGAATCTTCTTTCTCCTCATGAGGTTCCCACCTTCATGACTTCATATAAACCTAATTACCTCCAAAAGACCCCATGTGCAAATACTACCACATTGTGGGATTGGGACTTCAACCTACAAATTTTGAGGGGACGCAGACATTCAGTCCATAACACAGCCCAAGCAGACTCAGTAATTTTAAAGTTAAGAATAAATTTTATGTCTGCATCTGCAACAAGTCTTAACTACAACTATGATATAGTACTAACTATAATATAATTAATATGGTTGAAATTTCTGTTAAATACTATAAATCTTATAAAATTCAAAAATCATTTTCCATGCAAAAATAAATAAATAAATAGCTAAGTTCCTTGAAGTAACCGGTTTTAACTGTTTTATTTATTTTTTTTATCCAAGTTGGGTTTGTTACCTACCTAATTTTCACAAATAGTCTTGCAAATGTTTTAACTTGTTATCTGGGTCTTCGGCAAGGATAATTTGGCCAGAATCTTGAACACCAAATCAGTTTCCCAGGAAAATCCCCATAAAACTTTACATAAATGTTTTCAGGAGTTTCTGGTACAGTGAGATATACCATAACATGAAGCTTAAATATTCCTCTAGCTCATTGAGTTTGAGGCCTTGGTAGAGATAAGGCTGAACTCCTTTTCCCCACACCTATTGGTGGTACTTTTGGGCTTCTTGCCCCCACTTTGGGAGGTGGATTGGTGCCAAGAAAACAAGGAAAGAGAACTACAGAATGTTTTTATCCTCCTTGAGGCCTAAATCAGAGTTCACTTAAACCACTCTTACATGTTCCCTTTTCCCACTTTAAGACCTGGACTAGATCAAGATCCCATTAGACTGCTACATGTCCATTTTCCCATCCCCTTCCACTGGCTTTTCCAAGTAGAATCAGCCTCACCTTCCTTTTGCTACAGGTATGGGAGAGAAGAGAATGTAAACAGGAGAGACCCAGGATTGACATTAAAAGGAATTCCTCTGCTGGGCTCTGTGTATAATTATCTTATCTTCCTACTTAGAAGTCAGCTAACTTGAACAGTGACCTAAGTGAATGTCATGAAGAATACCAAGTTGTTCTTGATTAGTATCAGAGTCTCTCTTCTTTGGTGATGGAATGGAAAATGGCCTGTGGAGAACTGGGTGATTATCAAACTGTTACCCTTCACTTTGTTTATTCAAGAGACACCTGGAGACCACCTACCTCAGCTTACATTACTGTGAGGTAATGAAGATTAAGTAATTAAAATGGATTCAACAGGGATGTGTGGAGTGCCTCTATGGTATCAAGGACTGTTCTAAGTGTGTGGGGGTGGCAGATGGGTAAACAAAACAGATAATCCCTTCACTCATGGAGTTCATGTTCTAATAGAGGGCAGAGGGAAGACAAAAATAAATATAATTCACATATGTGTGTTAAAAGGAAGCTAAGTGTTTCAGAGAGAAATAAAGATGGATAAAAAGGTAGTATTGGAGATGTTTCAGTTTTAAATAGATTGGTTACAGGATTCCAGCCCAAAGCTTACATACAATGTAGTAGGGGACATGGACTGGTATTTAATATAATGTAGGTGCTCAGAAAAGGAATGCAGGCTTCTGGTTGAGAGAACTGAAAAACTTCACAGAAAAAGTTGGACACGTGGGCAAATAGAACTAGGAGAGAACCTTCTGGACGAAGGAGAACCAGAGGGCACAGACAAGTTACAACAAGTGCTTCAGGTCTACTGAAGAATAAAATTCCCATAGAAGGGTGATAAGAGTTAGGACTAAAATGTAAGTTGATATCGCATAGTGGTGACTTACAATGAAAGATTTTTCAATACTGAACCAATTTTCACACAACCTGGGATAAATCAATCCAACTTGATTTAGGTACTTTCTCTTTATAGGGTTGGTTTAGTTTGCTTTTTTTTTTTTTTTACATCTATAAGCATGAGTGAAATGGACCCATGATTTTCTTCTATTGTTATGTGTTTGATTTTCTTAGTAGTGTCTTCCTGGACAGGCTAGTAGTTCGAGTTAGGACTGTTCCTTCTTTTTTCTGTTGACTTTAAGGGTTTTCATAAAAGTGGGGTGAATAAAATTGGAATCTGCTTATAAAACCATCAGGGCCTGGTGTTTTCTTTCTGGGAACACTTTAGCTACTGCTATATCTTTTTTTTAAATGTATTTTATTGATTATGACATTACAGTTGTTATATTTCCCCCCCTTCTTTCCCCTCCACCCCCGACCCCCACCATTCCCCCCCTTTAGTTTATGACCACGTGTCTCAAGTTCTTTAGATTCTATATTTCCCCTACTATTCTTGCCCTCCCCCCTATCTATTTTCTACCTACTGTCTATGCTACTTATTTTCTGTACTTTCTCCCCCCTTCTCCCACTCCCCTGTTGCTAACCCTCCATGTGATCTCCATTTCTATGGTTCTGCTCCTGATCTAGCTATCCTCTTAGTTTGCTTTTGTTTTAGGTGTGGTTGTTAATAACTGTGAGTTTGCTGTCCTTTCACTGTTCATCTTTTTTATCTTCTTTTTCTTAGGTAAGTCCCTTTAACATTTCATATAATAAGGGCTTGGTGATGATGAACTCCTTGAATTTGATCTTATCTGAGAAGCACATTATCTGTCCTTCCATTCTAAATTAAAGCTTTGCTGGATAGAGCAATCTTGGATGTAGGTCTTTGGATTTCATGACTTGGAATACTTCTTTCTAGCCCCTTCTTGCCTTGAAGGTCTCTTTTGAGAAGTCTGCTGACAGTCTGATGGGGACTGCTTTGTAGGTGACTGTCCCCTTATCCCTTGCTGCTTCTAGAATTCTCTCCTTCATTTAATCTTGGCTAATATAATTATGATGTGCCTTATTGTGTTCCTCCTTGGGTCCAACTTCTTTGGGACTCTCTGAGCTTCCTGGATTTCCTGGAAGTCTATTTCCTTTGCCAGATTGGGGAAGTTCTCCTTTATTATTTGTTCAAATAAGTTTTCCACTGGTGGCTGTTCCTCTTCCCCTTCTGGTACCCCTATAATTTGGATTTTGGAACGTTTAAAGATGTCCTGAAGGTTCCTAAGCCCCTCCTCATTTTTTTGAATTCTTGTTTCTTCATCCTTTTCTGTTTGGTCATTTTTTTCCTCCTTCTGGTCCACTTCTTTGATTTGAGTCCCAGTTTTCCTTTCCATTACTGTTGGTTTCCTGTGTATTTCCATTCATTTCAATTAGTTTAGCCTTCATATGTTCCTCTAATTTGTAACTAAAATCAACCAGTTCTGTGAGCATCTTGATCACCAGTGTTTTGAACTGTGCATCTGAAAGTTTGGCTATTTCTTCATTGCTTGGATTTATCAGCTCTGGGTCTCTGAGTTGTTCTTGAGCCATGTTTTGATCTGTTCGTGCCTATTAGGTGTGAGGAGCAGAGCCTTAGATGTTCACCAGGGCGGGGACACCCAGGTCACTGGTTTGTGATGCCGTATGTGGGGGCGGGGTCAGAGAGGGACAGTAGCAGTCCCCTCTGCTGCTTTCCACCAGTGGGGCCTGCATAGTCTGTCTCACTGCTCGCTCTTTCACCGGTTTATCTGCCCACAAATGTGTGACCGTGGTCAGCCCTCAGTGAGTCCACCGCCTTGTGCCCTCAGTGGGTCCGCCCACTACTCCACACCTGGGATCTGCCCACCGCTGCTGGCGTGCCTAGGTCGAGGGCCTGATTCGGGTGGTGGATCTTTCCTGCCCGACCCCGCTCTGCTGTTGGCTCTGCCCCTCTTACCGGTTTGGCTGAACGGTTCGTTGTTGTCAGACTTCTGTATAGTTCAGTTTTCTGTGGTTTTGCTGCATTTTTGTTGCTAAAACTTTGTTGTTTTTAAACTTGGTTGTGCGAGAGGGTACAGTGCTTCCACCTATGCCTCCATCTTGGCAGAAGTCCGCCACTGCTATATCTTTAGTAATAGCTTTTTATTTAAGTTATTAACTTCTTGAATTAGTTGTGGTAATTTTTAAAAGAGATTTGTTCATTTCCTAGACAAAATATTTTTTAATTATTGATATTAGTTGTTCATAGTATTTTCTTTTTAACTTTTACTTTATTTACAGTTATATTTAACCCTTTTCATTTGTAGTTTTTCTGTTTTTGTTCTTGATCATTTTTGCTAGAAGTTTGCCTACTTTTTAGTTTTTTCCCTCCAAAAAACTATTTTTGGCTTTGGTGATGTTTTCTGTCATATATTCTATTTCCAAATCATTAATTTCTGTGACTATTTTCATAATTTTCCTTCCTCTTTCTATAGGTTGATTCTGTTGTTTATTGTCAAATTTCTTAGGATGGACATTTAACTCATTAATTTGGGAGTTTTTATTGTAGTTATTTACAATTATAGAACTCCCTGAAAGCACCATTTTACTGCATCCTATATGTGGTGTTGAATATGTAATTCTAAATATTTTTAGATTTTGATTATAATCTCCTTAACCAATGAGTTATTTAGCAGTGTGTTTTTAAATTTCACATAGGCATAGATTTTTTTAAAGTGTCTTTTGTTATTGAGCCCTGGCTGGTGTGGCTCAGTGGATTGAGTGCCAGCCCATGAACTGATTCAATTCACTGGTCACTGATTCAGTTCACTGGTCACTGGTTCAATTCCCGGTCACGGTGCATGGCTCGGTTGCAAGCCAGGTCCCCAGTTGGGGGCATGCAACAGGCAACTGATTGATGTGTCTCTTGCATCGATGTTTCTCTTTCTCCCTCTCTTCCCCTCTGTCTAAAAATAAATAAATAAAATATTTCCAAAAATATATAAAAAGTATCTTTTATTAACTTGTAACTTAATTGAATATTGGTTCCATATCATGGCCTGTAAGTTATCTATTATTTGTTGAGGCTATTATTTGTTGAGGCTTCTTTATGACCTAGTACATGATTTTTTTAAAAAAATCTTTAATGTGTGCTTAAGAAAAATGTGAGTATACTACTTTTGGTTGCAGAACTCAAGTTTATTCAAGTGTGATACAGATCTTCTGTATTCTTATTAATTTTATTTTTTTTCCTTTTTATTTATTTATTTATTTATTTATTTATTTTAATTTTATTTAGTTATTTTTCAAGTACAGTTTTTTTGTCTATTTCTCCCATCCCAGCCCCCCTGCCCCGTGCTCCCCACCTCCCTCCCATTTCCTCCCCCCTAATTTTATTTTTTAAGACTACTTGACCGGTAAATAATTGAGAAAGCAGAATTAGAAGACATGCCTTAGATTTTATTTCATCAGCTCTGAGTGTTTGGAGAGGTCCTGAATGACTGTCAAAGTTAGTACCAACCTATTTATTTTTAGCTCTTTACCAGCACAGGGTTTCTACTCTGCCCTGAAGTTACTCTAAAGGAAGTCTGGACCAGAGGTCTGAATCCCAAGGGGTGTGGGGGATACACTGTTGTCTCAAGATTTGGGAGGGGGAGAAGTAAGAGCAAAAATCACAGTGGTTCCTTTTCTGTTTTATCCTACCACACACCACCACAAGGGTTTCTTATAGTTTTCCCTTTTCTAACTTAGTCCCTTTTGGGTTGATCTTTGGCAATGGGGAGACAGCAACCATTCTAGTTCAATATCTTGGTAGATACCAAAATGGAACACTGTACTTTTATATACATGTGTGTCACCTCTAAAATTTTAGAAACGGAATTGCTTGAGTACCTCTTCCCACATTAAACCTGTTTCGCCCCCTATATTACCTTTTTTTTTTTTTTTGGTGTATAGCACTACCAATATCCAATCACACGAACCAGAACAGAATTTTTTCAAACCTGTGGGTAGGATAATAGAAAATAATAGGGGGCTTAATACAAAATAAGGGTAAGTAGTATTTTGTAAAACCTTTAGTTCATTGGTATGTGTGCATGCATAAATACTCATAAGTACACTGGGCTGTGATGAAAAATATACTAATGTGGTTTGTAGTAAAAAAACAATTGAAAATCAAAGGGATATTTTTAAACCCATCTTTCTGCCTTACCTCCTGTAGCCATTGTATTACAAATCTGCTGATTCTACTTCTGCAGTATTTCTCAATTTTGTCCCATCTTGCTCTTACCTACTAACCATTGCTCTATTTACAGCCCTTACTGGTGTACTGCAACAGTTTCTGAGATCCATGTTCCACATTTCCTTATTCTTACCCAGTAATCTTTATGAAATGTAAATTTTGCTTGTTTAAATCCTTCTGTGGTACTCAAATGCTTGTGGATAATTTCTAAGCTTTATAATACAGTCCCTGCCTCCTTCTCTAGCTTCATCTGCTCCAATCCAGTATCACTGGTAACCCTAAAGCACTTTCAATTTTCCTCATACTCTCCAAAGGGTTTGATTTTGCTCATTCTTTCATTTTCACCTGGTGTGAAGGGAGGATTCTTTATGCCAACCCCTTTTATTTACCCGATGAACTGCAGCTTATTCATCTCACTTTGTACAGGAAGCCTTACACCCTACCCCAGGTGTTATTCCTCTGTGTTTCCAGAATATTCTGGGCATTTATCATTTATACAGTCAGGTAGGTTTCAAATAATCTGTTTAGGCTAGTGTATATTTCTTTTATGGAAAGAGCTGGTCATATTCATTTTAGTGCCTAAAACAATGTCTGGCTCATAGTGGGTGTTCAAATGGTTGAATAATTGAAGATATAGAAAATTAAAGTGCCTTTTTCGAGATTGTGTGGCTCTAGATGAGAAAATTGAGACTGGAAAATAAGTGCCTCTTTTGTTGCCTCATGCTACAGACCAGTGAAAGTACAATATGTAAAACTGAGTAAATACCATATTTATTATGCAGTATTGAGAAAGTCACGTTAACCTAGTTTGCTGATGATTAAGATGATTAAATTATTCAATTTTTACATACTGTATGTATGGGAGCCTGTTTCTGGTACATGAATAGTTTTACGTAAAATTTATATACCCACAAAGAGGTGAAATAGTGCAAGTAGATTCAGAAGTAACTTGGAAAAATCAAAATGGCCTTTTAGTGACTATATTTTGATAGGTCAGTTAAAATTTTAAAAAGTAATCTGACAGATTCAAGGCACACTGTTTTAAAAATTATGAAAGCCTTAATTTAGAATATCTAAGGATAAAAATGGTGAATTTTGAGAAATTATGTTTCAGGAATAGTTCCATAAATGTTTGACTCATACTTGTACATGCAAGTTCTGACATAGTGTGATTCTTGTACCTTCAGGTTCTTCCATTTTCTGGAGAATATTGTAGAAATCAGTTAGGGTTTAGAAACTAACACCCATTCATCAATTTATGGGTGTGTTTCCAATTTCAGAAAAAAATTAAAATATAAAAAATTTATATTAAAATTATTTTAATCAATAAAATTTTTATTGATTATGCCATTACAATTGTCCCATTTCCCCCCTTTATTCCCCTCCACACTGTACAACCCCTCCCCCACCATTCCGCCCCTTTAGTTTATGTCCATGTGTCACAAGTTCTTTAGATTCTATATTTCCCATACTATTTACCATACTATTCAACCAGCCACCTTGTGCCCTCACTGTGTTCGCCCATTGCCACCCCACACCTGGGATCTGCCAACTGCCACCTGCAGGCCTGGATAGATCCAGCCGCTTTTTTCTGCTCCACCCCTCTTGCCAGTCTTGCCCTGACCCCTGTCTATTTTCTACCTACCATCTATGCTACTTATTCTGTGCACCTTCTTCCCCCTTCTCTTCCTCCCACTCCCCTGTTGCTAACCCTCCATGTGATCTCCATTTCTATGGTTCTGCTCCTGATCTAGCCGTCTGCTTAGTTTGCTTTTGTTTTAGGTGTGGTTGTTAATAACTGTGAGTTCGCTGTCCTTATCTTCTTTTTCTTAGGTAAGTCCCTTTAACATTTCATATAATAAGAGCATGGTGATGATGAACTCCTTGAATTTGACCTTATCTGAGAAGCACTTTATCTGCCCTTCCATTCTAAATGAAAGCTTTGCTGGATAAAGCAATCTTGGATGTAGGTCCTTGTCTTTCATGACTTGGAATACTTCTTTCCAGTCCCTTCTTGCCTGTAAGGTGTCTTTTGAGAAATCCGATGACAGTCTGATGGGAGCTCCTTTGTAGGTGACTGTCCCCTTATCTCTTGCTGCTTCTAGGATTCTCTCCTTCATTTTAATCTTGGCTAATGTAATTATGATGTGCCTAGGTCTGTTTCTCCTTGGGTCCACCTTCTTTGGGACTCTCTGAACTTCCTGGACTTCCTGGCAGTCTATTTCCTTTGCCAGATTGGGGAAGTTCTCCTTTATTATTTGTTCAAATAAGTTTTCCACTTGTTGCTCTTCCTCTTCCCCTTCTGGTACCCCTATAATTCGGATGTTGGAACACTTAAACATGTCCTGGAGGTTCCTAAGCCTCTCCTCATTTTTTTGAATTCTTGTTTCTTCGTGCTTTGTGTTCGGTCATTTTTTTCCTCTTTCTGGTCCACTCCTTTGATTGGAGTCCCAGTTTCCTTCCCATCACTATTGGTTCCCTGTGCATTTCCCTTCATTTCACTTAGTGTAGCCTTCATTTGTTCATCTAATTTGTGACTGAAATCAACCAGTTCTGTGAGCATCTTGATCACCAGTGTTTTGAACTGTGCATCTGATAGGTTGGCTATCTCTTGGTCACTTAAAAGTATTTGCTCTGAGGCTTTGATTTGTTCTTCTGTTGGAGCCATAATTTTTTGGTCAGGTTGCGCCTGTTATGTATGAGGGGCGGAGCCTTAGGTGCTCACCAGGACGGGGCAACCCAGTGGCTGGGTTGTGACACTATCTGTGGGGGTGGGGTCAGAGAGGGACAATGGCGTTTGTTCTCTCTCTCTTGGATTTTGGTCCCCTCTACTGCTTCCCACAAGCAAACCTGGCCTCCCTGGTGCCGGCTCCCAGGTGTGTGGGCCTGTGCACCCTCCAGGACCCTGTGGGTCTCTCCAACAAACTCTCTGTGAGCCTCGGAGCCTCTCCCGGCACTTCGACCCTGAAAGTTTTTCCAATTTGTGCTTTCAGGCTCTAATTCCGGTTGCTGGGGCCCTAGCCTGAATGGTCTATCTCACTGCTCACTCCTTCACTTGGTTTATATGTGTGTGAATGTGTGACTGTGTTCAACCAGCCACCTTGCGCCCTCACTGTGTTCGCCCATTGCCACCCCACACCTGGGATCTGCCAATGGCCACCTGCAGGCCTGGGTTGATCCAGCCGCTTTTTTCTGCTCCACCCCTCTGTGCCAGCCGCTGGCTCTGCCCCTCTTGCCAGTCTGGGTGAATGGTTCATTGTTGTCGGACTTCTGTACAGTTCAATTTTCTGTTTGTTTTGGTTGCACTTTTGTTACTAAATCTTTGTTGTCTTTAAACTTGGTTGTGCAAGGAGGTACCGTGTTTCCACCTATGCCTCCATCTTGGCTGGAAGTCTCCAATTTCAGAAATTTTTAAAGAAGCAGAAGTTTTAAAAGTGAAGCATCATAAAAAGGGTCAGAGCTGAAATATTTTTAAATATCATCCAGTATTCTGTATGTATGTGTGAGAATTTCCCCAATTATTTTTTAAAAAGTGTTTTTACAGTTGGTATGTTGAAACAGGATCCAAACAATGTCCACACATTGTTTGGTTGATGTGTCCTTGAGTCTTCCTATATTTGTAACAGTTTCCTCTCCTGTTTTCCCCTCATGCCTTTTACTTGTTGGGAAAAAAATGTCCTATTCATATTTTAACTATGTGGCAAAGTCAGTGAGAGTAGGAATGTATTATTTCAGCACTAAGAATTGTGCCTGGCATTCAGTGGATATTTGCTGAATAATAATAATACTCAAGATCTGTGTTTTGTCCCTGCAGGTTGATCCAAAAGACTACATGTTCAGTGGACTGAAAAGTGAAACAGTGGGTCGTTTACCTGGGACGGTGGCAGGACAACAGTTTCTCATTCAAGACTGTGAAAACTGTAACATCTATATTTTTGATCACTCTGCTACTATTACTATTGATGACTGTACTAACTGCATCATTTTTCTGGGACCCGTTAAGGGCAGTGTGTTTTTCCGGAATTGCAGAGATTGCAAGTGTGCACTTGCCTGCCAACAGTTTCGTGTGCGGGATTGTAGAAAGCTGGAAGTCTTTTTGTGCTGTGCCACTCAGCCCATTATTGAGTCCTCCACAAATATCAAGTTTGGCTGTTTCCAGTGGTACTACCCTGAATTAGCTTTCCAGTTCAAAGATGCAGGGCTGAGTATCTTCAATAATACCTGGAGTAATATCCATGACTTTACACCTGTGTCAGGAGAACTCAACTGGAGCCTTCTTCCAGAAAATGCTGTTGTTCACCACCATGTTCCTCTACCTACTACCAAAGAGCTCCAAGCTGTCCGAATTTCCACAGAAGCCAATAGAAGTATCGTTCCTGTAACCCAGGGTCAGAGACAGAAGAGCAGTGATGAATCATGTTTAGTGGTATTATTTGCTGGTGATTATACTATTGCAAATGCCATGAAACTAATTGATGAGGTAAGGAGAGAGAGAGAGAAGAGAAACAGAATACACCTGAAAGAAACACACCACTTTTCAGAGAACTTCCATTCTTTTCAAATTGGCTATTAAAAATACAGACAATCCTTAACTTATAGTCCTTTGTTCCCTATAGATTATCTGTAAGCTGGTTGCTTAGGCTTCAAAATACTTTCCCAAAGAAATTTTTAAAAAATATAATTTGATTCACTAGACATTAATTAAGCAGTTATGAGCGAGTTACTCCATTACCATATTTCATTGATTATAGGATGCACATTTGTTTTTGTACATTTTTGTTATCTGAAATGCATCTTGCAATTGATGGCAACTTAGAGGTGTTGAAACTGGGGTTGGATATACATAGACAAAATTCTTTGCCCTCTAAGAATTTCCGTTCTTTATAATAGATGATTTCCACAGAGGTTCACAAAAGTGTGGTACTGCACTTAGGACCTTTTATAATTATTTAGTAGGAAAATTAATTTGGAGTTTTAATTGGTTAGGGGATGGGAAAAACATTTAGGAATATAACTTTTGGACCCTGTTGTGACCATGAGAGCAACCTTCTCATTACTTTCCTATTGTCCTTTGCCTTATGGCCATGAAGGGGAACTTGGTACAGAAGAATGAGGTGGGAGCTGGAATAGCAGAGGCCATGGACTTATGAGCCAGGGGCTTTTGGTGAGTTTGGTTAGCAGCTTACAGTTGAAAAATAACTGGGGGTGTAGAGGTTAGGGGCTCCAGAAGCAGACCTGTGTAGATAAGTGCTCCAGTGGCGAGGCAGCAGTAGGATATCTGATTATCCATTAATCAGATGTTCTTCAGGAGGAGTCTGTTTGAATTTTAAGATCAAACTTCCAGAAATTGAGAAGTTAATGGAAAACTCAGGAAGTCTGTTTTGAATGGATTTTTAAAGTATTGTAACAGTTCTGTCAAGAGGAACAATTTTAGGGGAGGAACTTGCTACCTCTCTGTACATGTACAGTCTACAGTGTAGGAAACTGATGTTTGGAATCTACAAAGTATATCTGAGGTCTAGTTTTCAAAACAAAAGAAGCCAAAGTATAATTTTAAGACTTTGGTATTTTCTTTTTTTTTATTATACCAAGGTGATGGAAACATGCTGTGAATCTGGTAAGGTATAGAAAAAGTGTTTCTAGCCTTTGAACTATTTAAAAATATGTTAATCCAACACCTGAGGGGAAAATATTTTCATTATAGTCTATGGTGATTTTTAAAAATCTACAAAACAGTTTTCAAAAGATAAAATTTTTCAGGTTAAACTCCTTTTTGGTAGGTAATGAGGAGTGGACATAAAGAATATATGGTATGTTTAAAGAAAAAAAGCCATCAAAACAAGTACTTGTCCTCATGAGTCATCATATGTTCTTAACCTTTTAACCTTTGGTTTCTGATGTGTACTATGACAGTGTTGTTTGCCCTTTAGAGCAATATGACCAGGAAGAGGGAGGTACTTTAGATGTCCTTCTGGAATACAAAATAATTTAGAACAAACACAAACCTAAAAATAATGATAATAGCTAACACTTATATATAACAGGCACTGTCATAAGATATTTAACTCAACTCAGAACAACCTATGAAATAGGTGTCATTGTTTCTCTTATTACATATAAGGGAAATAAGCCACAGAGTGGGTAAGTAACTTGCAAAAGGTCACTCAGCTGGTAAACATAAAGCCATGTTTTAAATCCAGGCAGTGTGGCTTTGTAGGCTGCATCTTTTTTTGAAAGTTTTTTCATTTTTTATTGTTTATGCTATTACAGTTGTCCCACTGTTTTTCCCTTTGCCTGCCTCCAACCAGCCCCTGCCCTGCCCTCTGGCCATAACCACTCTATTGTCTCTGTTTATGAGTTATGCATATATGTTCTCTGACTAACCCCTTCACCTTCTTTCATCCAGTCCCCTTTCTCTCTTCCCCTCTGACAGCTGTCAGTCTGTTCCATGTGTCCAGGCCTCTGTTTCTATTTTGTTTGTGTTTGCTTGGCTCATTAGATTCCACATATAAGTGAGATCATATGGTATTTTGTCTTTCTCTGACTGGCTTATTTCATTTAGCATAATAACCTCTAGGTCCATCCATGCTGTTGCAAAAGGTAAGATTTCCTTCTTTTTATGGCTGTGTAGTATTCCATTCCAAAAATATACCACAGCTTTTTTATCCATTCATCTATTGATGGGTACTTGGGCTATTTCCAGATCTTGGCACTTGTAAATAGTGCTGCTATGAATGTAGGGGTGCGTGTATTCTTTTCAATTGGTGTTTTGGTATTCTTAAGATATATTCCCAGAAGTGGGATTACTGGGTCAAAAGGCATTTCCATTTTTAATTTTTTGAGGAAACTCATTACTGTTATCAACAATGTAGGCTACATCCTAATCCTTAAGCCTGATACTGCTATGCTGCCTGAGTGTTAAAGTTGCTAAATGCCTGGTTGAGCAGGAATGTGATTTACAAAATTAATAGGGTTAAGACAGATACTATCATTCAGCCTGGAAGGAAGAACCCTGGGACTTTTTGGCTAGTTGTCCTACATAATTCTGTAATCATAAAATTAAGGTATGAAAAGAAATAAAAAAGAAGAAAATACCAAGCACATGCAAAGAGAATATCAAAACATGCTGAAAACCAGTGACTTACATATTAAGAGAGACTGCATTTTTAAAAAAATGAAGCACAAGTTCTTAGGAAAATATATGTAAAAGCTAATTAATTCTGAGGTGGGAAAAATGAAACTTGAGTCTTTCTTGTATTATAACACAAATAGCTTAGAATAATTTTACACTGGAACTATGATTGCTAACTCTGGTTTTATCACAGAATTTTGTTTCATTTATTTCTATAAATTAAACATATCCTAATGGTTTTTTGAGATAGGAAGTATAAAACTCAAGAGGGTAGAAAGTCCAGAAAAGCTGGGTAAAAGCAAAAAGCTCTAGGGAGTCAAGAAATTATTGGGCCTTGATTGTCTCACCTAAAACTCAGATTTCTAGCTGGCTCTTAGTAAGATCAAATATATGCACAGGATAAATTAGAATAAAAGTAGTTTGAATTGTTTAGAAATATTGCATAGTTCAAGTTAGGTGTTACCATTATTTTCAAGTCTTTAAAAAGTAGAAGAGGAGTTCCAGTAGAAGATGGAGGCATAGGTAGAAATGCTTCGCTTCCTTGCACAACCAAAAGAAGGATAACAACCAATCTAAAAATAATAAACAACTAGAAGTGCCAGAAAGTCAAACTGCATGAAACTGCAGCAACCAAAGAGTTAAACAAACATTCACCTAGACCAATAGGAGATGAACAGCAGAGGGAGAGGATGCAAGCAAGAGGATTTACAGCAAGGTGGCAGGCCACATGGGCAAGACAGGGCTGACTGAATGGGAAACTAAAGACTCAAAGCTAGCTGTAAAATACTGCTGGAGTTACCACAGCAGGAGAAACTACCAGTCTCACACAAGAGATGGTTGGAAAGTGGGGCTAGATCAGGGCAAGCAAGACACATTGTTCACTCTCTGACCTCTCCCCAACAGACATCACCACAATGCAGCAAAGAGGGTTGCTGGCCCTAGTGAATACCTAAAGCCCCAACCCTTACAACCTAACAGGTGCACCGAGACAAAGAAATATGGCCCAAATGAAAGAACAAATCAAAACTTCAGAAAAAGAGCTAAGTGAAGAGGAGATAACCAACCTATCTGGTGCAGAGTTCAAAACACTGGTAATCAGGATGTTCACAGAACTGATTGAGCTCAGTTGCAAAATGAAGGCTACCCAAAGTGAAATAAAACAAAATATACAGGGAACCAACAGTGAAGGGAAAGAAACCAGGACTCAAACCAATGATTTGGAATAAAAGGAAGAAATAAACATCCAACCAGAACAGAATGAAGAAACAAGAATTCAGAAAAATGAAGAGAGGCTTAGGAAACTCTGGGACAACTTTAAGCAACCTAGTATCAGAATCATAGAGGTACCAGAAGGGAAGAACGAGAGCAATAAATTGAAAAATCATTTGAGCAAATAATGAAGGAAAACTTCCCCAATCTGGTGAAGAAAACAGACCTCCAGGAAGCCCAGCGAGTCCCAAAGAAATTGGACACAAACAGGAACACACCAAGGCACATCATTATTAAGTTACTCAAGATTAAAGATAAAGAGAGAATCTGAAAAGCAGTAAGAGGAAAGGAGAGAGTTATCTACAAAGGAGTACCCATAAGTCTATCAGCTGATTTCTCAAAAGAGACCTTACAGGCAAGAAGGACCTGGAAAGAAGTATTTGAAGTCATGAAAGGCAAGGAACTGCATCCAAGATGACTCTATCCAGCAAAGCTATCATTTAGAATGGAAGGGCAGAGAAAGTGCCTCCCAGATAAGGTCAAGTTAAAGGGGTTCGTCATCACCAAGCTCTTATTATATGAAATGTTAAAGGGACTTATCTAAGAAAAAGAGGATGAAAAACTGAACAGTAAAATGAAAACAAACTCACAACTATCAACAACTGAACCTAAAAAATTGAAAACAAAAACTAAGCAAGCAACCAGAATAGGAACAGAATCAGAGAAATGGAGATCACATGGAGGGTTTTCGGTGGGGGGGGCGGGTAAAATCGGGGAGAGATGCAGAGAATAAGAGGCATAATTGGTAGGCATAAAATAGACGGGGAGAAGTTAAGAATGCTATTGGAAACAGAAGTTAAAGAACTTATATGTATGCCCCATGGGCATGAACTAAGGGGGTAATGCTGAAGGGTTGGGAGATGCATGGCAGAGGGGGAATAAAGGAGAAAAAAATGGGACAGCTGTAATAGCATAATCAATAAAATATACTTTAGAAAGAAAGAATAATTTTCATGAAAAAGTTTCTTCAAATATCTACAGTAAAATAGCAAAATAAAGTTTCACAGTTCATTATTTGTTTTTAGATAACAGTATTTTGAATTAATCATCTTGCTTTCTTCAGTTTAGGTATCTGATTGTAAAGTGAGAAGTAAGGAGCAGTCTAGAAAATTAGAAACAGCTGTAGGATTGTTTCTACTATTTTAAGTAACTTTGCAGTTACCTGGCAGTGATGTCCATGTAAGTTTCTGCTACTTTTTAATTTATGTTTTTTTCTGAGTTAGCTTTGAAGGCTGTGAAGAAGAATTTGAGTTTGAATTCAATTTAATGGAATAGTAAGGAATAATGTATTAATAGGATGAAATACTGTCAGCCATTAAAACTGACTTTATAGTAGAGTATCTGGAAAATGTTCACAGTTAAATAAACAGTTATGGTTAATCCTAAGAAATGAATTAAGAAAAGGGTATTCTTTACTTTTGTGTAGTTTTAAGGAGTTTACAATCAACATGTACTATTTCTGTAATGGGGGAAAGTAAACTGGGAGACTAGACAGAAGTATACCTATATGGCAGAGGCATCTTTGAGTGTTAGCATCTTGGTTGATATTTCTTCTATTTTTGTTTTTCATATGTTTTGTATTGAGCATATATGTTACTTTTATATTAAAAACACAGTAGGCTTTGCTAAAAAATTAAGTGTTTGACTGTATTTTAAAAACTAATAATTATTATAAGAATTAATATGTACTCCTTGTAGTAAAGTATAAAAGTAAAGAATAGAAATAAGTTTAAAAGTTATATTGTACTATACTTTGAATAGTCTTTTTAGGAATAATTTTTAATTTATTTAGTATAATCAGATTAATTGGGTATTATTTTTTAATTATATTTTATTGATTATGCTATTACACTTGTCCAAACTTTTCCCCCTTTGCCCCCATCCACTCAGCACCCCCACGCCCCCCACAGTTGTTCAAGTCCATGGGTCATGCATATAAGTTCTTTGACTACTCCATTTCCTATACTGTATTTTATATCCCCATAGCTATTATGTAATTACCTATTTGTACTCCTTAATTCCCTCACCTCTTCACCCATTCTCCCCCACCCCCTCCCATCTAGCAACAATCAAAACCCTCTCCATATCCATGATTCTGCCTCTGTTCTTTTTTTTTAGAATAGAAAATATTTAATAAGAAAATGCATACTCAAAGGAAAAAGTTTAAGATTTACATTATGATAAATGATAAAATTCAAATATCCTTCTCTTGAGAGTTCAACGTTTGTATTCTTTTCTCTTGAACTATCCTGACATTTTTTTTCTAGGCTTTTTTATTACTCCTTCCCTGCACCTTTCCTATTTATGGTTACATTGACAGATTCGCTCCCCCACAAATTAGAATTAGCATGAAAAATTTTAATACACCCTTCAACCTTACCAACACGTAGGTAATATTTGTAATCATTTTTTCCCTTAATCCTCAAGTATACTGTTAGCTGTCCATGTTTTGGGATAAAAATATGACATTTTATATTCCAGGTTCCCTTGTTGGTTTTTGGTTCAGGAAGAAAAATATATTGTATGTGTTTACGCTCACCCTAGATTGCTAAAATAAATCCTCCAGTAAATCTTTCAAAAGGGGTATATGAGAAATAAACTTTCTGAATTCTTCAGTATCAAAAAATATCCTTGCTTTACCCTCAAAAGCAAATGCCAGTTTGGCTGGGCATAGAATTCTAGGGTTAAAGTCTTTTGCCCCTTTGACTTCTAGCATCCAGCGTATCCAATGATAAGTCTGCTGTCAATCTGACTGTTATTCCTCTATAAATTATCTCTTTTTTCTCTCTGGAAGCATTTAGAATTTTTTCTTTATCACTGCAATTCCCAAATTTCGCCAAGATGTGTCTAGGGGTGAATCTCCTTTCATCAGTTTTACTGGATATTTGATAGGCACTGATAATCTCTGCCTCTGTTCTTGTTTGCTTAGTTTGATTTTTAGATTCAAATTTGTTGATATATATGTATTTGCCATATTGTTGTTCATAGTTTGATCTTTTTCTTAAATAAGTCCCTTTAACATTTTATATAATGATGGTTTGGTGATGATGAACTCCTTTAGTTTTTTCTTGTCTGGAAAGCTCTTTATCTGTCCTTTGATTCTAAATGATAGCTTTGCTGGGTAGAGCGATATTGACTATAGGTCCCTGCTTTTCATGACTTTGACTATTTCTTGCCTATCCCTTCTAGCCTGCAAAGTTTCTTTTGAGAAATCAGCTGACAGTCTTATGGGAACTCCCCTGTAGGTAACTAACTGGTTTTCTCTTGCTGCTTTTAGAAGTCTCTCTTTATCTTTAACCATTGGCATTTTAAATATGATGTGTCTTGGAGTAGGTCTCTTTGCATCCATCTTGTTTAGAATTCTTTGTGCTTCCTGACTTGCATGTCTATTTCCTTCACCAACTTAGGGAAGTTTTCTTTCACTACTTTTTCAAATAGATTTCCAATTTCTTGCTCTTTCTCTTCTCCTGGCAGCCCTATGGTGTGAATGTTGGAACCCTCAAATTGTTCCACAGGCTGCTTATACTCTCCTCATTTTTTTGATTCTTTTTTCTTCTTGTTTTGATGGGTTGTTTTTTGCTTCCTTATGTTCCAAGTCATTGATTTGATTCTTGGCTTCCTCCATTCCACTGTTGTTCCTCTGTAAATTGTTCTTTATTTCAATTCGTGTATCCTTCATTTCTGAGTGGATCTTTTTTTAATGCTGCTGATGCCCTCACTATGTTCCTTGAGCATCCTTAAACCAGTGTTTTGAATTCTGCATCTGATACATTGCTTATCTCTATTTCATTTAGCTCCTTTTCTGGAGTTTTGATCTGTTCTTTCATTTGGGCCGTGTTTCCTTGTCTCCTCATCTTGGCAGCCTCCCTGTGTCTGTTTCTATGTATTAGGTACGGCTGCTTTGACTCTGTGTCTTAGTAGTGTGGTCTAATGTAGTAGGTGTCCTATAGGGCCCAGTGGCACAGCCTCCCCTATCAGCCAAGCTGGGTACTTGAAGTATGCCCTTTTTATGGGTTGATTATTCCCTTCTCTTATAGTTGAGCCTTGGTTGCTATTGGCAGATCAATGATCAATGGGAGGGATTTACCCAGGCCAGTTAGCTGCAAGGACTGGCTGTGACCATTGACCACCAACTTCCACCCTTCGTGGAGGATGAGCTCTGCAGGCACAGAGTGGTGGTGCTCCAGTGTGGACTGTAGCTGTCCACTGGGTGCACTGGCCCTGGGATTTCCCAGGTGGTGCAGGCCAAGGTCAGCCCCCACCTGTGTTTTGCCCAGATCACCCTGCCTGAGCTATAAAGCTATCTGAGATGGCTGATACTTGTGCAGGGCTGGAGATTCCCAGGGGAAGCCAAGACGAGAATCTAAGCTGGCTTCTGATAGTACCTGGCCTGGAGGCTCACTAAAGCCAGTCCTTGCATGTTTGAGAGGATTTACAAGTTGTGAAGCATGAGCCAAGACCAGCCATGGATATGGAAAAGCAGATTGGATGGGCCAAGAAGTTGGATAGGGCAGAGTCTTTAGGGATCTCCAAGGTGGATCAAACAGTATTAGGCAGGTTGATGGAGTCTCAGATATGGAACCAGCTTACTGGCTGTGTGGCAAGAGAGTTTGGCAAAGGGACAATGGCCTCTGCTATCCTTGATGCCGGACATTTCAGTTCAGTGTCTCCCTGTATTACCATTGGTACATTTCAAGCTGCTACCCCAGTGCTGGAGCTCAGAGGGAGGGAGTCTGAGTAGGTGAGTCTGTGTGTGGGTTCTTTAAGAGGAACTGCTTGGGGCTCCAAGCAGTTTCTTCTGGACTCAATCCCCATCCGTTTTTGCTACCAGAAGTTATGGGACTTATCTTCCTGGTACTGGAACCCTGTGCTGGGTGTCCTGATATGGACCTGGGATTCCTTGCTCCCGAGATATCCCTCCCAAAATTTTTACCCACCATGCATGGGTGTGGGACCAGCCTATTCCACATTTGCACCCCTCCTACCAGTCCAGATGGATGTAGTTTCTTTAATTCCGTAGTTGTCAGACTTTCATTCAACTTGATATCTGATGGTTATAGTGATGGTTGTTGTATATTTTAGTTATAATTTTGATGTGGTTGTGCAAAGAGGTGGGTCATGTCTGACTACTCCACTATTTTGACCAGAGGTTGATTAATTGGGTTTTAATCACAACTCTTACTTAATAGTTGTGTGACTTTGGGCAGTTTTCTTATTGGTAAAATGAGAATAATAGTACCTACCTCATGAGCTGTTTAAGTATATTATACACCTAAAGTGCCTAAAAGTGCCTGGTGCAAAGTGAGTACTCCATAAATGTAATCTACCATTATTGTGCTATACTCTATAAATTTGTATCATGCTTTTAAAAATTAACATTGTTATATAAGCTTTCCCCCATTTTACTCTTTGTTATGTTGAATCGGGTATTTTATGTCAGTGTACCATAATTTACTTCACCATTCTCCTCTCATTAGAAATTTTGTAGTATCACCAACATTTCCATTTGTTAGTTTCAGTCCAAAAAAATTTAATTATATTTAAAATTTTGAGGGATCATTCACGTTTATTTGACCCTTAGTCTTAGTGGTAGGCATTGTGGTACTAGTTCTTAACCAGAGCCATGCATCTGGAAGAAAAACTATTGTGTATATGAAAACTTGTTACAGCAAACACTCTGAATTAGAGTTATAACTAAAACAAAAATCAGCAAGCTGTGTCACATTTTATACAGAACAATACTAGGAAATATTATTTTAATCTCAGAGATAATTTTAAAATCTAACTGAAATTTTATTTTCCACAGATGATTCGTGCAGGCTTTTTCCTGATTCAGACAAAGGAAGTGTCCATGAAAGCTGAGGATGCTCAAAGGGTTTTTCGGGAAAAAGCACCTGAATTCCTTCATCTTCTGAACGAAGGTACCTTCTGAATGATTGGTATACTTTTGTGGTTATCCTTTTGACATGGTAATTTCACTTACTCTGGCCTTTAGCTTTTCTCTTACATTGTCTTTTTAAAAAGATTTTATTTATTTATTTTTAGAGAGAGGGGAAGAGGGGAGAAAGAGAGGGAGAGAAACATCAATGTGTGGTTGCCTCTCTCATGCCCCCTACTGGGGACCTGGCCCACAACTCGGGCATGTGCCCTGACTGGGATTCAAACGGATGACCTTTTGGTTCGCAGGCTGGTGCTCAATCCACTGAGCCACACCAGCCAGGGCTGTATTGCCTATTCTTTCTCATTTGTTTTATGTTTTTTCCTACTATTATGCAGAAATGTCAAAGTTTCACATTAAAAAAAAGCTGTATATCTAATTAGGAATCAGATACTAAGTTTTTCCCTATTCTATTGTCTTAGTAGTTGAAAGTCACATTATTATGTGTATTATTGTTTTTTTATTTTTGTTATATTATTGTACTGTAGTGAATGATCATTTCATTCTCCCTACCCAGAATTACAAAGCACTTTATAAGGATTCTTTCTGCCTTCAGTGTACTTTGATCATACTAGAATAGTAAGAAATATAAATAAAATGATATACTATTATATATATTTAATATGATTAACTTCTCATGCATAATTAGGATTGCTTTTCCCAGCAGGCAAATGCTACCAGTAAGTTTCAGATACTGGATATATGTCTGCAAACAGAGGAACTATAGTTAATGTGCCTTTCCAGAGGGTTCCTTTCTGCCTATATGTATCGAAGGTGTGCTGATTCTAGAGGACAGGGCACTGGTTTTCTTTGTGAGTTGGGGACATTGTTTGCTTAAGACTCACAGGCTTTTCTTGACTGAGCTGAGCAAATATGTATAGTAATATGTAGTGCCGATTGGGTATAACCCAGAAAGAAGGCACATCTGCATTTACAGGTCCTTTATGTATAAATAAGTTATAATAAACTACAAAAACTTATATGAAAACATTGGAGGATTGTTAGGATAATTTTAATAACTAATGCTGGGTGTGACTCAGCCCTTAAGTGTTAACATGATATTTCATATACCTTTGTGGTTACTGTAGTAGCATCAAGAACTTGCTCCAAGCCAGAACATGAATCTGTCCCAGGTTATATATAAGAAATTAAGACCTGGTTCCTTTGACACAACCCTTTTTGACATGGCAACATTCTGATGGAACCTTGAAAATGACCCTTTAAACTCGCAGTAACTTTCAGAAATTTAATCAGGTATTATGTATAATGGGCTTCCTAAAATGTATTAGGGATGAAGTGAGCATGAGTAGGTCTAAATTAATTATTTATATGCTCATGTATAATGTTAGTAAAGTGGTTTCATGGAATTGCCCTGATATAATGTCTGTGTTTAAGTAACACAACATCCCACATGGAAAAAGTACAATGTTCTGTTCCTGCAAAAAGTAGAACTAAAACCAGTAGACAGATGTTACAGGGATTTCAACAAATAAGCATAAAAAATACAGCTTTTAAAACCAGAGATGCCCATAGGAAGTACTCAAATACTAATGAAGTCACGTCAAAAGTTCACAGAAGGCAGCTTGAAGGAGTTTCCACTGACCAAATTTGGGACAATTTAAGCATTAAAAGGAATAATGAAGGGAATTGATTTAACAACAGAAATACATGCATCCATAGTGGTTGTAAAAAAAAAAAGAGGGGGAAAGAGGAGTAAAGGAAAACTCTTCTACTTTTTACAGAATACTGTGAGCTGATAAGTGATAAGTGATGGTAGAGCTAAGAAGAAATGATAGATTCTGGAATAATATTTTCCAACTGCTGGTGTAATGATTAATTCAGACAAAGATTATCAGTGGATTCTGAAACCATTGGGTAAAAATTTATAAGAAATTGGATATTTATACATTTTAATTCAAAGCAGAAGTATACCTTTACAGTAGAGATTTGGTGTTCACATTAAGCCAGTGAACAAACTTAGCATCAGTGACTGTAGGGCAGCCTGACATTGTATTTTTCCTGATGTGATGCAGTAAAAATATAAAACATTACCCATGAAGTATTCTCATCAGAAATATTTAACCTGAATCTTACTGAGCCAAGACTTAACTTCTAGTTTATAGGAAGGAAAGGAAATCTAGGGAAATGTTAAATGATGCCATGAGGAAACAATGAGACACATCCAAAATAAAAGATATTCTACAAGACAACTGGCTGAGACTCTTCAGACAATGTCCTGGGAAACAAACAAAAATGATGGAGGACTTCTGTATTAAAAGAAACATAACAACTAAATGCGAGGAATGAACTTTGATTAGTTCTTGGATTGGGGTGGGATGAGCTACCTATAAAGCTGTACAAGATATTTTGGGGATAACTGGGGATATTATGGAATTATTGTCAGTACCTGACAGTATGATGATGGTATTGTGGTTATGTAGGAGATACATGCTGAAGTGTCATGATATCTGCCATTTTCAGATTCCTTGGCAAAACAAAAACGAAGTGTGTGTGTGCCCATTTGTACACGTGATAAAGAAAATTGCCCTGGCTGGTGTGATTCAATGTATTTAAGTTCTGGCCTCTGAATCAAAGAATCCCTGGTTTGATTCCTAGTTAGAGCACATGCCTAGGTTGCAGACCAGGTCTCTGGTAGGGGGTGCATGATAGGCAACCACACATTGATGTTTCTCTCCCTTTCTTTCTCCCTCCCTTCCCCTCACTAAAACTAAATAAATAAAATCTTAAAAAAAAAGAAAATCAATATCTAACCTTGTTGTATGTATGTCTGTTTAAAGACACCTTTTTAGTATATATTATTGATTCATTACTACTGGACCTAGAGCCAACATCACTATAACTCATGCCTGAATGAAGCTTACCTAACAGATATTTTCTCTGTAAGGAATATCACAGCCTTCCTAACCTCAGGAACATTATACAGCATTTCAGCACTACATTTGTGGGCCACTTTTTAAAAGATTTTATTTACTTATTTTTAGAAAGAGGAGAGGGAGGGAAGGAGGGAGAAAGGGAGAGAAACATTGATGTGTGAGATAAACATTGACTGGTTGCCTCTCATGTGCCCTCAACTGGGGATGTGGCCTGCAACCCAGGTATGTGCCTTGACAGGGAATGGAACCCATGACCTTTTGGTTCACAGACTGGTGATCAATTCACTGAGCCACACCAGCCACAGCCATTTGTGAGCCTCTTTAAATAGTAAAATCACCAACAAAAAATACAAAATGTGGAAAATGTGGAGCTAAATAGACTGTGAAGAGGACACTTCTTTAGAGAATAGTGCCGAAATAAGAAGGCAGAGCATCACTTTATTCAACTTCACCTGAGCACATGCATGTCAGGCAACTCAGATTTTTTGCCACTCTGTGTCCACAAATGACCATGAAAAACTGCAACTATTGATTTGAGGATTACAAGTAAATTTTAGAAAATAGGCTAATACACAAATAAAGAACCAGCAAATAATAAGGATCAACTATATATGTATTTGATGTTAAAATTTTTCCTTTAAACATCCTGTAAATTTTGATAAACGTTTCCATTTAATTCTGGGTTTGGTAAAATATGGCCTACTGTATGTTTTGTAAATGAAGTTGTTGTTTTTTTTACTTTATTTTTATTGTTGACACTATTACAGATATCCCCATTTCCCCACCTTCACCCAGTGCCCCCTGTCCTCTGGCTATCACTACTCTGTTGTCTGTGTCTATGAATTATGCATATATGTTTTTGGTTAGTCCCTTCACCTTCTTTCATCCAGTCTCCTTTCTCTCTTCCCCTCTGACAGCTGCCAGTCTGTTCTGTGTGTCCATGCCTCGGTTTCTATTTTGTTTGCCAGTTTCTTTGGTTCATTAGATTCTACATATAAGTGAGATCATATGGTATTTGTCTTTCTCTGACTGGCTTATTTCACTTAGCATAATAACCTCCAGGTCCATCCTTGATGTTGCAAAAGGTAAGATTCCCTTCTTTTCTATGGCTGTGTAGTATTCCATTGCGTAACGTATCCCAGCTTTTTTATTCACTCATCTTACTGATGGGCACTTGGGCTGTTTCCAGATCTTGGCTATTGTAAATAACACTGTTATGAACATAGGGGTGCATATATTCTTTTGAATTGGTATTTTGGTATTCTTAAGATATATTCCCAGAAGTGGGATTGCTGGGTCAAAAGGCAGTTCCATTTTTAATTTTTTAAGGAAACTCCATACTGTTTTCCACAGTGGTTGCCCAGTTTGCATTACCACTAACAGTGCAATAAGGTTCCCTTTTCTCCACATCCTCACAGGCACTTGTTGTTTGTTGATTTGTTGGTGGTAGCATTCTGTCAGATGTGAGTTTTCATTTGGAGTACAGCCACACTCATTTTTATATCTATTGTTTTGCTGATTTCCTATCTGGTCCTATACAGAAAAAGTATGTTTTCGGACCCCTATGTAGTTCATAGTATTTTTTAGTTCCCTTGAAGACTTTTCACTTGATCCATGGACTATTTAGAAGTATATTGTTTAATTTCCAAAACATTTGGAGGTTGTCTGGATGTATTTCTGGAATAGATTTGTAGATTAATGCTATTATGGTCTGAAAGCACACATTGTATAGTTTCTATTTTCCTTATTTAAGGTTTCTTTTGTGGCACAGAATGTAGTGTATCTTGGTGAATATTCTATATGCATGTGAGAAGAATGTATAATCTGCTTTAGTTTGGTAGAATGTTCTATAAATTCCCCCTAGGTCAATTTAGTTGATAGTGCTATTCAGGTCATCTATATCCTATATCTAGTGCTGATTTCCTGCCTACTTGTTTTATGAATTAAAGAGAGAAGAGTGTCAGAGTCCCCAACTATATTAGTGGATTTGTCTGTTTCTCTTTTCAGATCTTATCAGGTTTTGCTTTGTGAATTTTGAAGCTTTGTTGTTAGATGCATACACATCTAGGATTGGTGTGTCTTCTTGAAGAGTCCTTTATGACTATATAATGTCCCTTTTTGTCTCTGATAATCTTGCTTGTTCTGAAATCTACTTTGATATATAGCTGTTCCAGGTTTTCTTTGATTGTTACTGTTTCATCATATAGCTTTACCCCTTTTCTTTTAACTTTTCAAAGTATGTGTGTGTGTGTGTGTGTGTGTGTGTGTGTGTATATATATATATATATATATATATATATATATAGTGAATTTTTGGTAGATAGCAGACAGTTGGTTCTTGCTTTTAAATTCTATCTGACAATATTTTAAGTATATTTAATTGATTATGCTATTACAGTTTTCCCAGTTTTTCTCTCTGCTCTATCCTGCTCTGCCCTGCAGCCCCCAACCCTCTAGCATCCCCCTCCTTAATTCATATTGACAGGTTGTACATATAAGTTTTTTGACTTCTCTGTTTCCTATACCATTCCTAACCTCTCCTCGTCTATTTTATGCCTACCAATTATGCCTCTTATTCTCTGCACCTCTCCCCGATTTTACCCCCCCCCGAAAACCCTCCATGTGATCTCCATTTCTCTGATTCTGTTCCTATTCTGGTTGCTTGCTTAGTTTTTGTTTTCAGTTTTTTAGGTTCAGTTGTTGATAGTTGTGAGTTTGTTTTCATTTTACTGTTCATAGTTTTTCATCCTCTTTTTCTTAGATAAGTCCCTTTAACATTTCATATAATAAGAGCTTGGTGATGACGAACCCCTTTAATTTGACCTTATCTGGGAGGCACTTTCTCTGCCCTTCCATTCTAAATGATAGCTTTGCTGGATAGAGTCATCTTGGATGCAGTTCCTTGCCTTTCATGACTTCAAATACTTCTTTCCAGGTCCTTCTTGCCTGTAAGGTCTCTTTTGAGAAATCAGCTGATAGACTTATGGGTACTCCTTTGTAGATAACTCTCTCCTTTCTTCTTGCTGCTTTGCAGATTCTCTCTTTATCTTTAATCTTGGGTAACTTAATAATGATGTGCCTTGGTGTGTTCCTGTTTGTGTCCAATTTCTTTGGGACTCGCTGGGCTTTCTGGAGGTCTGTTTTCTTCACCAGATTGGGGAAGTTTTCCTTCATTATTTGCTCAAATGATTTTTCAATTTATTGCTCTCGTTCTTCCCTTCTGGTACCTCTATGATTCTGATACTAGGTTGCTTAAAGTTGTCCCAGAGTTTCCTAAGCCTCTCTTCATTTTTCTGAATTCTTGTTTCTTCATTCTGTTCTGGTTGGATGTTTATTTCTTCCTTTTATTCCAAATCATTGGTTTGAGTCCTGGTTTCTTTCCCTTCACTGTTGGTTCCCTGTATATTTTGTTTTATTTCACTTTGGGTAGCCTTCATTTTGCAACTGAGCTCAATCAGTTCTGTGAACATCCTGATTACCAGTGTTTTGAACTCTGCACCAGGTAGGTTGATTGTCTCTTCTTCACTTAGCTCTTTTTCTGAACTTTTGATCTGTTATTTCATTTGGGCCATATTTATTTTTCTTGGCACACCTGTTATGTTGTAAGGGGGTAGAGGGGAAGGGCCTTAGGTATTTACCAGGGCCGGGCAACCCATGTTGCTGAGTTGTGGCACTGTCTGCAAGGGAGGGGTCAGAGAGGGAATAATGTGTCTTGCTTGCTCTGCTCTAGCCCCTTTCCAACACACTCTCTCCTGTGAGACTAGGAGTTTCTGCCACTCTGGCAACCCCAGCAGTATTTTACAGCTAGCTTTGAGTCTTTAGTTTCCCATTCAGCCATCCCAGTTGCCTGTGCAGTGTGCTGCCTTGCCAGGGGTCCTCTCAGCTCTGCTGCCAGTCTTCCATTTCAGCCCCTCCTACCAGTCTGGGTGAATGTTTCTTCAACTTCTTGGTCATTGGAGGTCCATGCAGTTTGATTTTCTGGCACTTCTGGTTGTTTACTGTTTTTAGATTGGTTGTTCTCCTTCCTTTGGTTGTGTGAAGAAGCAAAGCATTTCTACTTGCAGGTGCATCTTGGCCGGAACGCCAATATCTGTCTTTTAACTGGTGTGTTTAACTATGGTAAAAGGGATTGATATAGTTGGATCAACATCTACTCTCTTGCTAGGTCTTTTTTCTGTTTTATTTTTTGTCATTGTTTATTGTTACCTCTTTTTGTTTAACTGGTCGTTTTTTATGATTCCATTTTATCTGCTCCACTGAGTTACTGTTTTTACCTCTTTTATTTAATGGTTGCCTTAGCTTTTACAGCATACATATTTAAATCACTTTAGTCCACCTTATAGTAATATTATACCAATTCACCTATAATATATAAGGTCCTCATAACATTATCTACTCAAGTCTCAGCTCTGTGTCTTTAGTATATATTTTACTGTTGCATATGCTATCAATATCCAATTCATTGTTAATGATATTACTTTAAACTGTCAGTTATCTTTAGAACAATTAAAATAATAAAAATACAGATAATATTTTACTGGAGGCTGTGACTTTTATTGTCTTGGTTATCTGGTTATTCTAAGGAGGAAGCAGAGAGACCATCTGGGAGTTTGTTGCTGTAATCTAATTGAGACGTGATAATGGCTTGCTCTAAGGTCATGTTAGATTACACAGAAGAGTTTATTAGACAGGACATTCAGGAATCTTTTTGTTTACTCCAAAGTCTCACAGTCTTTTATGATAGTTCAAATATTTAGATTCAAAGCTACTGCAAACTAATAAGATATTCACATTAACACAATAAAAATATACCTAGTGATCCTTGTTGACCTCATAGTTCAGTTTGAAATAATAACAATAGTTGTAGCCATGATTATTAGATAAAAAAACAAATAGGACTGTTTACAAAGTGCATTGTCAGCATTGTAGTCTCTTAAATTTAGGATTATTCATACATGTTAATCAAAATTGATGCCCTTGTCTACCATTTTTGTTGGTGTTTCTTTGTTAGCAAATTATTAGGTCACTTATGAGAAGTTCATAATATTCTATTCAAAAAATATCAACCTAGCCCTGGCTGGTGTAGCTCAGTGGATTGAGTGCCAGCCTACAAACCAAAGGGTCGCTGGTTCAATTCCCAGTCAGGGCACATGCCTGGGTTGTGGGCCAGGTTCCCAGCTGGTGGCATGCAAGAGGCAACCACACATTGATGTTTCTCTCCTTCTCTTTCTCCCTTCCTTCCCTTCTCTCTAAAAATAAATAACTAAAATCTTAAAAATATATATGAACCAAGTTACATACCTGGGTGATCCTACCAAAATTAGATTTCTTAATTTTAGTTACATTGTCTTTCTAGAACACAAGAACTTTCAGTTATAAATGTCTGACTTTAAAATCTATGTCTATTATATATCCTTGTACTGATTCTGAAGAAAAGCATACCCTATTCTACTTAATTCAGACTTTCCACTTACTGCAAAAGTGGAAACCCTACATTTACTATCTAATTTTTCTTTCTAGTTCAGTGTTTATTAGGTTTAAAATGGTTTTTAAACCTTTTGCAAATTTCCAAATGTATTATCTCTATTCAAAAGTACAGAGTACAATGACCCTATGTATATCAATCCCCCAGTTTTATCAAGTTTCTGCCGTACTTGCAAAATAATTTAATGTCTTGTTTTTCCCCCCTAAATATTACAGGATGAGCCTTAAAAAATAAAATAAAAACCATGTTTTCTTAAGTAACCACAATATATTATCACATCTATCATGATTAACAATTCCTTAATCTCATCTGATACCCAATCCATATTCAAATTTCCCTAATTGTCTAAAAGCATTCTTTATATATTTCTGCAGTTAATTTGATCCAGATCTAAAATTGTCCTACTCACTGTATATCATTGATTTAATCTTATCTCTCTCTTGACTAGAAAAAAGTCTACCCTGCTTTTTGTTTCATGCCTTTGTCTTGTAAAAGAAACCTGGTCAGTTGTCCTGTAGTTGGCATGGGTTTGTTTATTTTTTTCCTTTCTATTAAATTTTTTTTGGGTGACATTGTTAACAAAGTTATACAGGTTTCAGCTATACAATTCTACAACACATCATCTGTACAGTGTATTTTGTGTTTACCACCCCAAGTCAGGTGTTCTTCCATCACTGTTTAGCCTCCCCTCTACCCTCTCTACCTTCCTGTAATCCCTCCTGCCTCTGACAGTCACTACACTGTTGTCCATGTCCATGAGTTTTTTCTTTTTCCTTTTGTTTTTAGGTCAATCTCTCCAACCCTCAGCCCTCTACAGTTCTTTTAGACTAGAAGTTAGATCAAAGCCTTCTTTACACTCACATTTAGGATTTTGGGGGGCAAGAATATTTCATTAGTGGTACTGTTCCTATATCATTACATGAAAGGGCACATAACAATTGATTATTGCACTTTTAGTCATACTAAGATTGATTGTTAAGTTCAGATGGTGACAGTCTTCTTATTGAAGTTTCCCATTAGTCTTCCCTATAGGATGCTAAAACCATTGATGCTTGTTGCTTGACCAAATATTTTATTAGGAGTTGAAAAATGATCATTTTCTAATCATATCACTACCTCTATATTTATTAATGGATAGTAATAGAACTTCTTGTATACCAGAACTGTTTGGTTAATTTGAAACATACTTCATATCAGAAAAGCAAATAAATAAAGGCAAATAGCCCTGGCTGGTGTAGCTCAGTGTATTGAGTGCGGGCCTGGGAACCAAGCAACCACGGTTCGATTCCCAGTCAGGGCACATGCCTGGGTTGCAGGCCAGTTCTCTCCCTCTCTCCTTCCTTTCCCCTCTAAATATAAATAAATAAAATCTTTAAAAAAAAAAGGCAAATAATTAAGCATCACTTTTCAGAGTAATGATTTGGTGCCCTAGCAACCTACAGTGGTGTCCAGGTAATTTTGTTTGTTTTTCTCTTTTCTAAATATCATTCGGAGCTCATGGATTTTTATATATTTAGTATGTTTTAATTATTTTTAGCCATGTTCATTCTGCTCTCACTGTGTCTCCTCTTTGGCCATTGGGAGCTCCTTCAAGCTGGCTCCTGTGTCCTTTTGATACAACCCCATCAGCCTTTGATAGCCTCACAGCTTTTTGGCTCAGTAAGATATTCCAGGTTGATCTTACCCATTTCTTGTCTCAGATATAGAATCATCCATTTTTCTGAGGAAAATTACCCTAATTACCTTTTATTTACTCAGCATCTGTCTCAATCTATACACTGTGATGCTGAAACACTCACTTTAATTTGTTCTCCATATCTAACTTTATAATTGACTGTTGATATAGCCTCCCTTTCCTGTATTTGTTGCCTGTGTTAAATCACAAGCCCTCAGTTATTTTGGTGCCCAGTGAGGTGTGATCTTTTCTTTCATTGTTGTCCCTTGTGATATAGCACATGACTACATTCATGTTAGTATTTCAGTACTTAGTACTTCATCATTCTGTGCGTTCTTTATTTAATTAATGGGTTTGTGTCTTTTTTCCTAAGAAATTTGTAATTTTATGGGGATCAGGAGTTCTCCATTACTGTAGGATATACAAAGCAAAACTATTAAGAACATAGTGATAGCTGAATAAACATTAATTGAATTGAAGGGCTTAATGGTTGGCCAAAAATCCATTTAGTTTTTTCTATAAAAAGAGAGACATATTTTTCATGATCACCAATAACTTTGTTGATTTCGATATTCTGAGTATGTTGGCTATCTCCTGCTATTGGCTTCTAGTGGGTAGAGGCCAGAAGTGCTACTAAACATCTTTTAAAAAAATTCTTATATTATTATTAATAATTGTATTTTTCCTTTTTATTAAATTTATTTAATTGTTGTTCAAGTACAGTTTTCTGCTTTTTAATCCCTTCCCAGCCCACCCCCTGTGCTCCCCACCTCCCTCCCATTTCCACCCCCCTTAATTTTTGTCCATATTTCCTTTATACTAGTTCTTCTAAACCTTTCTTTCCCCTTTTCCCCTGAAATTTCCTCCCTTCTCCTCTCTGGTCACTGTCAGCCTATTCTCTATTTCAGTGCCTTTGCTTGTTTCTTTTGTTGTTTAGCTTCCTGTTAAAGGTGAGATCATATGGTATTTGTCTATCACCACCTGGCTTATTTCACTCAGCATAATGCTTTCCAGTTCCATCCATGCTGTTGGAAATAGTAGGAGCTCCTTTTCTTCTGCTGCATAGAATTCCATTATGTATATGTACTAGAGTTTTTTTTTGATCCATTCATTTAGTCATGGGTACCTAGGTTGCTTCCAACTCTTGGCTATTATAAATTGTGCTGCTATGAACATTGGGCTGCATAGGTTTTTTGGATTAGTGTTTCATGGTTCTTAGAATATAATCCTAGCAGTGGAATTGCTGGGTCAAAAGGCAGATTCATTTTTAGTTTTCTTAGAAAATTCCATACTGTTTTCCATAGTGGTTGTACCAGTCTGCAATCCCACCAACAATGAACTAGGGAGGGTCCCCTTTTTGCCACAGCCTCTCCAACACTTGTTTGTTACTGTGTTTATGATGGCCATTCTGACCGGTGTAAAGTGGTATCTCATTGTGGTTTTAATTTGCATTTCTCTGTTAGCTAGCAACATTGAGCATCTTTTCATGTCTCTCTGGATCTTCTGTATGTCCTCCTTGGAGGAATGTCTGTTCAAGTCCTTTGCCCACTTTTTAATTGGGTTGCTTGTCTTCTTAGAGTGGAGTTGTGTAAGTTCTTTGTATATTTTGGAAATTAAAGCCTTCTCTAAGGTATCATTGGCAAATATGTTTTCCCATACAGTTGGTTCTCTTTTCATTTTAATACTGTTTTCTTTAGCCGTGCAGAAGCTTTTAACTTTGATGACATCCCATTTGATTATTCTTTATGTCCCTTGCCCCAGGGTACATATCAGTAAAAATGATGCTGCGTGAAATATCTGAGATTTTCCTGCCAATGTTCTCCTCTAGGACTTTAATGGTGTCATGGCTTATATTTAAGTCTTTTATCCACCTTGAATTTATTTTGGTATATGGTGTAAGTTGGTGCCTGAGTTTCATTTTTTTTTGCACATTGCTGTTCAGTTCTCCCAACACCATTTGTTGAAGAGACTATTCTTACTCCATTTTATGTTGCTGCCCCCTTTGTCGAATATTAATTGGCCATAGAGACTTGGTTTTATTTCTGGGCTCTCTGTTCTGTTCCACTGGTCTATGTGCCTGTTTTTATGCCAGTACCAGGCTGTTTTGATTACAGTGGCCTTGTAATACAGTTTTGTATCAGGTATTGTGATCCCTCCTACTTTGTGCTTCTTCCTCAAAATTGCAGCAGCTATTAGGGGTCGTTTATGGTTCTACATACATTTTGAAGTGTTTGTTCTATGTCTGTGAAATACGCCATTGGTACTTTAATAGGTATTGCATTGAATATATAAATTGCTTTGGGTAGTATGGACATTTTGATGATATTAATTCTTCCAATACATGAAAATGGTATATGTAACCATTTGTTTTGTCTTTCTTGATTTCTTTCTTCACTTTTGTGTAGTTTTCTGCATACAGGTTTTTTACATCCTTGGTTAGGTTTATTCCTAGGTATTTTATTTTTCTTCTTGCTATATCAAATGGGATTTTTTTTCTTGGTTTTTTCTTCTGCTGTTTCATTGTTGGTATACAAAAATACCTTTGATTTCTTGGATATTGACTTTGTTTCCCCCTCTTTTGCCAAATTCATTTATTAGGTCAAGCAGTTTTGGGGTGGAGTCTATAGGATTTTCCATGTACATTATCATATCATCTGCAAATACTGACAGTTTTGTTTCCTCCTTTCCGATTTAGATGCCTTTTATTTCCTTTTCCTGTCTGATTGATATGGCTAAAACTTCCAATATTATATTGAATAGAAGTGGTGAAAGAGGACAATCTTGTCTTGTTCCTGATCTCAGTGCAAAAGATTTTAGTTTTTGTCCATGGAGTATGATGTTGGCTGTAGGGCTCTCATATATGGCCTTTATTATATTGAGGAATGCTCCCTCCATTCCCACTTTGCTGTGTGTTTTTATCATAAATGGGTTTTGTACCTTATCAAATGCTTTTTCTGCATCCATTGATAATGATCATGTGGTTTTTGTCTTTGCTTTTGTTTATGTGATGTATTACATTTACTGATTTACGAATATTAAACCATCCTTGCATCCCTGGGATGAATCCCACTTGGTCATGGTGTATGATCTTTTTAATGTATTGTTGGATGCGGTTTTCCAATATTTTGTTGAGGATTTTAGCATCTGTGTTCATCAGCGATATTGGCCTGAAATTTTCTTTCTTTGTTATGTCTATATCTGGTTTGGGGATTAGGACAGTGCTGGCTTCATAAAAAGAATTTGGGAGTCTTCCATCATTTTGGATTTTTTGGAATAGTCTGTGAATGATAGGGGTTAGCTCTTCCTTAAATGCTTTATACAATTCTCCTGTGATTCCATCTGGTCCAGGGCTTTTGTGTGATGGGAGTTTTTTGATTACTGCTTCAATTTCATCCGCTGTTATTGGTCTATTCAGGTTTTCTGCTTCTTCATTGAGTTTTGGAAGATTATATTTTTCTAGAAATTTGTCCATTTCACCTAGTTTTTCAAGTTTCTTGCCATACAGTTCATCGTAGTAATTTCTTACAATCCTTTGCATATCTCTGGTAACAGTGGTAATCTCTCCACTTTTGTTTCTGATTGTGTTTATTTGGGTCTTCTCTCTTTTTTTCTTGATGAGCCTGCTTAAAGGGTTGTCGATTTTCTTTATGTTTTCAGAGAACCAGCTCCTGGATTCATTGATCTTTAGAATTGTGCTTTTAGTCTCTATGTCATTTAATTCTGCTCTAATCTTGGTTATTTCCTTTCTTCTACTTGCTCTGGGCTGTCTTTGTTGTTGTTCCTCAAGTTCTTGTAGGCTTATAGTTAAGTTGGTTTGAAAATTTCCATCTTTTTTAGGTAGGCCTCTATTGCTATGAACTTTCCTCCCAGGACTGCCTTCTCTGTGTCCCACAAGTTTTGGGTTGTTTTGAATTCATTTTCCTTTGTTTCCAGAAACTTTTTTATTTCTTCCCTAATTTCATTCTTGACCCATTTATTGTTTAATAGCATATTATTTAATCTCCATGAATTTGAATGTTTTTGGTTTTTTTCCTTGAGGTTGGTTTCTAGTTTCAGTCTCTTGTGGTTGGAGAAAATGCTTGGTGTGATTTCAATTTTCTTGAATTTGTTGAGGCTTTTTTTGGGTCCTATTATGTGGTCTGTCTTTGAAAATGTTCCATGTGCATTTGAAAAGAATATGTATTTAGCTTCTTTGAGATGAAGGGCTCTATATATAATCAGTTAAATCCATTTTATCTAGGGCATTGTTCACTGTCTCAATATCTTTGTTGGTATTTTGTTTGGAAGATCTGTCCATTTTTGACAGTGGGGTGTTAAAATGCCGTACTATAATTGTGTTCCTGTCAATATTTTTCTTGAAGTCCTCTAAGATTTTCTTTATATATTTTGGTGCTTCTATGTTGGAAGCGTATATATTTACAATAGTTATGTCTTCTTGCTGGGTTCTTCCCTAGAGTATTATCAAGTGACCTTCTGGGTTTCTCTTTATGGCCCTTTTTTTGAAGTATATTTTGTCTGATATGAGTATTGCTACCCCAACTTTTTTTCCTGTCCGTTTGCTTCAAAAATTTGTTTCCAGCCCTTCACTTTTGGTCTGTGTAGGTCTTTTGTCCTAAGGTGAGTCTCTTCTAGGCATCATATGTGTGGGTCATGCTTTCTTATCCATTCAGCTATTCTGTGTCTTTTGATTGGAGTATTTAATCCATTTACGTTTCGTGTTATTATTCATAGGTACTTATTCATTGCCATTTTTGTACCTGTCTTCCTCTCTGCCTCTCTCTTTTCCTTCCTTTCCCTAAAGCAGTCCTTTTAGCATCTCTTGCAGAGCTGGTTTGGTGGAGGTATATTCTTTTAGACTTCTTTTGTCTTGGAAGCTCTTTATTTGGCCTTCCATCTTGATTGACAGCCTTGCTGGGTAAAGTAGCCTTGGTTGTAGGCCTGTGATTCTCATTACTTGGAATATTTCTTGCCATTCTCTTCTTGCATGGCGTGTTTCCATTGAGAAGTCAGTAGCTAACCTTATTGGGGCTCCCTTGTATGTTACTTCCTGTTTCTCCCTTGCTGCCTTTAATATTCTCTCTTTGTCTTGGAATTTTGCCACTTTAATGATGATGTGTCTTGAAGTGGGCCTCCTTGGGTTCCTCTTGATTGGGACTCTGTGATTCCTGGATTTGTGTGACTTTTTCTCTCATCAAATTAGGGAAGTTTTCCATCATTACTTTTTCAAATAGATTTTCTATCCCTTGCTCTTCTTCTTCTCCTTTTGGTATCCCTATTATTTGGATATTATTACATTTCATATTGTCTTGCATTTCTCTTAATCCCTCTTCATTCTTTCTGAGCCTCTTTTTCTTTTCTTGCTCTTTCTGGGAGTTTTTATTTTTCTGCTTTGTACCCCAACTCACTGGTGTGATTTTCTGCTTCATCGATCCAGGTTTTGATACCTTCCACTGTGTTCTTCAGTTCAGCAATCGTATTCTTCATTTCTTCTTGGCCCTTGCTGATGGTTTCTATTTCCTTTTTCATGTTGAGATAGTTTGCAGTGAGTTCATTGTAGTTCCCTTGTAGTTTCTAGTAGCTCATTGTGAGCTCTTTGAACTTCATGATAACCAGTGCTTTGAATTCAGTATCTGATAGTTGACTTGCCTCTATTTCATCTAGCATTCTTTCTGAGGCTTCTTCCTTTCCTTTCATTTGGAGATTGTTTCTTTGTCTTCCAATCATTTGTGAGACTCTTGTTAGCTTCAGCTTCTTAAAATGATTTGTTCTGGCTTCCTGGTTTTATGGTGTGAGTTCACCGTATGGTGTGAACTCACCATATGGTGTAAGTTCACTGTGGTATAATACCTGTGACATTCAGTGGTATAGTCTCCTTGATCTCCCAACTCACTGGTCTTGGGCTGTCTTGTAAGTTGACTCTGTGTTTGTCTTTTCTGGGTGTTTTGGGGTCTGTCTTTTGTGGGTCCTTCCCATTATCTGGTGAACTGATGGTCCCTCTGTCCTCTACCTGTTTTAATTTGTTGTGCTGGTGAGGGTAGGTTGTGTTGAAGCTAGTTCTTCTCTGTGTATAAGGTTTTGAGGATTCTCTTTTGCTCTTGTTCAGTTGTTTGCATTGGATAGTTTCTCCACTGTGTAGTTGTATTTCCAGATAGGTTTGGATTGAGTTTTGTGTGGCTTCTACTCCCTCCTTCACCTTCTTCTTTTGTTATCTGCTGATGGTTCCTTTGTTGTCGGGTTTCCTCTTCCAGTGGGTATCCTGGTGTTCACCACTTCCACCCACTCTTTTTTTGTGTGTGACCAGTTGGAGGGGAAGGCAAAATGGTTTAAGCCAACAGGAGAGTATTCTATGATATTTACATTAGCAGCCAGTAGAGAAGAGATAGGAGATCTTTAGGGTATGTATAGTGTTAACCATAACCTTCAACCCAACTAGCCACTTTTTAGAAAGTATGGACTGAAGATAAGACTCTTGTTGGGGAGGGAAGGCTTGTGAGTTGGATCTAGAAAGCAGTGAGGTTGTGGGAGGTCAGATTCTGAGGTAAGGTGAGAATGAAGGATAGTAAATAGGTGTAGTGTGTGAGAGAACAGAGTTAACCTCTACAGTAATAGAGTTCAAGAAATTGAAGTGGGCTAAAATCCAGGAGGGGTGTTGTGAAATATTTACAATTGTATGGAATAGCTATTATTTACAATAATATTAGAGCAACAATCATATGACAGAATCTGTGTGATCTGTTTAACATAAGTAGGGGGTACAGAACTTTGAGTAGTGCTAAAGGAACACAAGTGACATGAAGGATATGTGGGGGGAAAAGGCAAGAGAAGGAAGGAAGAAGTGATAAGTTTGGAAAGAAAGGAAGAAGGAATAAAACAAGAAGGAAGATAGGGAAAAGGTATTGGAAGATAAAACACTAATAAAATTTAAACAAAGATTACTTTAAAAAAACAGAAACACCTCCCGTTGGTTTCAAGCTGGCCAAACCACTTTTTTTGGTCTCACTGGCTGCAGCAGGCTGAGGGGCGATTCATGTAGCCTTTCTCCCTTCCCGATGTGTACTCAGCCAGTCTTGTAAGCACTCTCCCAAGTGCTAGTCTGGCTCCTCTCCCCAGCACCCCACTCATGGGATCCTGGTCTTCTTCAGAGCCCTCTTTCCCTGGGAGTCATTGCTGTGGGCTGGGGTGTGGGTGCACGTGCCTGGCCAGGCTGCCTGGGTCCCGCAGGTTTGGACGCAAAACCTTCCCAGTGATATGGGGGAACGCAAGGCCTTCCGCCCAACCTTGGGATCACTGCCAGGCTGTGTGGGGAGTAGGCCAAGTGGCTGTCACAGGAGGACGCCCCAAACAGTTTACTTTTTGAGAAATTCCTCCCACTGAAGCCTGCCACTCAGCACAGCCCAATTCTCCAGCCAGACTGGTGACCATCAGGTTCAGAGCCCAACACTGCGACTCTCAATTCTCCCAAGCCAGCAACTGCAGACTCTGCAGGTGATCATGGCCCTTGTGTTTGCCTCCCTGTCCTTATTCCCTTCTCTGAAACTTCAAGCAAATAGGTCTCTCCCAATGTTGCTGAGGCCCTGCTTGGCCAGGGAGAGAAGGAGCTGATGACCTGGCTCTCTCCCAAGAACCCTGTGGCCGGCCCTCAGCTCCCAAAGAGTCTGTGGTAGACTCGGTGCGGGCATGGGCCAGGACTGCTGCCTGTCTCCACACTGGTCCCTGGGACCTTATTGTCCTGCAGCTGTCTCCTTACCTTCTGGTTTTTCAGTGTCTGCTATAATTTCTGGTCTCTTATTTTCATATATGCTGGGGTACTGTTGGCTGTTTGCTCTGCTCCTCCGTAGATTGGCCAGGTTTTTCTGCCATGTGTTAGAGGGAAGTAGAATCTGCTCCATCCTACTCTGTCGCCATCTTCCTCTATTCTATACATCTTCTAATGCATAAGACAGCTCCACTGCAAAGAGTTATTTGGTCAAAATGTCAGTAGTACCAAAAACTCACAAACCACTTTTGACATGTTTGCTCAGTCAGAGGACCTTCTCCATATCCTGCACAAATCTTTTGTTATTTCATTTGCATTTTTACCTTTCTTGAAATAAAGCATAATACACCAAAAATGTTGCATATTTTCTTTCATCTTCAGTATTAAAATGGCTGTACAGAAATTCACCAATTTTTATAATTTTTAAATGCATGCTGGTATGACAGCTGTCACAGTAAAATATAACAAAATTATTTCAAATGAAGTTAAAGACAACTAAGCATTACAGCCATCATACCGAAAAAACTAAATGAACTTTCTCCCTCTTTCTCCCTCTCTTCCCCTGTCTCAACATAAATAAACACAATCTTTAGAAAATTAGGTAGTTTTTAAGGCACACTCAAGAAAAAAGATTTCACATGGTCATTACTTTGAGTGCCTGGCCTCAATTCCTACTTAGCTTTGCTTCATTATTGGTGGCTCAGAACTTCACTGGTAAGTAGGAAATTTGGAAGCAAGGCTGGCTGCCTGGAAAAACCTACTTATATTGACTTGAATTGCTTTTTTTTTTTTTTCACTTTTGTCAGCTATTTTTTGTACTGCTAAATGGGTGGGCTTTTTATGTTTTTTATAGATGAATGAAAACCAGAAAATCCATACTATTTATATCACTTAAAAATGTGATACTCCTAAAGTATTAACAGCACTGAAGTTATTCATCATGTGATCAGACTCTCTGTTAATTTTTTTTATGATTAGAGTAGGAAGAAGTAGTTGAAGTGATGTGCCCCATCTATCTACTTCCTTCTTCCTTTTCTCTTACCTCCAAAAAAAAGGCTAGAGATTCTTAAAGGAAGAATAAAAAGATTCATTTTAGAATAGATTTGTATTCTTGATAAGACAACACTTCTTCGGTTTGCTTATAGGTCCTGTTATTGCCTTGGAATTTAATGGAGATGGTGTTGTAGAAGAATGTCAAATTGTTGTTAACAAGATATTCGGGGAGACCAAGGTACACAATTTCATTGACTATATTTTTTTTAGGCCGTTCCTGAGCTGAGTTCAGCATGACTCAGTACTGCTGCTCTTCTGGTCACTGGTCCATACACCCCTTGAAGACCCCACTTTCTCACCTGGCCCTTCATTCTACTGGTCAGAGGCCACCCTGCCTGGGCTATTTGGAGGGGCTCTACTGAAAAGCAGGCCAACCTCTCCCCTGACACTCCAACCTGCTGGCAGCCACCATTAGGGCACTTACATAGGGTTAAGTTCCTGTCCTTCCCCCCAACAATTACAGGGTTCTTCTTGAATGCTGAGTCCTGGCTTGAGTCAGCTGTATCTTCTGAACCCCAGCCTGGACCTGGCACACTTTAAAAATGTACTTTGGTTCAAAACAGATATCCCATCCACAGGTCCCCAGAATCCAGGGCTTCTCTTTGTGACCTACAAGGAGCAGGTATTGGGCAAGGAAGGGACAGCTTCAGAGAGACTACTTCAGAGCCAGAGTAAATTTCCAGTGTCTCTGGCTGCTTTCAAATCAGTATCCAGGAAATTCAGCCTCAAAGAGACCCCAAAGCTCACCTCTTCAAATATCAGCTCCCAGAAAAACAGTAGACCCCTGAAATAGCCACAAGGTATTTCAAGGGTCCCAGAGTCTTTCTCAAGGTTTTCTCCAGGACCTCTTACCTCTGAGAAAAAGCTCCTAGTAGACTTCCAAAATATGCCTCTCCCCGAGTCCAAGGGGTGAACCCTCAAGGGTCTGGGTCCTTTTAATCTTGCATATCAACTCAAGGGCCTAAAGATCTCCCCAGGAAGTTTCCAGAAAAATAGGGACCTCCATTGTGAACATTAAAGCAATTGAAATACCCTCACCTCTAAGCAAACTCCAGGGCTCCCCTCTAACCCACCTCCCAGAGACATCCCCAAAGTTCCAGGAAGATCTCACTGTTTTTCCAAACTTACCTATGATCTCATCTCCTAAAGCAAATCCAGAGCTCTATAAAAGCCTCTGCACCTCAGAGGAACCCCCAGGGCTCCATAAAAGTCCCTGCTTTCAGGGACAACCTCAGAATCCAACCTATTCCTGAGACATCTCCAGGATCCCAGGATCATCAACTTCCAGGGCTCCCAGTATCCCCATTAATCTTCCACCTACTAGAGAGACCTCCAGAATTCCTTGACTACCCAGGATCAGCCCTAGAACCTTTATCCCCTGAAACTCCCACCTCCTAATTCTCCATTTCACAACAGCCTGGAGCTACAGGCTAAACTTCACCCACTGTGGGGGTGGGGTCTGAGATCCACTATATTTCAGTCAAACCTTTTCATTTCCTTTCCCCTACAGTCAAATAGTACTTTTTAGTCCTAGTGTTGCATGGAATTAACAAAAAAGATCATGATTTTTAGAACCTATGGTAAATAATTGGGAGTTAAGCTTTGGTCTTTCCTTGCCAAACGAGAATATTAATTGCTTAAAAATTTTCAAAATAAGAATGTACTTATTAAAACATTCAATAATACTTGTTTCTAAAGTAAAAAGTCTCATCAGATGTGTATTCAAACCCTCCTTTTTTAAAAAAGAGAATGAGATATGAAAAAATAGAGAATGATGTCTTAAATGATATACAGATGGTTTGACTTAATGATTTTTCTACTTTAAGTGATAGGCATTCAATAGGAACCACATTTCTGATATGCTGTAGCTTACTCTCTCATAAGCTAGGCAGCTACAAGGAGCCACAGCTCTCAGTCGGGTCTGACATCATGAGGGTAAACAACCACTCCTCTACAGTATAGTCATTGTGTTAGGTGATTTTGCCCAACTAAAGGCGAATATAGGTGTTTTGAGCACATTTATGGGAGGCTAGGCTAAGCAATGATGTTCAGTAGAGTAGGTGTATTAAATGCATTTTCAATGTATGATATTTTAAATGTATGATGGGCTTATTGGAGCATAATCCCATTATAGGTCAACAAACATCTGTATTTCTAACATTATGTACTTTAGACAGATGATCCCATTGCCTAGTGTTAATTTTTATTTGTTTCAGTAATGCTTCTGCAAAAATTGAACTTGAGCTTTATCTAAAAATCATTACATATACATATTTTTAGATATATTGATGAGGTTGCTGTATTTAAGAATTTCAGATTTAATATAAACATAAGAGGCTATATATATATATATACATACATATATATGACTGATTTTTTAAAATAAATATATGAGAGGAAAATTTTGGTTTTGTACTCTGATTTGGCTTGTGGTTCCTTGAATTTGCATAATTTAAAGTATTTTACCTTTTATCTCATTTTATCATCACATAATGGTGAGGTCAAATGTAATCAGATTGAATAGGAAAGGAAACAGAGAAAATGGTATATGATCTGGTGTTTTTTAGATCTGAATAAATTAAGATTACTTAATTCAACTTTCTCATTTTACAGATGTGGAAACTGAGCCCAGGGAGGTTTATTAAATTTTTAGTATCATACAGCTAATTTATGATAAGGCTCAAATAGAACTCAGGTCTCCTCTATTTCTTGGCTGACATTTGTAAAAGCTATTTTTAAAGTGTTCTAATGAGTATTGCTTTATAGTTGTTCAGAAAATAGTTCATTTTAAATTAGTAATATGTCTTGAGAGCTTTAAAACAAGATGATCTCAAGATTTGCTTCTCAGCCTACTGAGACTGTTTCTAGAAAATAGAAGAAACTAAGAGTGCTTTAAATAAACCTCTTTATTCAGTAACTTTCATGATATTGACTTGTATATTGAAAAACTATAAAATTCCAAGTATAATAAAATACAAGTTAAGTATTACGAAAGCAAAGACCTTTACATCTTAAGTGCTTTTAAAGGAACTCAATTTACATTATAGCTATTGAAACTATATTGCATGGATTCTATAGAAAATCTATACATTAAATATTCTAAATGATATACATGAATTTCTTTTAAATAGCACGCTTATGACTTTGTTTTGTGATGAACATGGGCTTTGGAATTTGGTGATTACTAGTATTTATTTTTGTTTCTTTTATATTTAAAATAGACATTTGTATCAGAAAACAGGGAGACAGCATCTAGAGATGTAGAAAGCTTCTACAACTTTGCTGATATACAGATGGGAATCTGAAGTGCATCGTGGAACCAGGGACTTGGTATTAAGCCCTTTTCAATTTGTGTATTAGCAATGGCTTTTACTAAGGCTAAAATTGTTAAAGCTGATTCTTCAGTATATTGTTGAATACTGCATCATTTACTTAAGGTTCAAAAATAGTTCATTTTAAATTAAATGTTTAATCATCTTAAAATTATTTAACCCACTTTGATAAACTTGTAGTTTTGATTCTATGCATATGATACTGTTTATTATTAGAAACCAGAAGTGGCTAACGGTTCATGATTTTAATCCTAATTAAACATCCTTTCAAATCTCTAATAATTTAAACTTTCCTCAGTGTTCGATGATACTTGTTTAAGAATACATACCATTGCTTATTCTCTAATTTAGAAAATTTAGAAATTCCTCTAAATTTCCAATCTAGAGGGACTTGTTACTAGTTGATCAATTAGAATGAACTTATGTGCATTTTTTTCATGTACACATATCCAGTTAAAGAATTGCTTCCTATTAGCATAATGTGGAAAATGACATTTTGTACACAGACTTGACAGTACTTTATAAGTTGAATTTTTAAATTAGTAGGTATTTGATAACTGATTTTGCAAGTAACTCTACTGACTGAGGTTGGTATAGCTGTTTAAAGACTGATTTTTGAGTAGTATGATTATTTGAGTAATTTCCCCCTTGTTTATTTTTTTTAATACAATTGCTAGATGACTCTTGTGCTTCCTGGTAAGAAAAGGCATATGCAGCACTAAAACTATAAAAACCCATTACCAGCAGTTTCCAAGAAGGTGATTATTTAAGTTTTATCAGCTCTTTTGGGATATTAGGAGAATCAGAGCAATACCTTGTAATATTTAGGTAAGAAGTACTTAGAAATGATAAGTTATGCAGATTAAAAAACTAGATAAATTTGATTTTCATTAGATATGCCACTAATATCAAGTAATGTTCAAGAATAAAATTATTTTGATTGCTTTAAAGCATTAGTTTCCAAATCAACCTACCATAATAATTTACCAGGAGGCAGGGGACAGCTACTTGTTTAAAAGTCCAATTCTTGGGCTCAATCCCCAGGTGTACTAATTCAATCCCCAGGGAAAACCCTGTTTTAAGGGGTTTGTTGTAATCTGAAGCAGTCAGTTCAGAAGATGTTGAGAGGCTGATCTTGTATAAAGTGACTGAACCCATTTACAGCTCATATAAAATTAGCTTTTATAGATCTATTTTTAGAAAGAACTTTAATAATATTTTGATAAAATTAAGACTGAAAATAACCACTTGTAAAAATTCCTCTTATGATTATTGTTACTGTAAATGTATTTTCATGTTTAAACTGCTCTTTGGATATTTTCATATTAATTTATAACTACTACATTGAGTTGTGTGCTGATGTCCAGAAATAATACATTAAAAGACTTTTCACTTTAAATTACTAAAGAGTACTTTATATATACCACATAATCAACCTCTCCTTTGAATCAAAACAATTTCATAAGATGCAACAGTTTAATATAATTTTGATTATAATTTACAAATGAGCTTTGCAAGTAGTGGTCAGAGGGCATTAATTTTTCCCATAGTTAAGCTAAATTAAACATGTTCCTTCTAGTTATAATTATATTATTAAGCCCCTTTATTCACACTTAATCACAGTACTTTTTGTTTTTATGCAAAGGTATAAATTTGGTTCTTTTATCTATGGTATTTTGGCAAAAACTCAGGAATATATAAGGGAGATGTTAATTTTAAATTTCCACTAAATTTAGTATCAACCAAAGCCTCAAATTTTATAATCTTCAGTTAGATAAGAGCTTTCACCCAAACCAAATTTGTCTTTAATGATAGTCATTTGGCTTCTGAATATTTGAAAAGATTTTTAAAAGTAAGTAGTGCTGTGGTTATTGTTTTTATAATTCTAAACTTCAATAATAATTATAGTATACTACATTTTACTTCTAAATAGCTTTTGGATTCATGAAAAATTAGTAATTTTGAAGTTACACATGTGTAAGCATTACATTAGCTTATATCTCTTGTGTTGATAGTACTGCTATGTTTTAGTACTGTTTTTGCTTTTGTATATTTATGTGCAGTTTTTGTATGTAATTTATCTAATGTTTATAAAATGTGATTTGTAATAAATGTTGTTAAAATGAAAATGGCTTAACACTAATTTTTGAAGAGCATTTCTATAACATACATGATCATGATACAAGTTTTTAGTGCTAAAAGTAGAACGAAATGTTCTAATGTCTTAGGTTGATGAGAAGTGAGCTGAGTGTGTATGTGTACGTACACAAAGCACTGGAGAAATGCAAAGGAAGTAGAAAACCTGTTTGAATTTAGGGAGTTATGATTGAATTCTTACTAAGATTAGACATCTTTCTCTTTCATATTTAAGAAGACAATAAATAGTTTGTGATATACTTTCTTTTTTAAAAGTATTAAGAATTCATCACCCCAAGTCAAGTCTTCTTCCATCACCACTTATCCCCCCTTTATACTCTGTCATCACCTCCTGTGATATACTTCCTTTCAGGTTTATACAAATGGACTTTATTTTAAAATTACTACCAAATTTACCAGCCTTTTATACCCAACTTCTCCCTCTCTTAGTCCATAAATCAGAAGTGCTGAAACTGCTGATTGGTTAGTTTTAAAATAACATTTATTATCATTATTTCTATGTCTAAAGCTTTTACATATACATGTAGAACATTTTGGGAAAAACAGAAATGCACAAGGCAATAGCTAAAATTATTTCATATTTATTGGATAATTGTTGCTGTTCTGAGTTTTAAATTTGCTTTTCTCATTTAAAAGGGGTACATTTAACTCTGTTCTTGACAGGAAGAGAAGATATTTTAATTAGGGTATGATTACTCCTTCAAAGTCCATTCTAGAAAAGACTTTATCCTTTAAAAGTATAAGACTAAAAGTGCTAAACTTCATTTGAATTTTTGTAATGGAAACCTTTTTGTGTGTGAAAATGGAGTCATTCATTGTCAAACTTGGTTTTCTTTTTTTGGTAAATACAGGCATACCTGGGGGATATTGCAGGTTTGGTTCCAGACCATTGTAATAAAGCGAGCATCACAATAAAGTGAGTTGTAACCTTTTTGCTGGTGGAGGATCTTGCCTTCATTTTGTAGAAAACACAACACTTATGAAGTGCTGTAAAACAAAGTGGAATAAATATATGCCTGTAGTGTTGAGGGAGATGACAATCAGCCCTACTTAGGTGGGAATACAAGAAGCCTTTATACAACCTCTTCTCTCCTTTGACGTATTGGCTTTTAGTGGCAAACGCCAGCAAGGTGTTCAGAAATAGCAGTTTCTTCCATTTCTGATGTTTTGGTGTTTTCTGGTGAGAATGGGTTCTCACCTGTAAATAGATGGTGAGGGAACAGGAGCACAGGTAGCAGAGAGTCCTGGCATTCTCATCTCTGCTCTTATCCTCCCTCTAGGGCCTGCCTTCCCCATTTCTGTTTAATCTGGTCCATTTGTAATGGGACTAATGAAAAGTCACTCACAAGTGATGTGACAAGTAATTAACTGATATTTGTAAATTGCCTTGTAGATTAAAAGTACTTTATGAATGTTAAGTACTATTTTGTTGAGTAAAGTGAGTACGGTGTTCTCTTGAAGTAATTCAACTGCGAAGCCACACAACACCTACAAATAGGCAACCAAATAGAAAAAAAGAAGTATAGGCTGTTAAGACTTGTGTGCTGTTTCTTACTGATGTATTGTACTTTCATTTGTCAAATGTAGGCCAGCTTGTTAGGCTCAGTGATAAAACCTTTTATACTCTTCCACCCTAACTTCTAAACAAGTTACATATTAAGTGATTTTAACATTTATCTCATTAGAGCTTATTGAGTGAGTTTTAGGACTTTGAAGGGTCTGGACCTTTTCAATCCTTTATTATACAGATGTGAAAATTGAGGCTCAGAAAGTTAAGATGGACTGTCCAACTCACACCATAATCACTACACTATAATGCAGGACCTCTTGACTTTCCCCCCTTCACCTTTCTGCCATCACCTTAAGAACAACACTCAGTTCATCCAGCTCCTCCTATATAAAGCCTTTTCTAACACTAAGGTAAAATGCTGCATTTCCTCCTTGGTGCTCACACAATACTTTGTAGAATTCCAAGTACCTGTAACCCTTTATTCTATTTCTTTATCCATGCTGCCCTTGTGACTCAAAGTGTGATCTGTGCACCAGCAGCAGCAGCATCACCTACCTCTCGTTAGAATCTCAGGCCTCACTCCAGATCTGTTAAATAATCTTCTACATTTTAACAAAGTAGGGGATTCATATGCACATTAGAGTTTGAGAACCTAGATCATTAGTTCCTGTAATCAAGGCTTAGAAATATTTTTTACTCCTAGAGAGTGGCCTAGAGCCCAGTAATATGATCTATATTTAATAAATGTTTTTGGTTGAATGACACCCTCTAGTGCTTCTTTCCACTATAGTTGATTTTTGTCTTTTCTGCAATTCTTTTCTTCATGTATTCTCCTTGATTGGCTTTGGAATAAAAAACATTCTACAGTATTCAGTCCCCCCTTACCTGTTTGTATTGAAATAGTAACAGCAGTCTCTGCCCACTGAAGGCTCTCCCAGGGAGCTTTAAGAATATCAGCAGTATTCACTGGAAAGACATAAGAGCGTAGCAGTTTCTGACTTAAATTTTCTTCTGATGTGTTTTCATATTCAAGTTTGTTTTATTCAATTAGGAAACATTACATAAAGTCAAGTGGTGATTTGATGCTGGGGCTGAGTTAAAATGAAAGAGCAGTCAGCTACTTGTTTTGGGCTTGTGGGGAATATTAGTTACTTAGTCACTCATATCTGTTATCTTCCCTCTTATTTAAAAAATTTTTATTAAATTTATTGGGGTGACATTGGTTAATAAAATTATATAGGTTTTGTCACAGGTGGACACAGGTAACCAGGTTCTTGGTGATCACGAACAAAGAATTGAATGGAACACACAGTTTATGGCATAAAGAGAGAGAGAGAGGGCAGATTTATTAAGCAATAGTACACTCCACAGAACATGTGAGCAGGGCCAACTCCCAGCAGAGACTGACCTCACAGCCTGGAGGGATTCTATTCTTTTTTTTTTAATTTTAATTAATTTTATTTAGTTATTTTTCAAGTACAGTTTTTTGTCTATTTCTCCCATCCCAGCCTCCCCCGCCCCTTGCTCCCCACCTCCCTCCCATTTCCACCCCCCTTAGTTCTCGTCCCTGTGTCCTTCCTATTTGTTCCTCCAAATACCTCCCCCTTTTTCCCCTTAACTTCCCTTCCTTCTCCCCTCTGGTCACTGTCCCCTTGTTCTCTATTTCAGTGTCTTGGTTTTTTTTTTCTGCTTGCTTGTTTGTTTTGTTGTTTAGCTTCCTGTTAAAGGTGAGATCATATGGTATTTGTCTTTCAGCACCTGGCCTATTTCACTCAGCATAATGCTTTCCAGTTCCATCCATGTTGTTGCAAAAGGTAGTAGCATAAAACAGGCACATAGACCAATGGAACAGAACAGAGAGCCCAGAAATCAACCCAACTCTCTACAGTCAATTAATATTCGACAAAGGGGGCAGTAACATAAAATGGAGTAAAGATAGCCTCTTCAACAAATGGTGTTGGGAGAACTGGACAGCTACTTGCAAAAAAATGAAACTTGAGCACAGACTTACACCATACACCAAAATAAATTCAAGGTGGATAAAAGACTTAAATATAAGCCGTGACACCATTAAAGTCCTAGAGGAGAACATCGGCAAGAAAATCTCAGATATTTCACGCAGCAACATTTTTACTGATATGTCCCCTAGAGCAAGGAATATAAAGGAAAGAATAAGCAAATGGGATCTCATCAAAATAAAAAGCTTCTGCGTGGCTAAAGAAAACAGTATTAAATTAGCAAGACAACCAACTGTATGGGAAAACATATTTGCCAATGATACCTCAGACAAAGGTTTAATCTCCAAAATATACAAAGGATTCTATTTTTTTATTTTTATTGTTATTTTTCAAGTACATTTTTTATCTATTTCTCCCATCCCAGCCCCCCCCACACTGTCTCCCCCCTCTCTCCCATTCCCTTCCCCCAGTCCTCATCCCTGAAAGGATTCTATTCTTATAGGGTGGATCTTTCCTGGTTAGTTTTGGTGGGCTTTTATTGTGCATGTAAAAGTAAAATTACTTTAAAGCTACTGTGCATGTGGTCTCCTGTGAATTTCTTTGGCCACCGGTGAAGGGAGTACCACAATGTTAATTTATTATAATGCTCTTACAATGAAGCAGGGGTCATGTAGCATCTTCTGTGGAGTTGTGTTCATGAGTCACCACGATTCATTGCTTTTCCAGAAAGCAGGAACTGGTCTTAGAACAGGGTCTCTGTCCTGTATCATTGTCCTTTATCTTAGCTCTGGGGCACCTCTGGAGTTTCCTCCTTCCTATCTCCTGCCTCAGTTTCAGCTGTACATTTCTATAAGATATCATCTGTACACTGCATTTTGTGTTCACCACCCCAAGTCAAGTATACTTCCATCACCATTTACCCTCTTTACCCTCCTCCACCTTCCTTCCATCCCCCTTTCCCTCTGATAATCAGCACATTGTCCTCTGTATCTATGAGGTTGCTTTATTCCTTGTTTATCCTCCCTCTTTATCTCTTGGTATCTTCCCACTTCTAGTGTTCAGGTGTGAGCTTGACTGTCATCAATAAATATGAGCGGGTTTGTCCAGGGAAGTGTTGTGTTGCTCCACATTTTGGGGGGAATGCGGTGACAATGGCTTTTCTTTCCTGGAACAAAGACTTAATTGTAAATCTAAAATATGAAAGAAAAGTAAAATCCTAAATGCACACTCTACCCTTTATTTATTTTAAATAATTTTTTGGTTTCCTCAGTAGAAATATATTGAGGTCTTCATATGAGACTTAATTGTAATTTCTTAAAAGGTACTTCTTTGCCTTCTAAATAAAAAGGGGGAGGGATTTTGAGGAACAAGTATGAAAGACACAGAGATGAGGACTGGGGGGGGGATGGGAGGGAGGGGGGAGACCGGGTGGGGGGTGGGATGGGAGAAATAGATAAAAAAAAATGTACTTGAAAAGTAACTAAATAAAATTTAAAAAAATAGTAATAATAGTAGTAGTACACCAGGATTCAGGTGGCATATGAACATTCCCTTTCCATTACTGTTTAATGGTAACATAACAGGAAAAAAGACAAAAACATGTGCATAAATATGGTGCTTTGGTTTTAAAAATGAGACATTTCTTACTTGAACCCAGATTCAGCTTCTTGAAATTAAAAAAATGCTGATCTCCTTAACACATCCTTATTCAAGTATATAGTATTACAAACCCTTTAGTGCTAATGTGTACTTATAAAACAAACCAAAGGCTATGACAACAGATTGGGCAGTATTTTAGGCCTATATTGTGTTCTTCATCTACCCTGTTCAACTTTAAATGAATGCATTTTTATGGGGATATGTTCCATTCCTCCCTCCACCTCTCAGAAGAGGTACTGCTAAATTCATCTGAAATGGCAGAAACCACTTCAGTGTAGTTGGGTTTGAGTTTTTGAATGCTGTTACATAGAGCAGCTACTTATTACATGTCAGGCTCTGTGTTAAGCACTTTATGTATAAAATCTCATTTAAGCAGTGATTTAGATCTCAGTTCTACATTAAGCACTTTACATATATAGTCTCAGTTGGTCCTCTTGGCAACCGTAAGAGAGAGGCACTGCTGTCATCCCTATGTTATGATTGAGGAAATTTGAAGCTTACAGAGTTTAGCTAATTTACTTATGGCCAAACAGATGCTAAATGCAGAGTCTGAACCTCAGACCAGAAGGAGCAGTATGACTCCAAGATCCATGCTTTTAGCCACCACACTATACTGCTCAGCAATAATAATAATAATAATAATAGTAATAATAATAATAATAGCAATAGTATATTGATCCCCTGCTGTAATAGGCATTATGTTAAATACTTTGCATACTTTAAGCCAGGAGTGTCCAACCTGGGACTCAGAATGGCTATGAATGTGGCCCAACAAAAAGTCATAAATCTACTTAAAACATTATTAGACCTTGTTGTGATTTCATGTTGCACTGTATTTAATGTGTGGCCCAAGACAACTCTTCTTCCAGTGTGGCACAGAGATGTCAAAAGGTTGGACACCCCTATAGCCATTTAACCTTCACACCAAATATATGAAGATCATATCATTGGTCCCATTTCGCTAGATGAAGAAATTGAAACTTAAATTTAGTACCTCCTTTGTTTAAGGTCACATTGAAACCAGAAAAGTTGATGTTTGTGCTGCCTGTCACTACCAGAATCAGTAAGTAGAGAAAATGATTGGCTCTTTACAGGCACTCTATTCAGATTGCCAGTGAAGTGATCTGAGAAGATGGTGGGTTATGTACCCTTAAGACCATCTTACATCTCATCTCAAGCTGACCTTTTTTGTAAGGAGAAGAACAGAATAGGTATGGGTTTGGAATTCAGGAAAAAAGCGGGTAAGGTGTTTGGAATTCAGAGGTAAAGGTTAATCAGATAAAAGTTGCAGTACTGCCATTTTCATCTGCTAACCTGTGATTCTTCATCTCTGTCCTGGTCAGGAGACATTCCCTCCCTGAAACACAATAGCTCAGATTCCATCTTGATTGCTTGCAGTCCTCCCGGGGCACAAAGGTTGAACTGCTTATGGTTTCCTGGAGTCAGGGTGGGTCTGGTCATTACATTCCACTTCCTGGAACAATAGCTTCCTACATGCATTGACCACCAAGCCTATTAACTATATAACTACAGCTAAAAATTTTGAACTCTTGAGTTCCCCCATCATTCCTCACTGTTAGTCTAAACTATCTTATTTCTTTGAGATTAGTTCCATATGGAATACTCATTTCGCTGTTGAGCATATATCTTAGCAGTAGAAAGTCTCATAGGGGCTTTGGGAATACACTTAATTGCAGATCCACATAAGGGGACACATCGTGTATAACAACAAGCTATGATATTCAAAAAGATAAAAAGAATGAAAAGAACAAATGTTTAAGACCAGTAATAATACTAGGCAGCCAGGAGCTTCCTCCTGCAAGACAAAAGTCAGAGATATTCAGAACTTTTTTTGCAAAATATACCCAAATATTTTCATCTTGTTTGAAAGGAATAAGTTCTCCATAACATGGGGGTTGAACAAAAAGTAATGAAAAAAGTATACGTCATTGTTTTCTAATGGTGGCTTTCAGGTGTTCTTGTGATTTAGTGGTCCATTGTTCTAGAGCTCTCTTTACTGTGGTGTGATGAATCCAAAGTTTTATTTCTACCAGTTTCACCATGGTGGGGGTGGTGAGGAGTATGTCCCAAGGCCCAGTCCACTTTTCTTCTAGTCTTCCATCCTGTCTTCCAAGTCTCAAGTAGCACCTTATCTCCAGGCTCAAAGGAATGCAGAAAACCTGTGGGGGAGAAGTCAGCTAAGATCTGACTTAAATGTAGTACATAGTTCTTTACCTTCCCTTATTGATCTACATTCATATCTCCCACCCAAATCATAGCCTGGAAATAGTCACCTGCACACAATTTCATAAAGACTCAATGGAATCCCACCTCAAGGAGCCACCCTTATCCTGAGCAGGGCAACAGGTAAAACTTGATCCCAATGGAGATGAGTTTCTTGACAGTTTGGCTGTCAATGTGTGATTCATCTCTACCTTCCCAGAGGCCTGAGGTCTCCATGCTGTGTGGAGTCTCCACTTGATTCCTAAAAATTTACTAACTTTCTGTGTAATTTCTGAAACAAAAGCAGGTGCATTATCACTCTGGATGCTGCCAGGAAGACCAAAGCAAAGAATTATTTCCTTCAGTAAGGCTTTCACTACCTCCGAGGGTTTCTCTGTTCTAGTGGGACAGGCTTCTACCCATCCACCAAAGGTGTCGACAAGGTCAACAAATATTGGGTTGGCCAAAGAGTCCATATGGTTTTTTTCTGTAAAATAAAAGACACATTTTTCATTTTCACCAATAACTTTATTGGTTTGGATATTTTGAGTATGTTGGCTAACTCCTGCTTATAATGTTGATTGTTCTCACTGTCTGGATTTGATTGCTATGAACTTCAACTGGTCTACCTGATCTACCTGACTGTGGAGCATTGTCCAGCAAGAAATCTCCAGCATGAAACTTTACAAACCACTTTTTACATGTTCAATCAGTCACAGCACCTTCTCCATACACTGCACAAATCTTTTTGTGTGTGTTTCAGTTGTTTTTACCTTTCTTGAAATAATAAAGCATAATATGCTAAAAATGTATATTTTCTTCTATCTTCAATATTGAAATGGCTACACAATTCACCAATTTTGATGTTTTTTTAAAAATGTACACTGATAATGACAGTTGCTACCATACAATCTAACAAAATTGTTTGAAATGAAGTTAAAACTAAGCGCTACTAATGACATCGTATGTAAAAAACCAAACAAACTTTTTAGCCAACCCAATATTTCCACCCTCAGAACTTCGACATCTGGGTCAAGTCTATTTGCCAGTCCTAAAATGGGAACTATCCTTGGTATTGTTCTCCTTCTTTCTTTTGACTGGGATCTATCTTGGGGTTGGTCTTCTGACACACAACACATCTTGTTATTACTTTTTGCATGACTTTAGAAATTCCAGGACCTGTGAGCCACAGTTTAATATAGGTAGTTACTGAGTACCTTCCAGTGTGTAGCCTCATGCAAATACTTCATGACCGGCTCTACTAAATGTTCAGGAAGCAGTAACTCCTTTCTCATGCTTTCGCCATCTACTACCAGTCTCTTCTTCATTAAAAAAAAAAACAAAACCCAGCTCTTACTTTCTCTAAATCTGCAGTCAAATATTCAGGATTGAACTGTGACAAGTCTAGAACAGGTACCAAAGGCATTATAGATGTTCCTTTAGCAGCCTCTTTCACTGCTCAATCAGCCAGATTGTTTCCTCTAGCCACTTCAGTGTCCTTTTTCTGATACCCCAGCCAGTGCATAACTGCCACCTCTAAGGTACCTGGACAGCTGTTAATAGTTTTTAAATGTCCACTGCATGTTTAATTTCCTTTTTATCGGAGGTTTATGGTTCTTTCTCTTTCCACCTTGGGCCATGTGATTGCAAAATTGGGAAAGCTTACCTCAAGTCAGTATACACATTCACTCTCTCTCCGTGCGACAATCCCAGTGCCCTCGTCAAAGCCATCAGTTCAGATTTATGAGCAGAGATTCCCAGCACTAAGGTCTTGGTCTCTACTATCCCTTTAAGAGCCACAACTGCATATCCAGCCTTTCTGTTTCCTTTGCATAGAGAGCCCAGTCTGCCTCTTCTAGAGGATGGTTCTGTAAATCAATTTTGCTAGAATAAACATCAATTATTTCAGCATAGTCATATACATTCATTAGTGCAGCTGAGCCAAGCTCTAGAAGGGAGGCATAATTTAACTTACAGTTTTCAGGGAGATGTTGGGATTGTCGAGTGGAATTGCTTGGTACCTGCCCATTCTTACAGCAAGGAGCCACAAATTTCCTTTTTGCTCTAGCAGGCTCAGCACTTGGTGGGGTGCATATATAGTGATAGGCTGTCCCAAGAAAAACTTTACAGCTTCCTGAAAAGCTTACAGGTGGCTGCCACAGCTCTCAAGCAGGCAGGCAACCCTTGAACAGTGTGATTTAGTTTCTCTAACAAGTATATGATGGGTTGCAGAATGTCACTAAGCATTTGGGTGAGGACTTCTGGGGCAACACCCTGCCTTTCCTGAACCTGGTTTGAGGTTAACTCTAACAGAGGAGGCTTGCTTAGCCTTCTCTTGCTTTCCAGCAGCCCACACAATTGGGGTGTACCTGATTCTTAATTTCTTCCGGCTAGGGTTGCCTATCTTCCTCCCATGATTTCATAAGGAACTGCCAAACATGCTCTGGAGGGAACTGTAGGTGGGGCTGTTGTTCTTCTGGAGAGAAAGTATTCCAAGCACTAATTTTGGACAGCAGTTCCCCTCCCAAAAGAGGATTTGAACACTCAGGAATATATTTAAAAAATATGAGTTAAAACCGGGTCTCCCATAGCACATTCTAATGGCTTCAAGAAAAATTGGCTTTCAGAGCTTCCAGAAATTCTAGTTACAGTTACAGCCTGCCACAAAGACTCAGAGCTCTGCTAACCATGGAATATATTGCTGTGGTATCAATCAAAAAGTATACAGTTTGCCACCCCCACTGTTAGTGTTACCCAAGGTTCCTGAGGAGTGACTTTAATAGGTTGTTGTAATAAACATTATTCTTTATCAGAGCTATTTCCCTCCCCCAGCATAAGTCTTGAGTTCTCAGACTCTTACCCCCTTTTCCCTCACTTGGGACACTCATTTTTCCAGTGCCCCTTTCCTTTGCAATACACCCAATGATCGGTGACAGGTGTTTTAGATGGAGGTTTGGTACCTCTTGCCCATGGATGACATTGCTCTGAGGACAGTTCCAAGGAAATAGTGATAGCTTGGGCCCTTTTCTGTTCTCTGTTATGATAAATTTTGAAGACAATGTCTACTAATTGGGAAGGATTCATGCCTATTCCTCCCTCTAACTTCTGAAGTTTGTTTCTGATGGAAGGTATACTTTGAGAGATAATGGTCATATTCACCATTCTAATATTTTCAGGGGCTTGTGGATCCAAATCAGTATATTTTCTATAGGCCTGGTAGATTCTTTCAAGAAACTTAAAGGGGTTCTCTGTGGGCTTTTATTGTACTGCTTCTACCATATTCAGACTTTTCTTCAGTCCCTTAAAGATGTACCTCTCACATTGTTCTAAGAGAGGAAGGCCATTCTTATTAAGGTCCCGGTTGGGCTTGCTTCAAGGTATTGTCTTAGTAGGGTCAGAAGCCTCATCTGAATTTTCTTGGTGCAGTCTTCAAGCCACTTCATTGCCTTATCCAATGCCAGCCTCTGCTCATCCCCCATAAGCAAATATTCAGTAAGGCTTGTATTCCTGCCCAAACTCCAGTATACCACTGTAAGGAGTGAGACTGGCTTACAGCAATTTTGCTATGCTAGATAGGCCTGAGGCCCCCAAAGCTCAGGCATGGCTCCTAATGTGATAAAGCCCCCTATGTAGGTGTGCTAAACAGAAAGACATACATTTGTCTTGGTGCCTGGGAGCCTCTGCCCCTAAGACATGGCCACTGCAAAGGGAAGGTGAGCAAAACAGCACTAACAAAATATGGAGACAACCTGTAAAAACCACTTACCTCTTTAAAGACTCCTCTGAAAATGCCACCACCTGTGACTGTGTTTCAGCCTACTGCCCTGGAATCATCTCAATCCAAATCAGCACTCCTTTTGAGGGGTGGGTGTGAAGAAGACTGACCCTGAGCTTCCTTTCACCTAGAGACAAGCATTACCATAGCAGGTAATGATACAGCTTAGATTTAAACTGATGTCTATCTCTTAATCACTATTCCTGAGGGAGGAACATATCAAAATCCATTGTGCATATTTTTAAAATATATATGAGATGTGTCTATAACATATTTAGCTGTGTAATAGAAAAATAGAGACATTTATTGAAGAAGATACAAGATACAAGAAACATTGTACATAGGACAATGACACCTCAGTCCCCTTCAAGTAAACAGCTTGGGACCTCATACAGTTCTCCCAGCCACTCTTCCACTGTTCAAAATCCTCTGCAAAATCCTTTGTTGGAATTGCCATCAGCTGTCCCACTACATTTTCCTGAATCTCATGGAGAGTCTGAAGTCTCTTCCATTTCAAACATGATTTTAGTTTTGGGAAAAGCCAGAAGTTGTGGGCACCAAATTTAGGCTATAGAGAGGCTGAGTCACCTGGTGATTTGATGCTTTGCAAAAAAATTCTGCATGAAACATGATGCATGAACAGGTGTATTGTCATGACAAAGCTACCCATCACCAGTTGCCCATACCTTCAGGCTTCTGAATCATCTGAATTCTTTCTACAGAGGAATGTTCAGACATAACACAAAATTTGATGCAGATTCGTTACTTTACTCAGTCATTTTGAGTGCAACAGCCACACAGTACACATGCTCACTCAATGGCATCTACTGCTCCCACTGACTAATACAGTGAAGTTGTCATTGTCACACATGTGCATTCCAGTCCACTCTCCTTGGCTGCTAGGTCACACTGATGTTGCCCAAACCATTCTCGGTAGATCAACAATGGCTGGACTTTTTCTGGACAGACCTCATATACCCCTCCAGGCAGTCAGAAAGCCTAAACAGGTAATTGTACAAAGCACTAAAGGGGGGTAAGATCACAGATGGGCAGAGAAATATTTAAATAGCGTGAAGTAAAAACAAAAAACACAAAGATCTACCTCTAATGTACTGATAAAGAGAAATGTTACTTTTCAGTTACAAAACCAAGGTCTACAACACTGTACCCACTATGTTATCTATGTATAAGAAAGGGGAAGATAATAAGCATGTGTATGCATGCTTCATTTTGCATAAAGGACCACTGAAAGGATAAAAGAAACCAATAAAAGATACCCATAGGAGACAAGAAGAAAGAGGGGGATGGCACATCTTTTATTACTGTTCATGTGCATTACACCTCCTTTTTCCTCATAAGAATGCTATCAGTGCCCTGGCTGGTGTGGCTCAGTGGATTGAGTGCCGTCCTGAGAATCAAATGGTCACCAGTTTCATTCCTAGTCTAGGGCATGAGCCTGGGTTGCAGGCCAAGTCCCCAGTAGGGGGCATGTGAGAAGCAACCATACATTGGTATATCTCTCCCTCTCTTCTCCCTCCCTCCCCCTTTCTAAAAATAAGTAAATAAAATCTTTTTTAAAAAGAATGCTATCAGAGGCAATACCACTTATATTTCATAAGAGCATGTCTAAATCTTGTCAGGATCCACTGGTTATTTTTTTTTCTTTCTTTTTTTTTTTTTTTTTTTTTTTGCTTTTTAAAATTTTTTCTTAATCACACTTTTTTCCCTGTAGCACTTTTCTCTGATAATCACTCCTTTGTTCTTTAAAATTTCTCCCACCTTGGTTCCTGTGATAATGAATCAGTTATTCACGATCCATGAATTTACTGAGCACTGCTTGGGCCAGGCATGGCGCTACAGTCTATCTTCCCTACTTTGAGACTTAGTCTCTTTAGCTAGCTCATTACTTTCTTTCTCTGCTCTTCCTTTTCCATCTTCCACTTCAACTGTCCTCATGGTACAAGGTGCAATCTTGAGTCCTCTGCTTTATTCCTAGGTTCTTTCCTTTAGGCATGAACTTTTCTCAGTTTCAAATAGTACCACTAAGCACAGCCATTCATCTGACTGCCCTTCCTCAAGCTTCAACTCTACTAAATATGTTCACTTGAACATTTAAAATAATTGTTCTCCTGGTCCCACCATGTATTACACAGAACTCATCACATTCCTCCTTCCCAGATGGCCCCTGTTCTGGCATCCTCATTTACACTGATGACATGCAATGATCTCAGTTATACCATTGACACTTTGGGGCCATCTTATTCTTTTTTTTTCACCTCCACTAGACAGCACTTAACCAGCCCTATTGTTGAAATGTTTCTCTTCCATCCTCTCTTCTCATGCCCATCCTCACCAACCTAATGTGTGTCCTTGGTGCCATGGTTACCACATCAGCCTCCCTTGGGGGCCCCTACTGAAGATCTCTGCTTGCTTCCTTCCATGCATCCCATACACTGCAGGGCAAATGAGCTTAGTAAGTAGCTCAGAGAACACAGTCTTTGAGGGTGGTTTGGTTATTATTAGTCTCATATTATGTTATGAAACTATCCATTTTAGAACTTGTAAATAATTTCATTCTCTCCCTATCTAAATTGTCAGCTTTTTGAGTAATTGATAAGAACCTTTGTTTTGAAGACTGGGAGAACTCTCTAAAAAAAGAAAACAACATCAAAAATTGAGCAGCAACTACATGCCAAGTATTTTCACAAAATTAACCTTGGTATATCCCACAGTGGCTATCACAGGAAGTTGAGATAAGTCAAGAGACACTTATTTCTTTGAAGAACTCAATTCTCTGTTTTAGCAATCATTTGAGATCCTGACTATTCAATAGGGCATGGTCAATGAAAATTACTCTTTGCTTATGTTCCTCTCCACGCCTGGAATCCCTTTCCACAATGCTTCATATTCTGCCCTTCCTTCAGGAATGGTCCAAGTTTTATACCCTCCAGTAAGCCACTGACCCTTAATCATTTGAATTGGTCATGTCAGAGTTGTAAAGAATAAGTGTGGATTTGAGAACCATCAGACCTGGGTCTGATTTACCTTCTGCTATATAGAACCTATGTAAATCTCAACAAGCTATGTTATGTCTTTAGTTTTCTCATCTGTAAAATGAGAATTATGCCTGCTTTTCAAGTTATTTTGAGTATTCAGTTAAGTAAAAGGTGAAACAACCAGCTTCAGTGTTAGTTCTTCTCCTTTAATCAAACAAAACCTTGAAGTATTACTTTTCTTGTCTCTTATTTTTTCAAAATGACACAAAACTCCCTGTGGAACAACACCAAGATTTCTGTACCTGCTCTCTCTTAATCTCAGGAAACAAAATACTGCCTAAAGCAAATAAAAACCAATTGAATGAACACCAATTGAACAAGATTGAAGGGGCTCTAGTACTCTAATACCATTCAATCAGCAACTCTTACTGACTTCCTGTGACTGTTGAACCTATGAGCTGAACACTGTAGGATAGGGGTAGGAAGGTAGAGGAAACTGTTAGCAGAGTGTGAAGAAGGAGGAGGATGTGGAGGAGAGAAAAGAGGAGGAGGAGGGTATGAGGGGAAAGAGAATGAGAACAAGAAGGAAAATGAGAAGAACAAGAAGAAAAAAGAACAAGAGCGATGCTGGGTCTCATGTAACAAAGTCTCGAGGCAGGCAGGAGGCAACACGGTAACTCCATAATGTCTCTAAGGTCCTAGGCTCTTTCCATCTTCCTGACCTGCCATCCTAAACATGTAGCTTTCTCTTTACACTGGTAATTTGGCTCTCATAACTGTAAGTATTATGACTGCATTCTTTGTAGAAATAATGGAGAGGTGAATGGCAAAGGACCAGCAAAGTCCCTTTTTGTCAGGAAAACAGTAACTTTCCCAGCAGCCTCACTCAGTAGACTTCTACTTACATCTCATTTGCCAGAGTTGGATTACATGGCCATCCTACCTTCTAGGCTAGGGAGATAAGTATTATTACTGGGCACATTGTATCCCTGAAAATTTTAGGTTCTAACTGTTGAGGTCCAAAACAGATGTTGAAAAGGGACAATCCCGAACGAGCCCCGGATAAAGTTAGGCTGACCAGGAACTAAAGTTAGGCTGACCAGGAGCAGGGAAATTTTTACTAGCCTTTTGAATTTCCCTAATAAGCCAATGGCAATCAGCTGTTTAGAGCTAGTCACTAGCTAACAGCCACATCTGCTTCTGTTCAAAGCTTGCTTGCATACCCCTATATAAGGACATAGCTGTAAGCGCAGGTAAAACTTGACCAATAAAGTAACATCTTGAAAATTCTGAAAGTCTCCGAACCTCTGTTTCTCGTGACGGCGGATGCAACACTAACAGTACAAATTATCATAATGGATATTAGGGAAGCAATTATCAGTATTTGCCACAAAAGCTTACAATCTGTTTAGTTTAGAATACATAACCGGATGGGAGGGAAAGAGTTTAAGAACAAATGGAGCCCAAAAGTTTCTTCCGAGTGATAAAGAATGGAATAAGACCTTTTTTGGGTAAAGTCTCCCGAAAAAGTAAAAAATTCTTAAATTTGTGAAGAACACCAGGAACAAAATTGTTACTATTGTGATTAAACAAACAACTGGTTCTTGTATCCAATGCTGCAGAATTTATACATGGGCTTGGATAGAGCCTAGAAGACCTGGAACAGTTTTCATAGGCTTCTGTCCCATAAGGCTGTGGTGCTTCTAACTTTAAAAAGCTACATACTGAGACTTTTGAGAACTTGCTTAGATGATGGTTCCCAAGAAAAACCACTCTCTCCTAAGCCACACATGGTGCAGTTTACTTCTAATATGGAAAATGGTGGTTAGTCTCTAAAGCTGAGAATTCTCTGAACTCAGACATATTCCTAATCCCCTTTGAAAATTGAGATTTAGAAAAATTCAATCTAGAAAAAATAAAGTGAAGGGAAATTTAATTTTTTCTTAAGTGCATATTGCTTCTGGATTTATATATAAAAAGTAAAGGCAGTGAGATTATCATTCAGGATTCTCCTGAGAAACAGAATCATTAGGAGATACACACACATACACACACACACGCGCGCAGGGGTAGGCAAAAGTAGGTTTACAGTTGTAATACAAATAATACAATAATTAATAAGTACAAGAATAAACTCTGTTTCATGTACCCACCACTGTAAACCTACTTTTGTCCAACTCATATATATGAATCTTATTGTAATGAATTGGCTTAGGTGATTATGGGGGCTGGCTAGACAAGTTCAAAATCTGAAATCTGCAGAGCAGAGAATCAGGAAGAGCAAGCTGGGATTCTTAGACACAAGCTGATGCTTCCATCCACAGGTGGAATTTCTTCAGGGAAGCCTCAGCTACATTCTTAAGGTCTTCAACTGATTAAACTAGGCCCACCTAGATTTATATAGGATACTCTTCCTTACTTAAAGTCAACTGATTATAGATTTGAATCACATGTACAAAACACCCCAACTTAAATTTGTGCTTGATTAAATAACTGGGGACTATAACCATGATGACACATAAAACTAACCATTATAGCAATGGTTAGTGTTTTATTTTGTTTTTAATTTCTATCAGTGAATACTTTGTTCCTCATGAAAATAAATCATAAGCTCAGGAACACTTTCAAGAAAAGAGAGAGAGTCAATATTATCAAACTGTTTCATCAGCATTAAAAATACTGGGTGGGGTAAAAGTAGGTTTACAGTTGTGAGTACACATAACACAGAGCTTATTCTTGTGTTACTATCTATTAATTATTATATTATTTCCATACAGACAACTGTAAACCTACTTTGCCTCTCTCACCATATTTAGTCTATGAATGTCATTAACCATCTGGTAAAAGGAAGGGAATCTTCATTGCTTTGAACACATCATTGGGTGTAAGCTATTGACTGATTCCACTGAATGTTTTCAGTTTATTGGTAAAAAAATAGTTCTCTGGCTTAATTTTTTAAAGGAAGTATTTTAAGAAACAAGTGTGTATTTCTTCATTTGTAAATCATTTCCTTCATTTGTAAATCATATGTTAGTTGGCTATTTCCACTCTCCCTTGGGGTCAAAATGGCAGATGCTTTTTTAAACATTGAAACCTAGCAAAAAAAGTAGAAAACTGTGTTTTAAGTGTACCTACTATCTGCTAATGATAAGAAGAAATATTCTCTTCATTGTATTCTCTCCGAGCCTCAGTTTGCTTACATGTAAAATGGTAATAATGATTACTATCTTGAGGCTTTGATGAGAAAATATAAGTTAAATATTTGGAACACAGCACATGCTCCACAAATATCGATTTTCTGCCCCATTCCATGAATATAGATTTCACAAGTCTTGTGAATTAAAAGTTCTCTCCAACATGTTTGTGGATGGGAAGAATTAATATCATTAAAATGTCCATATTACCCAAAGCAATCTATAGATTCAATGCAATTCCTATAAAAATTCCAATGGTGTATTTCATGGAACTAGAACTAATAATCTAAAACTTACATGAAACCACAAAAGACCCTGAATAGCCTCAACAATCTTGATAAAGAAGAGCAAGGTTGGAGGAATCACACTTCCTGATATCAAACTATACTGCAAGGCCATAAAAACCAAAACAGCATGGTACTGGCATAAAAACAAACAGAAATCAATGGAACAGAATAGAGCCCAGAAATAAACCCATGCCTATATGTTCAATTAACATTTGACAAAGAAGGCAAGAATATACAATAGGGTAAAGACAGTTTATTCAGTTCTGGCTGGTGTGGCTCAGTGGATTGAGCACTGGCCTATGAACCAAAGGATTGCTGGTTCGATTTCAGGTCAGGGCACATGGCTGGGTTGCAGGTTGGACCCCAAGTTGGGGGCATGCAAGAAGCAACCGATCAACGTATCTCTCACACATTGGCGTTTCTCTCCCCCTCTTTCTCCCTCCCTTCCCCTCTCTCTAAATAAATAAATAAAGTCTTAAAAAACCTTTATTCAATAAATGGTGCTCAGAAAATTGGACAGATACATGCAAAAAATGAAACTAGATCACATTCTTACAACATATAGAAGAATAAACTCAAAAAAGGATTAAAGATTAAATGTAAGACTCAAAACTACAAAACTCCTAGAAGAAAACATAGGCAGTAAATCTCTGACATTTTTCTTAGCAATATTTTGGTCTAATATACACGGTCTGGCAGAAGTAATGCCTGTTTGAGTATGATTGGAGAGTACTAATATGAGTGCAATAATTTATAGTTTTAATGTGAACATTTCACCTAAAATGTCATATGGTGTGTTTGAGTGTGATATTGTTATGTTACATAACTACATGCTTATGATTTTGTAATAAAAGATTTTACAAGAAAAAAGGGCATTATTTGTGTTGGACCCTGTATATCCTTGGGCAAGGGAAACAAAAGAAAAAAGAAACAAACTAAACATTAAACTAAAAACTTTTGCACAGCAAAGGACACCACCAACAAAGCAAAAAGACAACCTACTGAATGGGAGAAGATATTTGCCAATGATATATCTAATATACAGTTAATACCCAAAATTTACCAAAAAAAAGAAACTCATACTACTCAACACCAAAAAAATCCAACTTAAAAATAGGCAGAGGACCTGAATACACAATTCTATAAAGAAGATATACAGATGGCAAATAGACATATGAAAAGATGTTCAATGTCACTAATTATCAGAGAAATATAAGTTAAAACCACAATGAGATATCAACTCGCACCCATCAGAATGGCTATCATCAATAAATCCACAAACAACAAGTATTCGTCAAGATGTGAAGACAGAACCCCTGTGTACTGTTGGTGGGAATGCAGATTGATGCACCCACAATGGAAAACAGTATGGAGTTTCCTCAAAAAATTAAAAATGGAACTGCCTTATGTCCCAGCAATTTCACTTCTGGGTATTTATCCAAAGAAATCAAAAACATTAATTTGAAAAGAGTATATGTACCCCTATGTTCATTGCATTATTATTTGCAATAGCTGAGATATGGAAGCAAGCCAAATGCCCATCAATAGACGAGTGGATAAAAAAACTGTGAGTATATATATATATATATATATATATATATATATATATATATATATATATCTCACAGTGGTATATATATATAATGGAATATTAATTGGCCTTAAAAAAGAATGAAATTTTACCACTTTCAACAGCATGGATAGACCTAGAGGGTATTATGCTCAGTGAAATAAGTCAGCAAAAGATAAATACCATATGCTTCATATATGTAAAATCTAAAGAACAAAATTAAAATACAAGCAAAATTGAAACAGACTCATAGACACAGAGAACAAACTGGTGGTCGCCAGAGGGGAGGGGGCTTGAGGGACTGGGTGAAAGAGGTGAAGGGATTAAGAAGTACAGATTGACAGTAACAAAATAGTCATGGGGATGTAAAGTACAGCATTAGAAATGTAGTTAATAATATTGTAATGACTATGTATGGTACCAGGTGGGTACTAGAAATATCAGGGGGAATATTTTGTAAAGTATATGATTGTGCCCTGGCTAGTGTAGCTCAGTGGATTGAGCACGGGCCTGTGAACCAGACAATCACGGTTCGATTCCCAGTCAGGGCACATACTGGGGTTGCAGGCAGGTTCCCTGCAGGCCAGTTCCCAGCAGGGGACACATGAAAGGCAACCATACATTGATGTTTCTCTCCCTCTCTCCTTCCCTTCCCCTCTAAAGATAAATAAATAAAACCTTTAAAAAAAAATAAAGTATATGATTGTTTAACCACTATACTGTATACCTGAAACCAGTACAAAATAATGACTGTAAACTATAATTGAAAAAATAAAAAAAATTTAAACTTTAAAAAATAAATAAAAGTAGCAAATAAATATTTTAAAATAAAAACAAAACTAGAAATAAATTTTAGAACATTCTTTCCAATATATTTGCACATTGCCTCTATTTGATAGCATTATTTTAGAGGTCAATATGTAGCAAGCATCAACTGAGTTTACTAGTTCCCATGACCTTATCACACTGACTATATTCCCTTACTGCAGTTTCCTTTGTATTTACTTATGTGCACTTTTACATGTTATCATTTCAACCATGAGTGCAGATAAAACTGCCACATGTCTACAATTGGTTTTTTGTTTGAGAAATCAGAAAAATTTCCAAATTTTATGTGAAAATGTTCCTGTGAGTCAGTGAACAATGTTTGATATCACCAGATTTGACAAGTTTGAAATAATTTGACTGAGGAAAAAGGGAGGTTATCTTAAATTCTCTTCAGTATCAAACTCTCTCATGGCTTGGCAGATGCAGAAGTAGATTTGCATTATTATTAATTATTAATTACACAAATAATACCATTTTATTTCCCCTGAAAAAACTGGAGATAAATCTAAAATCCTCTTTGATCCCTACCCCCTATCGGTAACTACAATTATAAATTTTGTCTGTATTCTTCCAGGCAATTTATGGATTTAAATATATATTATAGGTCACAGACAGATGAACTATTTTACTTATCTATGGAAAATGGGGCCGATTATTTTTTATCATGTAAAATTTGGTGTAATGGGTAAGAGAGGGATTGGGAAGAAAAGAGAAGAAAGAAGGGAATTATTACCAAGAGTGCTCACTTATTTCTCTATATTTCTTTGGGTTTTGTTTTTTTTTACTTTGGCCACTTGAACCTTTTGCTGCCACCGTTGTGTCTGCACAATAATAGCACAAGCAGTTCAAAGATCCTGCTTCCATTTTCATCAATGGGTAGCTCAACAAAGAGAGATACGCAGTCCCCTATGCCCGCTGAAAGAATCTCTCCCCCAAAATCCAAGCATCATCAGTTCTATTTTACAAATAAACAAACAAAAGAAAAAAGAAAGACATTAAAAGAATAGTATTGGCTTTCAAATGCAAAGTGAAGTCGTGACTCCCAATGTCAAATTCTTTATTTTACAACTAAACAAAAATCTCTTCATTAATAATTTCATTATTTTTTCACTTTCCCTTTTTTATTGTTGATTTCTTTTAACACATGCGATGACTTCAAGTTCCAGATAATATGTCATAGACTCATTTCTACTTGCTTGTCCCTGCCAACTAAAACTAAAAACCCTAGAAATAATACTGAAGTCCATCATAAAGAGACTCTGGTGGTAGAAAGCAGAATGTGGGTTTGCTGGGGCCCTCAGGACTTGAGGAAACAAAGCATCGAGCTGCCTGGTTCTTCAATACCCCAGACTGGGTGCTGGAGAAACCTGCAACCTAGATTCTCCAATCAGAGCAGACAAAAAAACACCACCAAAAAAAAACCTGTTGTTCCTGGCCAATTGATCTGGAAGAGAGAGGAACCCAGTCCAGTAGGAAGGAAACCTTTTGACAACACTCACCCTACTGAAACCGTGAGTCCTTATGACTTTGATTAACTTTAGCTTTAAAACCTAGCTCTAGCCCTGGCTGATGTGGCTCAGTGGGTTGAGAGCTGGTGTGTGAACCAAAGGGTCATTGGTTCGATTCCAAGTCAGAGCACATGCCTGGGTTGTGCATCAGGCCTCCACAACCAATCGATGTTTCTCTCCCTTTCTTTCTCCTTCCCTGCCCATCTCTCTAAAAATAGGTAAATAAAATCTTTTAAAAATAAAACCAAGCCCTAGAAATCATTCTCTCTCTCCCTCCCTGTCTCTGTCTCTCCCTCCCTCCCTCCTATATAATCAGCAACCCCTAAGGCAGCAGAAGACAGTAGCCTGGACCTGATTAGTGATCACAAGGTCTGGACCTCTGGCAGGCTAACGATAACATCTTGACCTAAGTTATATTTCAGCTCCTGAGCCCTAAGATGAAATAATGCCCAGCTACTTTACCATGAAACCTGACAGAGGGACACCTGAAATAGACCTCAGACCCATTCTCAAGACCTGAAGAAATTATTTATTACCCTTACCTCACCTCTGACCAATTAGCTCCTAGCATGAGCTCAACTCCTAACCCATGGTGTCTTGTGATTTTGCCCTATATAATCTGTAACCTACACACCACAGGGGAATCCAAGCTTTTGAATACTAGCTTCTTGTTCTCTTGGGTGGCACTATTCATAATAAAATAGTCAATATTTCTCCACTGCAATTCTTGGTGTTTAGTGTTTGGCTCTACTAGATCTGGGTGGACAGACTCTTTCTATTTGATAACACTACACTTGCCAGTGGTGTCAGCAGAGATTGAGTAGGGACTATATAGACTTAAATTTCCCATTCAGTTGCCTCAGACAGCTGAGGGACCACCTTCCTCTCCCTCCTGGAGCACTAGCCAAGATTGAGTGGGAGTTGCATTCAGTCAGGGGAGGAAGCATTTCCTTCCCCTTCTATAGAGAGCTTGCGGGAGCCCAACCACACCAGGCAGCCAAGGGTAGCATGCTCTGCCCCAGCTGGAAGAATCAGTGGATACCCAGCAGAGAATCCACACTGCTATGCCCCACCCAGCAGCAGCAGCAGCAACTACCCAAGGCTAGGACTTTTAGCTTCAGCAGACCTATCATCATTCAAACCCCACCTGGTGACATCAGATGGCCCAGAAGGCACAGGAACTCCTGATCCCCACCAAGTACCATGTGTCTGGGAAGGCACTTTCATCTCCTGACAGTGGTGGCAACTAAGAGCTCATGAGGGAATTTGGATACCTGCCACTCTCCTGCCACCCAGCATGAGCAGAGAATCCAGAGATTCTTCCCCTACCCAGTGTCGCCATGTCAGTGGAAACAGAGTGAGGAATCTGAACTTTCACCTTGGTTTGTCAGTGGCAGCTGGTGCCCCTCACCATCCCAATTAGAGAGTGAAGGGAGGATCTCAGAGAATACAGAGCTAGAGAAAGAGATTTTTTTCACAGTTTACTTTAAATTATGTTTTGTATTGGTTTCAGGTGTACAGCTTAGTGGTTAGCACACTGCTGTGTTTGTTGCATCATTATTTACAATAGCCAAGCTATGGAAGCAACCCAAATGCCCATCAATAGATGAGTGAATAAAAAAGCTGTGATGTGTGTGTGTGTATGTATATATACACATTATGTGTGTGTGTACACGCCCATACAATGAAATACTACTAAGCCATAAAAAGAATAAAATCTTACCATTTTCAACAGCATAGATGGCCCTAGAAGATATTATGCTCTGAGAAATTCAGTCAGTCAAAGACAAATACCATATGATCTCACTTTTTGTTGAATAAAAAAACAAACAATTGAAACAGACTCATAGACACAGAGAGCAGACTGGTGGTTGCCAGAGGGGAAGAAATTGAGGGACTGAGTGAAAGAGGTGAAGGGATTAAGAAGTGCAAATTGGTAGTTACAAAATAGTCATGGGGATTTGAGTAGAGCATAGGGAATATAGTCAATAATACTGTAATAACTATGTATGGTACCAGGTGGGTACTGGAAATATCCAGGGGAACACTTTGTAAAGTATATGAAAAAGTGATTCTTTCAATCTGCATATGGTGCTAGCCAGTTGGTTGAGTACTGTCTCATACACCAAAAGGTTGGGGATTTGATTACACCAGTCAGGGTACATAATCTAGGTCATGGGTTCAATCCCCAGTTGGGGTGCCTATGGGAGGCAACCAATCAATGTTTCTCTCTCACATCAATGTTTTTCTTTCTCTCTCTCTCTCTCCCTTCCTCTTTCTCTCTAAAGTCAATAAACATATAAGCATATATTTAAAAAATTTAAATAAATCTACATATGAAGTCCTGGGCAAGACACCTGAATGACCCAAAGGTAACACTGACGAAATCAACATGCATAAAGGTATGAGAACTGAACTATAAGGCTGAATACCACCTAAGTTTACAAGGTGGCTTCAAGTAGCACACAAAGCAGAGCAGAATAGCACCACAAAGGTTCTAAAAACAAAATTGTCATTACAATCACAGCCCAGAAAAGTAGGCCAGGACTTGTAAACTAAACCTAAACAGCATAACTGTGTGTAAAAATAGAAAATTTAAGTAGGATCTATAGTCTCCTAACACCCAAAATATCCAGGAGACAATGGAAAAGTGCCCATCATACTCAGAACTGGTAAAATCACAACTTGAATAGGAAAAGACAATTAACAGACATACCACTGAGATAAGTAGATGTTGGAATTGTCTTACAAGGACTTTAGAACAGCCATCATTAAAAAAATGTTTCAGTGAGCAATTATAAATTCTCTTGAAACAAATGGAGAAGAAACATGAAATTTCAGCAAATAGAAGTTACAGAAAGAGCCAAATAGAAATCATAGGCATGAAAAATGCAATAATCAATGTTAAACACTCAAAAGATGGGCTCAAAAGTATGAAAATGACAGAGGATAGAATTGGTGAACTTCAGGACAGAACAATAGAATTTATTTAATATGAATAAGAGAAAACAGATGAGGGGAAAACTTCCCAGAATCTCAGGGACCTGTTGGACAATAACAAAAGTGCTAATATTCATATCACTGAAGTCCCTAAAGGAGAGGAGAGAGTGGGACTGAAAATGAATTCCAAGAAATAACAGCTGAAAAAGTCCCAAATTTGGCAAAATACATAAACCTACAGATTCAAGATCAATGAGACCCAAATAAGAAAACCCAAAAATATCCACACCAAGACATATTATAAATGACTTATAAAAACTAAAGGGAAAGAAAAAAATCTTAAAAGCAGCTACAAAAAAAATGCATTACCTGGAGAGAATCAGTGATTCAGATGACAGAGAATTTTTCATCTGATATCATAAAGGCTGGAGAGAAGTGGTACATTTTTCAAATGATGAAAGAAACGAATTTCTAACTAACTTTGAATTCCATGTTCCATTGGAATGTTCCCTTTCCATTGTCTCCTGGATATTTTGGGTGTTAGGAGACTATAGATCCTACTTAAATTTTCTATTTTTACACACAGTTATGCTGTTTAGGTTTAGTTTACAAGTCCTGGCCTACTTTTCTGGGCTGTGATTGTAATGACAATTTTGTTTTTAGAACCTTTGTGGTGCTATTCTGCTCTGCTTTGTGTGCTACTTGAAGCCACCTTGTAAACTTAGGTGGTATTCAGCCTTATAGTTCAGTTCTCATACCTTTATGCATGTTGATTTCGTCAGTGTTACCTTTGAATTCAGCAAAAATGTCCTTCAGGAATGAAGGGGAAATAAAGACATTCTCAAATGACAGAAAACTTACAAAATTTTCACTAGGAGACTTACCATTTATGAATGGCTAAAGGAAGTTCTCCAAACAGAATGGAAATGGTAATAGAAGGAAGCTTAGAGCATCAGAAAGGAAGGAAAACAATGAAATGTGTAAAAATAGGGATAAATATAACTTCATGAGTTTTTAAAATCATGATGGCTTGTTGAAGCAAAAAATATCACACAATCTGATATTGGGTTCAAAATATGTAGAGGAAATAGGTAATAAAATAATATTTTTAAATGGTCTAAATACATGAATTAAAATACAGAGAGTCTTAAAATACATATATAGCTTTAAAAAATAACCCAACTGTATGCTGTCTATTAGAAACTCACTTCAAATATAACATAGATAGGTAGAAAGTAAAAGGGTAGAAAAAGATATACTACTTGAACATTAAATCATAAAACAGGAATGGTTATATAAGATATCAAAATTACCAGGGACAAAGGGGGACATTACATAATAATAAAAGGGTCAATTTACCACAAAAACATAGCAATCCAAAATGTATATACACCAAATAACAGACCTTCAAAATACATGAAGCAAAATCTGATAGAATTTTAATAAAATTTTTTTATTTGTTATCTTTTAAAATTAATGTTCGAATACAGTTGTCTCCATTTACCCACCACCACTTTCCCCCAGCCCCATCCACCTCCACCTCCCACCCTCAATCCTACACCCCTTTGGCTTTTTGTCCATGGGTCCTTTATACATGTTCATTGATGACCCTTTCCCTTCTTTTCCCGTTATTCCCCGCCACTGTTACTGTCAGTTTGTTCTTTATTTCCATGTCTCTGGTTCTATTTTGCTTGCTTGTTTGTTTTGTTAATTAGGATCCATTTATAGATGAGATCATATGGTATTTGTCTTTCACTGCCTAGCTTGCTTCATTTACCATAATGCTCTCCAGTTCCACCCATACTGTAGCAAAGGGCAGGAGTGCCTTCTTTCTTTCTGCTGCGATTTTTAATAAAAATTTTTAAAAGAATGCTGCCCTGGTTGGTATAGCTCTGGATTGAGTGCTGGACAGCAAATCAAAGGGTCACAGGTTGGTTTCCCAGCCAGGGCACATGACTGAGTTGCAGGCAGGGTCCCCAGTAGGGGGTGCAAAAGAGGCAACCACACATTGATGTTTCTCTCCCTCCTTTCCCCTCTCTCTAAAAATAAATTTTAAAAATCTTAAAAAAGAAAACAAAAGAGAGGACATAAATCACTAATATCACAAATGAAATGGATCTTACTACATACAGATCTTCCAGATACTAAATGGAAACTAAAGTCCTCAACCCACATTCCTTGGAAGAAAGGTGCTATGTAAATGTCTGTCCATAGCAAATATATGGTCAATCCATGAACAAAGTGTTCATAAAATCTGTTACTATTTGAAAAATAAACTTGCAAATTATTTAATTTCTTTGATATTAGGGACCCCCCCCATAGAAAAAGGACTACCATATGATCCAGCAATCACACTTCTTGGGTATATATCCTAGGGAAACAACTTATCTCAAAGTGCTACTTGCACCTCCAGGTTCACTGTAGCATTATTCACAATAGACAATTTATGGGAGAAGATAGATAGATGATAGATAGATAAATACATAGGTAGATAAACAGAGAGATAGTCATTCAACCTTTAAAAAGAAGGAAATTGGTTGAACCTGAAAGGCACTATGCTAAGTGAAATAAATCATGAAGAGAAAGACACATACTCTATGATATCTTTTTTAAATTAATTTTATTTAGTTATTTTTCAAGTACAGTTTTTTTTGTCTATTTCTCCCATCCCAGCCTCCCCCGCCCCTTGCTCCCCACCTCCCTCCCATTTCCACCCCCCTTAGTTCTCCTCCCTGTGTCCTTCCTATTTGTTTCTCCAAATCCCTCCCCCTTTTTCCCCTTAACTTCCCTTCCTTCTCCCCTCTGGTCACTGTCCCCTTGTTCTCTATTTCAGTGTCTTTGGTTTTTTTTTTTTTTTTTATGCTTGCTTGTTTGTTTTGTTGTTTAGCTTCCTGTTAAAGGTGAGATTATATGGTATTTGTCTTTCAGCACCTGGCCTATTTCACTCAGCATAATGCTTTCCAGTTCCATCCATGTTGTTGCAAAAGGTAGTAGCTCCTTCTTTCTCTCTACTGCATAGAATTCCATTGTGTATATGTACCACCATTTTTTGATCCATTCATTTACTGATGGGCACCTAGGTTGCTTCCAACTCTTGGCTATTGTAAATTGTGCTGCTATGAACATTGTGGTGCATAGGTTCTTTGATATTGATGTTTTAGGATTCTTAGGATATAATCCTAGCAGTGGAATTGCTGGGTCAAAAGGCAGGTCGATTTTTATTTTTCTGAGAAAATTCCATACTGTTTTCCATAATGGTTGTACCAGTCTGCAATCCCACCAACAGTGAACTAAGGACCCCTTTTCCCCACACCCTCTCCAACATTTGTTGTTTGTTGCTTTGTTTATGATAGCCATCCTGACCGGTGTAAAGTGGTATCTCATTGTGGTTTTAATTTGCATCTCTCTGATAGCTAACGATATTGAGCATCTCTTCATGTGTCTCTGAATGTTCTGTATGTCCTCCTTGGAGAAGTGTTTGTTCAAGTCCTTTTCCCATTTTTTAATTGGGTTGGGTGTCTTCTTAGAGTGGAGTCGTGTAAGTTCTTTGTATATTTTGGAGATTAAACCTTTGTCTGAGGTATCTATGGTATCTCTTATATGTGGAATCTTAAGAAATAGAGTTGAACTCATAAAAACAGAGTAGAATAGTTTTCTAGGAACTGGGAGATAGGTGAAATAGAGAGGTTACTAAAAGGGTACAAACTTTTAGCTGTAAGATGAACAAGGTCTGAGGAGTTAGTGTATATAACAGAATGACTATAGTTGATTATACCATATTGTACAATTGAAATTTGCTAAGAGTAGTCCTTAAATGTTCCCACCAAAAAGGGAGGGGTATAAAAATATGTGAGATGATGCATGTGTGTAATAAAATGGAATACTATGAAAAACCCTATACACATAAATGGACCAATTGTCTGGAAACCACAAACTACCAAAACTCAACCAATATGGAATTTATAATCTGAATAGATCAATAAGAATTAAAGAAATTAGATTTGTAATTTGAAAGATCTTGAAAAAGGAAAGCTCCAGGTCTGTATAGTTTCACTGGAGAATTCAACCAAACATTTAAAGAATTATCACCAATTTCACACACTGCCTTCTAGAATACCAAGAGGAGAGAACACTTCTGTTCCCAAGTTCAATTCACTAGGAACTCAGCATATAGTTAGATTCATGGCTATGATATATTACAGTAAGAGAATACAGAGCAAAATCAGCAAAGAGAAAAGGCGCATGGGTTGAAGTCTTAAAAAAAAAAAAACACGTACAAGCTTGCAAGAGTCCTCTCCCAGTGGAGTCACACAGGATGTATTTAAGTTCTCCAGCAAAGAGTTATGACAACACATGTGAAATGTCTTCTATCAGGGAAGCTCATTAGAAACTGAGTTCCCAGGGCATTTATTGGGGGTTAGTCATGTAGGGACCCCCTCCCTAACACTTACTGAAATTCCAGACTCGCAGAAGAAAAGCAGATGTTCAATACAAACCATACTGTTTATACAAACAGTTTAGGCACAGTGAGCCACTCTTATCAGTACTGGGAATGGTGGGAACTCTCCCTAAATCCAAGTTTCCAGATGCCATCTGAGGGCCTGCTAATGTTAACTCTTTTCTGCACAACTTTCCAACTCATTTTATGGAGACAGTATTATACTAAAACTAGACAAAGACAGTGTGAAAAAAAAAACCCTAAAAAGTTCTCTCATGAATACTGACACCAAAATCTAACAAAATATTAGTGATACAGGATCCAGAAAGATATAAAAGAATTATACCATAGTCAAGTGGGACTTATTCCAACTACAAAAGGTTAGTTCAAAAATCGATATTCATATACTCTGGTTTCTCTTCAGATTGTATAAATCTTTCGCCTTTTACAAAAATCAATATTCAATCAGTATAATCTACTATAGCCACAGGCTAAAGAAGAAAACACTGATGATCATGTCAATTGATACAGAAAGAGCATTTGACAAAATTCAGCATTCATGATAAAAACTCAGAAACTAGAAATAGAAGGGTATGTTTTCAACTTGGTAGGTAAAGAGCATCTTTTTAAAAACAGGAAATAGCTTTCTTAATGATGAAAGATGGAATGCTTCCCCCTAGAAAGGGAACTGGGAAGGATGTCCACTCACACAACTCTTATCTGACATACTGAAAGTTCTAGACTGAACAATAAGGAAAGGAAAGGAAAGGAAAGAAAAGAAAAGGCATACAGATTGAAAAGAAAGAAATGAAACTGTCATTTATAGATGATATGATTGTCTATGTAGAAAATTCCGAAGAATCTGCCAAAAAATTCCTAGAAATAATAATTGGGTTCAGGAAAGACAAAGGATACCAGATCAACACACAAAAAAATAATTGCATTCTACGTACTAATAAGGAACAATGAGTGAGGAAGCTGAAATATGAAACACAATACTATTTATGATCCCTCCAAAGAAAATGAAATATGGTATACACTTAACAAAACATGTATGGGATCTATATGCTGAAAATTCCAAAATGCTGATGAAAGAAAACAAAGAAGATCTAAATAACAGACAGACACACATATTGTGTTCATGGTTGGAATACTCGATATAGTAAAGATGTCAAGTTTCCCTAAATTAATCTATAGGTTTAACACAATTCCTATAAAAATACCAATAAGGGTTTTGTAGATATAGACAAGCTCATTACAAAATAATATAGAAAGGCAAATGACTCTGAATAGGTAAAAAAAAAAAACAATTTTAAAGAAGAGTGTAGTGGGAGGAACCACTTTACCCAATGTTAAGGCTTACTATATAGCTCTAGTAATCAAGACTTTGGTATTCATAAAAAGATAGGCACATAGGGCAGAACAAAATGGAGAACCCAGAAATAGCCCCATGCAAATAGCCCAACACAAATATGCCCAACTCATTTTGACAAAGGGGCAAAAGCAATCAGTGGAAGAAAGTAATTTTTAACAAATTAAGCCATCAAACATCCATAGGAAAAAATATGAACCTCGACCTTAATTTTACATTTTATACAAAAAATAATTTAAAATGAATCATGGATTTAAATGTAAAGTATGAAACTTTTAGAAGGAAATATTTGAGAAAATTTGTGGAACTCAGGGCTAGGTGACACCAAAAGGATGCTATATAAGTGCAGACATTGATAAATTAGAGTTCATCAAAATTTAAAATTTTGGTCTGCAAAATCTCTTAAAAGGATGAAAAAATAATCTACAGACTGGGAAAAACATTTGTAGACCATGTATCTGACAGAAAATTTATATCTAGAATACATTTTAAAATTCCCAAAGTTTATCAGTAAGAAGCAAATACAGTTAGAAAACGGGCAAAAGACATTAACAGATATTTCAGCAAAAAAAAAGGTACACAGAAAACAAGCACATTAAAAGATGTTCAACATCATTAGCTGTTAAGAAAATGCAATTTAAAACAGATATATCACTACACAACTATTAGAATGTCTAAAAGAAAAATATAGTGATGATACCAAATGCCAGCAAAAACGTGGAGAAACTGGATGTCTCTCATACATTGCTGGTGGGAATGTAAAATGATATAGATAGTCTGAAAAATTCTGGCGGTTTCTTATAACAGTAAATTTACACTTACTATCTAACCCAGAAATTGCATTCTTGGGCATTTGTCACAGAGAAATGAAAATGTATGTTTACACACACAAAAAAATTCTATGTAAATGTTCACAGCAGTTTTATTCTTAATAGGCAAAAGTTGGAAACAACTCCAATGTCCTTCAATGGATGCATAAACTGTAGTATATCCATACTATAGCAATATTACTGATCAGAAATAAAAAGGAATGAACTATGAATATGTGCTTCCATCACAACTTGGGCGGATCTCAAGAAAATTCTGCTGAGTGTAGAAAAGCCAATTTCAAAAAGTATGATTCCATTTACATAATATTCTTAAAATAATAAAATTACAGAGATGGAAAAGATGTTAGGGGTTGCATTAGAGTAGGAGGAGATGAAAGTGACTGTATTGGGTAGCAGGAAGAATCTTTGTGGTAGAGAAACAGTTGAATGTGGTGTATTACCCAAATCTACACATGATGACATTGCATAGTACTATATACAAGGCACAGAAATGAGTGCATGTAAAACTGGTGAAAATTGAATAAAGTCTGTGGATTGTACCAAAGTCAATATCTTGGTTAGGTAAGGATACTACCATTGGGAGAAACGGAGGGCTGAAAAGTATATGGGACTGCTCTGTAATATTTTTACAGAGCCTATGAATCAATAATTATTTCAAAGTAAGTATAATAAAATTAGGTAAGTATGAAGGATTATAAGTATTTTAGAACTCACATATTTGCATATTATAAAATAGAATTATATCTTTAATATGGAAAACATACAAAATATAAAAGAGCATACGCCTGTGTTTAGCCTAGAAATGTAAATGAAAATGACAATATGAGTTGATAGTAATTGGACATGGTACATAGCCAAACCCAGAAAGGTAAATGAAAAAGGGGTATTTTTGCTTAAGCATCTGTACGAGTCATGATTCTACCAGAGAAGCACACCAACAGGACATTATATCCATATCTATCTATATAATTTATTCATTCACTTATTGGAAGATATTGGCTTACACAATTGTGAGGCTGGCTAAACAAATCCAAAATCTGTAGCACACACAATCAGAAAGGATAATCTTTTTACTTGAAGTCAATTGATCTGGAGCTTTAATTACATGAAAATATTTTCACAGCAACATGTAGATTAATGTTTGATTGATTAGCTGGGGGCTGTAGCCTAACCGAGTTGACGCATCAAAAAGCCACACATCATAAATCATTTTTACTTTCAATTGAGTAAGTGCATTCTGTTAATAGCCACCCTGCCTTTATCATTATAGGTAATTCAAGCACAAAACGATTTAAACCAATAGCGACTGACAAGTTTTCTACAGGAGGGTCCACTTATAGAACTTTGGAGTTGTAAGGGGCCATGAAAAGCTTAGCTTGTATTTGAACACAGGTGAGGCACCTTCCAGAGACCTTCCCTGGCACTTGGCCAGGCGGAGGATCCTAACGTCCTCAGAAGCTCGGAGGAACCCACCTGGAATACTGCGCGGCGAGTGCGGGAGCACGAAGTGGGCGGAGCCTTGAGGCGCGCTGGTGGTGTCGACGGCGCCCAGCCCGCCAGAAGAGCTCGCGGCTGGAGGACAGCGGGGAGCCAGTCTGGTAGGGCGACCGCGGCCGGCGACGGTAGTGGGGGGTGCGGGAGAGTGAGGAAGGAAGGGGAAGAGGCGGAGCGTGGGAGCGCTCAGTGTCAGGAATACAATAGTGCTCCGGGCTGCTTCAGGCGCCGCGGCTCTGCCGCCGCCCAACGGCTATCCCAGCGCTAAGGCCTGACGGGCCCGGCAGGCGAGGGCCGAGGGCGGGAGCTGAGGCGTTAGGGGCGGCCCCACCGCGTTGGGCGGCTGGGCGGGGGGCGGGGGAGGGGAGGAGATTAGGGGGCAGGTGCGAGGGAGGGGAGAGAAGAAAGCGAGCAGTTCGGGGGGCGGTTACCACTCCTGCCGGACTCGCTGGGCAGTGCTGGACGGAGCGTGGAGCCCGGAGGGAGCCGCGACCGGCTGCGCCAAGGTAGGCGCCACTGAGGCCGGACGCGGCGCTAGCGGGCTGGGGGGCGGCGCGACGGGTGGGCACCGGAGGGGCGGCTTCGGGGAGCTGGAGCTGGCCACTTGGGGTGCAGCGTCCCGGCCCAGCCTCGAGGCGCTCGGGCGCCTGGGGGCTGAGAGCGTGTGCTCACTGAGGTAAAGTGGCCGGCTGTGGCCGGCGCGGGGGGCGGGAGCGGGCGCCTGGGCTTCGCTGCAGCCACATTCGGGCAGCGTGGAGCGCCATAACTGTTGCAGCCGTTCCCTCCGGTTCCTCCTCCCGACGCCCCCTCGTTCCCTATCCTCTGCTTGATCTCGGGGCTCACGGGGTCAAACTCGCGGCGGGAGGACCTGCTCTGCAGGCTGCCTGGGACCAGATGCTCGGGGAGCGGGGGCGCGCCCCAGCTATTTCGATGTTGGGGGGCAGGAAGAACAGAGTGCGGGGAGAGGGGGCCTGGGTAGTGCGGGGAGCAGCGAGGCCCCCCGTGAGCCCGGGCGCTCCGCGGGCTAGCGAACTTTCCCTCCCCCTCACGTTATTGTTCGGGCGCTGCGGATCCGAGACTGCCGCCGGTCACGGAGCCCCAGGCGGTCCTAGGGGTGGGAAAAGTAGGGCTTTGCGAGTCTTCTGGGGAAATTTTCCCACCGCTGGGCTCAGCAAAGTTAACTTTTCTCCAGCAATTGAATTGGCTTTATTCCCTCCGCCACCGGGCAATTGATTTAAAAAAAAAAAAAAAAAGATAGCTTGCTTTTAGTCTTACTCTCTCGCTTTTCAGAACCACTACTTCGAAAAAGTCAGGCTTTAAATTGCGGAGGACAACCTGCGTTTCTTATGTGGGAGAAGGGAAAGGGGGCGGGATCCTAAGTTAGTGACCATAATGGTGGTATGTGAAGGCATGTTAAAAGTTTGTATCAAAACTAACAGGGGTGGAAATGGGAGGGAGGGGGGAGGACTGGGGGGGTGGGCTGGGATGGGAGTAAAAGACAGAAAACTGTACTTGAAAAATAATTAATTTTTTTAAGTTAAAGGAATAAATATCTTTAAAAATTGTAGGTATCATTCTGTAGCTCTGGGACATATGTGGCTTCTAGGCATTTGGCAAGAAACTTGTTTGGCCACTTTTCTGACTTTCTAAGTTGCAAGGAAATTGATGGCCTCAGATGTGCGCGAGATTTTTTTGATGTGAGTTCCGTTTAACTGTGAAGCTGAGGAGGAGATGCCAGTGCCCCCCCACCCCCTTCCGCCATCTGATTGTGTAAGAAATCAGAACCGTGTTTCCAGTGGCCTGAAGGGAAAAACGACCTCATTCCCTGTATTCAACCTGGTAAAGATAACTGTCTGCTTCTAACTCTAAAATAATTTAGGTAAAGACTGTACAACATCTTGGCTTACTTTAAGCAACCCAGAATCCACTTTTCCAGAGTAGTTCTCTTAAATACCTTCCCTGCAGCCACTTCTTAGCTTGGGGGAGAGAGGTGTGTATGGGAGAGGAGTCAGTCGGCCTGAACAAAGCATTGTGTTTTTATTTATTTTAATAATTTCATAATATCTGTAAATAATGAGAATGTGAATCTCAGCCTCACTTCTGTACTCTTTGAATAATGTGGTTCTCATCCTTTGAGCACATCATATAATTACTCTTCAGAGAAGTGGAAATAAATGTTTTATTCTTTTTAGTTTATCCTAGGAGTATTCTGCCTTCATAACATTTTGTTTTTACATTTAAAGTGAGCTCTGAGCTTAAATAATTGAACTGCAAAAGGATGATACTTCTTTTCAAGAGGTGAAGGAATTACATGAGATCTTTGGTAAGTGCTTCTCAGTTAGTGTGAACTACCATCATTACCACCTTTTCTTTAAGTATGCTCTTCTCTACACTTTTGTTTGCTAGAAAAGAGTTCTTAACCTAATATTGTTGCCTGGAAACAGCAATTCTTTGTGCAGACAATACAGGTCTGGTTCTAGAACCCACACTTTCTGTCTACCTGTTTTCTGAGACATATTGCTACTCCTTGGCCTTCTCAACTGGACGAGCCTATGAATCTTGGTTACAGGTAAGGAAAAGTGTTAGGGCCTCCCATTCCTTCCTAAAGTATTTGTGATCAACTGGGAGTGACTTGGAAGCAGTGACTTGGAGTGACTTAGGGGTACCTGTGACCCACCATATGGCTTGTAAAGGAGGTTCTCAGGAACAGGTCAGGTAATGGTACAGGGCTCTGAGAATTGAAACATATATGTTAACAGAAGTTAAAGAACAAAGGATGTTGAAGGCTTGTAAGTTGGATATGATCCTTTGATAATGCTAGTCTTTTCCCTCCCTTGTGTTCCAACAGCCATAGCAACCCACTTCTCCCCTAACCTACACAAAGCCTTTCTTCTTTTTCCTATTACTTTGATGTCTGGCTGGAACTAGGCAAGTATCTGGGGGGAACTTGGGGAGGCAGGAGGCATCAGGTATTCGTGAAGACATGTCACTACAGAGGGTTCTTATAAGCCTTGATCAGGGACAGAGGTTGAACATTATCTTAGGACATAATACCTTTTGTAGCTTCCACAAAACAGGAGCTGAAGAAGGTAGACATCATATGCTGGCTTACCATATGACCTTTACTTACTTCTCCTTATAGTTAGGGGGTGGGTGTTGGGTGACACCCATCTGGCACTCTCCTAAAATGGCTAACATGGGGACACTCGAGTCATTTACAATTTTCTACCTGTTGTTCCAGTTACAATGGCTGGGAAAGCTGAAGCGTTTTGGTTTGTGGGTTGGGTAGGGTCTAGGATGAATGGGTAAAAGTACTGAATAAATAAAAGTGTGCTAGTAAGTGATCATTACAGACCAAGTAACTACTCCTTTGAGTTTTCTGTTTTCTGGATTGTTTGTGACTCCCCCATGGTTATTTTTGTCTCCTCCCTATAGGTTTCTCCAACAGACAATAGCAGTAAAGCTCTTACCATCAGAACTGTCTCAGTGCTCCCTTAGGAGACAGCAAGAGAAAATGGTCCTAGGGAGAATTTGCCTGACCCCATAGCTAAGTTTGGGAAAAGGAAAGTGAGAACTCAGAGGACAGACAACTGAAGAAAGTAAGGGGCCTAGTGTGGGGAAATAGTACTGGGGCTTTGACCAATAGGAGGTATCAAAGCATTTATTAATACATTTTGAGCAGTAAATAATTTAATCCTGTGTCACAACCCAGAAACTATGGCTGAGCCCTGCTACTCAGGAAGCTCCTTGTCCTTTGATATTGGCTGATAGGCAAGGAAACTCAAGCCTAGAGTGTGTTTTTTGGGAATAGTTGGCAAGAGAATGTGGTACCAATATGGCCAATACACTAGGCCTTGTGTCTTAGAATCTCCTGGGAAAATTTTTTTTTTAATTTTAAAATCTTACTTTTGTGATTATAATTACAAAAAGTTGCAGGAATAGTACAAAGAACTCCTGTATTCCTTTTACCCAAGTTTTCCAGTTATTAACAGTTTGTTCCCATTTGCTTTATCATTTGCCCTTTCTGTTTCTTTTTATGAACAATTCAAGAGTAACCATTGGGAGACTGGTATTTGTCAAGGACATCTTGTCATGAAGAGTGACTCACGTGCATCCATGGGGTACAGCAGAACATCGATGGTGTTGTAGGGCCCCAGAGTTGGAGTAAAGTCTACATACTGCCATAAAACACACATTTGTAAATCACCTGGAATCTCTGGTGCTGGGTATAGAAATCGCTATCAGTTGTAAAATGGTTAAGATAAACTCTTTTGTTATCATTGTTATTTGTTCCTAACTGCCAAATTTAAATATTGTTATGAAAATACACTCTACCACCCCCCAACTTTGCAGCCATATATATTCTCCAACATTTTAAATAATTCAGTCAGGAAACATGTATTGCATGCTTCCTATTTGCTGTAGGCATAAGAGATGAAAGATACTCATCCCCTTAAGACCTCAATATCCAGTGGAAAGGAAATAAGGAAAACTACCATCAGAGTCAGGAAGTGTTCTGCTGAAGGAGTTTGCAGGGGATGATTGGAACTCCAGGCCTGTTAAGGAGCTGAAGAGTAGATACCTGGGAGTCCTTTGGGGTGTATGTGAATGTGAAGATCCGCCCTCTCTGAGCTTTGCTGCTCTTAGATGACAAAGTTCATGAGTTAGGAAGCCTTTGGTGTCAATGCACCCAGCACAGACTATGGAGTGAGGCCAATTTGGATTCTAATCTACTACTTGATCTTGGCCTCAGTTTCTGCATCTGCCAAACCACATCTCTGAGGTAATAATTGAGATAACAATTGCTCTGTAATCATTCATTTCATCTTCCCCTCCAAAAATATAGTATGTGGGGAAATAGCATGAAAGGTATTAGATAGTAAGGTGGAATGGAGGGGTTCCATTTTTTCTACAAATAAATAATTACTAATTGTACTAAGTGCTATGATGGAGATTACTTTATATGAGATAACAATGACAGCAGTGATGGCTTGTTGACCGTTTCCTGTGTGCTGAGCACTGTGCCAAATGCTTAAACTTAGGATATCTCTCTGAGGTGCGAGGCTCAAAGAGGAGAAGCAATGGTAACTTCCCCAGGTCACACAGCAAGTGAGAGAAAGAATGCTTTTGTGAGGGAGACCAGCAAGATGCTGTGGGCCCTGAAGGATGAGCAGGAATAAGCAAGATACAAGCCAGAGAGAATGGATTGCCAGTAAGAAGGAATAGCAGGTGTTGTGAGGGCACTGAGGTGGGAGAGAGATGTGGAAAGGATCCTCAGAGGTTTGGCTAGGACCTGGGGAAAGAGAGATGAAGTAGGCTGGGAAAGATTTACAGGGCCTTATGGGACCTTATTAAGGAGCTTGTGTTTTATTCCAAGGGCAATGGAAAGCTGCTGGAAGGTGTTTTTCACTTTTTCTTAAAGAGTGTGTGTGTGTTTAATCCAGAAAAGCATCTAGTGAGACCTAAACAAAAGTAGTTTAATAAAGTCATTTCCCCTTCAGTATCCCACTTTGTGATCTAATACAGGCAGTGTTTCTAACCCAGGTATATAGATCTTAAACAGTTTTTACTTCCCATCATTAACATAGCTAAAAAGAGGTACTGCATTGCTAGAAGCTAGTCCTGTAGACTGCTTCTAGAAGGAAGTTTAACTAGTCTCATATATCTGATACTTTTTAGGCTGCATTAAGGGAACTCTTCAGCTTTCACCAGGCCTTGTCAAATGGGATAAAAGATAAAAATGTAGAATTGGGAGAAAAATTCTTGAAAACCTGAGTTGTTGTTCGTGTTACAAATGGAACTGTTGAGTATAAGACTTTGATTTAAATATATCACGATAAAGATGGTTCAGTGACTAAATGGAAATTTTTTATGTTTTTTGTTTTTTTGGTATCTACCATCTGTGATGACAGACAGCACATTTGTGAGAATCTGGGAAGACTTAGGCATTTTTCAATACTTACATATTTATTTATTCTAATCCAGGTACTAGAGGTTTTTCTGTTTGAAACTATTTCTTATATGCAAACTAAACTTCATGGGGAAAACCATTGTGCTGTTCCCCTTTCCATGTGTATCAGATGACAAACATATTTACTTTGAAATAGCTTGTGTCAGTTAGGTTTGGGTGCAGGTGATCTTGTGATTGGCAGACTGGTTGATCTAGGAGAACCTAAGCCAGGGTGGCTCATCTCTACTACAAATGGTCTCTCCTCCAGCTGGCTAGTCTGGACTGTTCAACATGGTGGTCCCAAAGATACAAACAGCAGCAAGCAAGAGCAAGCATCAGTGCCAAAGCAGTTCTCAAGTGTCGTCTTGTGTCACATTTGATATTGTTCTATCAGCCAAAGCATAGGAGTGCCTCCATGGTCAAGCCCAGAGTCATTATGGGTGCGGACCATCCAAAGATATGGATATGAGGAGATATGAAAATAGAGGGTATTACTGTAGTAATACATAATAATTATTAATGGATATAACCTCTTTTCCTTTGATAAATCTAAATGTAATGTGTTCTGAAGACTAAATAATGATTGTGTTACCTTCCTTCTGTCTACTCTTAGTGAAAGCAGAGCTCAGTGATGGTTTTTCCATGAGGAAACCAAAGGGAGACAGTGCGGCTCTGGACATAGATATTCTTATGAGTGGCTTGATTGCCCACTGATCTTGTGTGGCTGTTATGAAAGGAGCCCCACCCCTGGGTTTCCCCAGCCTCCTGTTCAAGTTTTTTTTTCTCTCAATTTATTTTGTATTGGTTTCAGGTGTACAACTTAGTGGTTGATCATAGTGTTCCCCTCAATATTTCCAGTACCCCAAATGGCACCATACATAGTTACTGCAATAATACAGGCTATATTCTCTATGCTTTTCTTATGTCCCCATGAGTATTTTGTGACTACCAATTTGTGCTTCTTAATCCCTTCATGTTTTTCACCCAGTACCTGAACACTCCTCCCCTTTGGCAACCACCAGTTCACTTTGTGTCTGTGAGTCTGTTTCAATTCATTTATTTTGTTCTTTAGATTCCACATATAAGTTAAGTCATATGGTATTTGTCTTTCTCTGACTGTTCAAGCTTTATCACAAAATTTGTAGGCTATACTAGAGTTTATAGTCAAGAAAAAAGACAGTTAATTAGGAATCCATCACTACCTGAAAATGAGGGAAACATTTGTATTCTTTCCTCATAACTTTTATTATGTGATTTATAGTTTTTACCTAAGAGAAGAAATCCTTATGTGGGCATTATAACAAAGACAAAGGATTCTCTATAGATGTTTTATTTGATGGAGATTTAAAAATCTCCCTGTGATTGCAGGGGAGTATCATATATTGTGCTGTGAAGTGAGTGGCCAGGGGCCAGCAATTTGGCCTTGTGATTGTGAAGATTTCAGAAGTAACACCTTTCACATGACTGAAACAGGCTTTATAACTAGCTTGTAGCCTGAAATGTATTGCATGAAAATGCAGCTGGATTCTAGGAAGTATGTGTGGGAAACTTAAGAGTGTACATTCTAAGGCTCACATTGTACATCTTAGAGTGTACATTCCTCCAGAAAATTGCCTGGTGATAGAATCTCAGCTTCCCTTCTTTTCACCTAGGATAAAAGTTAAAAATGAAAAATCCCTGACATTTTCAAAGTCAGTGACTTGAAACTATATAAAAATAAAATCAAAATTATAAATGCGCACATATCATTTGACCCAGCAAGCACTTACAGGAATTTATTCAACAAATATTGGCATATTACTTGGAGTATTGATTGCTTATAATAGCGAAAGATCCATAATATCCAAAGTATCAATCAAGGCTTGATTGTGCATTAGAACATTACACTGATATTGTATGATCTCCAAGATCTACAAAATGAAAAAAGCAAGAAACAGAACAATGTGTATTATATGCTACCATTTGTGTAAAATAGATAATGGGAGCAATAATACATGCAAGTACATTTTTGCATACATAGACATAAAATATTTCTGGAAGGATATTCAAGACTCTGATAATTTGGTGTCATACGTGGCCAGGGTAGAGGGATGGAGGGAGAATTTTCACTGCATATAGTTTTATGTATACTTTTTGAATTTTAAGCCATGTGCATATACTACCCTATTTTTAAAATTAAATACATTGATTTAAAGAGAGGTGGTATATGGTGATGGTGATGTGAACTTCCATGGACTCCCACCTTAGTTGACCTTGCCAGAGCTATCTCTATTTAAATAAATAGATAGATAAATCCTCTCAGTTTTGTTTCCTAGAAATGCCTCAGAATAGTGTACTTCTGAATTTTTAACTATAATTCTGCCTTTTCCAAAATGTCATCTGTGAGTGGACTCATACAATATGTACTTTTTGGTCTGTCTTCTTTTCAGCAATCCCCAACCTTTTTGGCACCAGGTTTCTTGGAAGACAATTTTTCCACAGATGGGGTGGGTGATGGGGTGGCGGGACCAGAGACAGAGCTTATAGTGCCACTGGTGTCCACAGATGGGGAAAAAGGAGGTTGAGGACCCCTGTTTTACTTGACTCATTCATATTATGTGAATTACTAGCCTGTTCCTTTTATCACTGACTAATGTTTCATTGTATGGATGTAGCACCATTTGTTCAATTCACATAATGGAATTGAAGGACAATTTGGCTGCTTCTAGTTCTTGGCAATTATGAATAAAGCTGCAGTTAACATTAGCATACAAGTTTTTGTGTAAATATAAGTTTTCACTTTATTTGGGTAAGTACCTAGGAGTGAGATGGCTGAGTTTTTATAAGAAACAGCTGAACCGTATTCCAAATGCAGTTGTACCATTTTGCGTTCCCACTAGTCATGAATGTATGTGAGCTGTGTGTTAAGGTTCATTTTCCTGCATATGCTAGTCCTGTAGCTCCAGAATCATTTGTTGAAAAGACTATCTTTCTCCATTGAATTGTTTTTGCACCTGTGTCAAAAATTTGACTGTGCTTGTGTGGGCCTATTCCTAGGCTCTCTGTTATGTTGCATTGACCTATGTGTCTATCATTTTACCATTATCACAAAGTCTTGATTAGTATAGCTTTATAGTTAAGTCTTGAAATCAGGTAATATGAGTGCTCTCACTTCTTTCTTCTTTAACAGAATTGTAGTGGTGAGAGAAGACATGCTTAACTTGTTCCAATCTTGGAAGGCATTCTCTTATCATTAAGTATGATGTTAGCTGTATGTTTTTAATAACATATACTCTTTCGTACTGAAAAGAGTAAACATAGTATTTCTGAGGCTGTTTGCTGTATGAGGCCTGCTTGCAAGATTGGCCCTTGGTTAATGTCTTGGAAATTGGCTTTTCATACACTTTGAAAACAAAATATTCTACCTTAAATTATTCTTTTTCTAATGCTCATTTATTTATGCTAATCCAAGTTCTTACTTTAATCATAGTGTTTCTACTAAAGAATTTTCCTTTAACATTTTTTTACTGCCAGCTCTGCTGGCAGTAATTTTTTTGTTTGTTTTGTTTGTCTGAGAAAGTCTTCATTTTTTCCTTCACTTTTGAAGGATGTGTTCATGGGATATAGAATTGAGTTAACAATTATTTTCCCTCTTTCAGCATATAATTCCACTGTTGTTTTGTTTATGTGGTTTTTGATAAGTCTGCTATAATTCTTATCTATGTTCCTCTGTAGTTAACATGTCTCTTTTCCTATGGATGCCTTCAAAGTCTGTCTTTGCCTCAGTGTGGCTTTTTTATTTCTTTTCTGTTTATCCAGATTGGTGTTCTCTGAGTTTCTTGTATCTATGGTGTGTTGTCTATCATAAATTTTGGAAAAGTACTCAGCCATTATTTCTTCAAATAATTCTTGTGCTCCATTTTCCCCCTTCTCTTTCTGGCATTCCAATTACAAGTATGCTATGCTGTTTGATATTGTCCCAGGTTTTGTAAGCTATGTTCTATTTTTTCACTCTTTCATCTCTTTTTGTTTTAATTTAATTTTTAGAATATATTTTATTGATTATTCCATTACAGTTGTTCTATTTCCCCCCTTCATTCTCCTCCACCCTGCACACCTCTCCCCCACCATTTCTCCCCTTTAGTTTATGACCACGTGTCTCAAGTTGTTTAGATTCTATATTTCCCATACTATACTTGCCCTCCCCCCGACTATTTTCTACCTACCATCTATGCTACTTATTTTCTGTACCTTCTCCCCCCTTCTCCTTCTCCCACTCCCCTGTTGCTAACCCTCCACATGATCTTCATTTCTATGGTTATGCTCCCGATCTAGCTGTCCTTAGTTTGCTTTTGTTTTAGGTGTGGTTCTTAATAACTTTGAGTTTGCTGTCCTTTCATTGCTCATCTTTCTTATCTTCTTTTTCTTAGTTAAGTCCCTTTAACATTTCATATAATAAGGGCTTGATGATGATGAACTCCTTGAATTTGATCTTATTCGAGAAGCACTTTATCTGTCCTTCCATTCTAAATGAAAGCTTTGCTGGATAGAGCAATCTTGGTTGTAGGTCTTGGGATTTCATGACTTGGAATACTTCTTTCCAGCCCCTTCTTGCCTGTAAGGTTTCTTTTGAGAAATCCACTGACAGTGATGGGAACTCCTTTGTAGGTGACTGTCCCCTTATCTCTTGCTGCTTCTAGAATTCTCTCCTTCATTTTCATCTTGGCTAATGTAATGATGATGTGTCTTGGTGTGTTCCTTTTTGGGTCCAAATTCTTTGGGACTCTCTGAGCTTCCTGGATTTCCTGGAAGTCTATTGCCTTTGCCAGATTGGGGAAAGTCTCCTTTATGATTTGTTCAAATAAGTTTTCCTTTAAAAGATTTTATTTATTTATTTTTAGAGAGAAGGGAAGGGAGGGAGAAAAAGGCAGGGGTGAAACATCAATGTGTGATTGCCTCTCTTGTGCACCCCCTACTGGGGACCTGGCCTGCAACCCAGGCATGTGTCCTGACTGGGAATCAAACCAGCAACGCTTTGGTTCACAGACCCGCACTCAGTCCACTGAGCCACACCAGCCAGGGTCTGTTTTAATATTATTGATCTGATCAATAAACTCGACCTTCATTCTCGCTGATTCTTTCCTTGGCTATGTCCAGTCTGCTGTTTAGCATGTTTTTTTTTTCCCCTGTGGTTTTTTATTTCTAGCATTTCCAGTTGATTCCTTCTTATAGTTTCTGTTTCTCTGAAATTGTCCATTTGTTTTGCATTTATCTACTTCTTCCACTAGAGTCTTTACATATTAATCATAATTATAATTTCATTCTGATAGCCCCAACATCTGTGTCATACTAAGTCTGGATCTGATGATTGCTTTGTCACTTGGAATATTACCTTGCCTTTCATTATGCCTCAAAAATATGTTGAAAGCTGAATGTGGGTAGGAAATACTGAGGTAAATAATTGATATTTTTGGAGAAGAACACAGGTTTTCTTTCTACCATGCCTTTAGTGTGGGTGCTTGAGTTAACCTAGGCCAGGGGAGTTGGGATGTATTTGATGTTTGTTTTTGCTATTGGCACCAGAGATTTCTGATTCCTCTAGTGATACCTTTTTATGCCTCCTGCTTGGCTTTGGGTATTTCCTTTGTGCTCTTTCCCAAGAGTTGTTCCTTACAGCCCTCCCAGTTGTATTCCACTGTTGCTAACCATGTAGCTGATATGCCAGGTGGTGGTTCGTGGGGGAGTAAGGAGTTCTCTGATGATTTGATTTGGCCTAAAACTTAGGCAGGTACTGGAACCTGGGTCTTGAGTGTGTCCTTTACAAGATCTCCTGCCCCTCCTCTAGGAGTGAGCTGCTTTTCCTTTTTCCCCTGTTTCTTTTCCCTTGCTGCAGTGAAGACACCAGTGTCCTCAAGCCATGGGTTTTAAGCCCTTCCCCCTTCAGCTTAAGGCTTTTGTTCTGTGCTGGAGATAAAGGAAAGGGGTCTGGGTGGATTTCACAATGGGTGCTGCTTTTCTCAGCCAACCAGCCTAATGATGAAAAGCTTTCTCTGAGATTTTCCCTATCCTCCCTGTAAGAATCTAGAGGGGTTCCTGCAGGAAAAAAAATGTAAGAAGATGAAAATACCTGCGGTCACCCATGTGTAGCCCAGGAGCTTTGTACTGTTATGCCATCCTATACTTTGGCTTTCAGTAATTTATAGTAATTTATAGTTTAATCTTCCTACCAATTTGTTCAGATTATGTGTGCAGGCACCTGTCTCTTCAGATATGGAGATGGTGGTTTGCGCTGTAACCTTACTTCTCAGATAGGTCAAAGAGTTTGTCTAGTTTTTTCTTAGAAGGGTGGGAATGAGCTTCCCAGTGCTTTACATATCAGAGCTGAAACCTAAGTCCTTATATAAATTCTAATTTATATGAATGTCTAATGCAGTACAAGGCACATAAATTAAAACTCAGTACAGGTTAGTTTTTCCCTTATTTTTTTTCTCACCCTTTTGAATATTGTGGTTTTATGGCCAGGGAAGCAGGGATAATTAATTCTGGTTTGGGTCCTGCCTATTTTAGGCCTTAAAATCTTGCCTGGCTGGTGTAGCTCAGTGGATTGAGCACAGGCTGTTAACCAAAAGGTCGTCAGTTTGATTCCCAGTCAGGGCACATGCCTGGGTTGTGGGCCAGGTCTCCTGTGGGGATCATGTGAGAGGCAACCACACACTGATATTTATCTCCCCTTCTTTCTCCCTCCCTTCCTCTCTCTCTAAAAGTAAATAAATACAATCTTTTTTTAAAATCTTGTACACCACTGGTGGTATGTTATGTTTGCCTTGCTCACTTCAAAAATTTTATGTATGCCTTTGTAATTAATTACTGAGCATATTGTTAGCTCTCAGTAATAATTTGCCTCATTCAAAATTAGAATATGATTTAGACTTTCTAGATTATAGGTTTTGTTAGTGGCCATGTGTTTGTCACTTTTATTCCTCACATTTCCAGATGCGATTTAGTTTAGCAAATATTCGGTGAGTGCATTGTACTATGTGTGAGGAACTAGGTATTGAGTAGAATACAAGCCTGACCTGGCAGTGGAGTAACTAAGGGGTTCCCAAAGGCAATAGAAGCCTTGTGGATGGAAGGATATTGCAACTTGGGAATTAATCTTCATTTCAACCTAGAAGGATTTTTTAAATTATTTTTTAAATTATATTTTAATTATACTGGAGATACATGAATGTATTCTAGTAAAAATTTAAAAGTTGTAGAAAAGAACCATGGTTGTCCATGTCATTCTTATGAAATCCTTGTTCCATCACATTCTTAATTCCAAGATTAATTTTGATTACTTATTTTTTGTTTACTATGCAAATTGCTATATCAAATATCATGCTATCTAGTAGTTTGCCAAAATACTTTTACTTTTCAGAGGCTAAGCAACCAAATTCATTTAACTTTTAAGGGTTATTTATTTGTATATTTACTTTCTCATTAAAGTTTTGTTTCAATGGGTCTCAAAATTCTGTGATAGGTTTTTTATCAAGTTGTTTCTATTAAAATGTACCGGTTTTATGCCTTGACCAGTGTGGCTCAGTTGGTTGGGTGTGGTCCTAAAAAGCAAAAGGTCACCAGTTCAATTGGGAGCACATGCCTAGGTTATGGGCTTGGTACCTGGTCAGGATGCATGTGAGAGGCAGTTGATCGATGTTTCTCTCTCACATCAATGTTTGTCTCCCACTTTCTCCCTCCCTTCCCCTCTCTCTTTAAAAAAACTACCTTAAAAAAGTACTGTTTTTAAAAACTAATAACTTAAAAACTTTCACATACACAAAAAACAAATAGTCTGAAAACATTCTCTTTTCCTTCTGAAGGCTTTATACTGCATCGTAACCATTAACCAGTCTTTTACTGTTAAAACTTAAATGGCCAAGGTGTTGAAAGACAAATACCATACGATCTCACCTTTAAAAGGAAGCTAAACAACAAAACAAACAAGCAAGCAGAATAAAAAGAAAGACACTGAAATAGAGAACAAGGGGACAGTGACCAGAGGGGAGAGGGAAGGGAATTTAAGGGGGAAAAAGGGGAGGGATTTGGAGGAACAAATAGGAAGGACATAGGGACGAGAACTAAGGGGGGTGGAAATGGGAGGGAGGTGGGGAGCACGGGGGGGGGGGCTTAAATGGGAGAAATAGACAAAAAACTGTACTTGAAAAATAACTAAGTAAAATTTTTAAAAATGCAAAAAAAAAAAAAACCTTTAAATGGTCAATTTAGAGAAACAGCTCTGAGACCATTCTTCCACCACTGAATAAGACTAGGGTGGTGATATTGGGAGTAATATTCATTTAGCCTTCTGAGCTTGCTGGGCAGGATTGATGACTTTGCCAGCTCCAGCTGCCTTCTTGTCCACTGCTTTGATGTCACCCACAGCAAATATCTGTATCATACCACAAATAGCAAAACAGCCCAGAGGAGGATAGTCAGGGAAACTCTAAACATGCATGGGCTTGCCAGGAACTATATTAATGATGGCAGCATCACTGGATTTCAGAAACTTCAGGCTGTCTTCCAACTTTTTCCCAGAGTGACAATGTCTTCTCCTTTAGCTCAGAAAATTTGCAAGCAATGGGCGCTAGATGACAGTCCAGTGCAGGTGCATATCAGGCACTCATTTGGCCTGCGTAATTCGGGATAATCAATCACCTGAGCTGGGAAACCAGCTGCTTCCATTGGTGGGTCATTATTGCTGTCACCAGCCACATTGCCATGGCAACCATTTTTTGATAGACACATTCTTGACATTGAAGCCCACATTGTCTCCAGGAAGAGCTTCATTCAAAACTTCATGGTGCATTTCAACAGCCTTCAGTTGTAGCATTGACTAGAGCAAAGGTGACCACCATGCAAGGTTTGAGAACACCAGTCCCCACTTAACCCACAAAGACAGTACGAATACCACCAATTTTGCAGAAGTCCTGGAGGGGCAGATGCGGGGCTTGTCAGAGGAGTTAGTGGCAGGATGCAATCCAGAGCTTCAAGCAGTGTAGTTCCACTGGCATTGCCATCCTTATGGGTGACTGTTCATCTCTTGAACCAAAGCATGTTAGCACATGGCTCCAGCCTGTTGTCAACATTCCAACAAGAAACTGGCACAAATGCTGCTGTGTCAAGGTTGTAGCCAATTTTCTTAATGTAGGTGCTGACTTTCTTAATGATTTCCTCATATCTCTTGTGGCTGTAGGGTGGTTCAGTGGTGTATAAGCTAGAAGGGCATACTCACAGGTCTTCTCATTCTTGAAGATACCCACTTCAAATTCAACACCCGCAGCAGCAATCAGGACAGCACAGTCAGCCTGAGATGTGCCTATAATCATGTTTTTTATAAAGTCTCTGTGTCCTGGGGCACCAGTGATTGTCACGTAATACTTGCTGGTCTCAGTTTTCCATAGGGAGATACCAGTGGTGATACCATGCTCACATTCACCTTTCATTCTACTGAAGACCCAGGCATATTTGAAGGAGCCCTTTCCCACTTAAGGAGCCTCCATCTCAAAATTTTTGGTGGTTATTTTGTCAATCTATCAGTAGTGTTAGAATTGGCCAAATCTACACATCCAATGACGATGTTGATATGAGTCTTTTCCTTTCCCATTTTGGCTTAGATTTAGTGGTGGTGTTCTGGCAGCAAGCTTATTGTGAAAAAGCTAAGTAGTGTTTTTTTTTTTTAAAGAGAGAACTGTTGGTCCTGGCCAGGGTGTCTCAGTTGGAGGGTCGTCTCATAGCCAGAGGGTTCTCTCTCCCATTGATGTTTCTCTCCCTTCTCTCTCTCCCTTCTCTCTCTCTAAAAGCAATGTAAAAATGTCCTTGGGTGAGGATAAAAAAGAGATAACTGTCATCATTGAATTTGGATATATAACCTGATAATGGTTTTTGCTTCACATTATAGTGAAATAGTATAATTTTTAAATCTGAAAATTGTTAGTAGTAGGTAGAACTATAAAAAATCTACTATAGCCCTGGCTGGTGTAGCTCAGTGGATTGAGCACGGGCCTGTGAACCAGACAATCGCGATTCAATTCCCAGTCAGGGCACATGTCAGGGTTGCAGGCAGGTTCCCTGCAGGCCAGTTCCCAGCAGGGGACGCACGAAAGGCAACCATACATTGATGTTTCTCTCCCTCTCTCCTTCCCTTCCCCTCTAAAGATAAATAAATAAAATTTTAAAAAATCTACTATAAGTGGAAAATACAGAAATTAATACTGAAAAGAAGATGAAATATTGCCTCTTTTTAAAATTATTATACAGTGAAATTGACTATTGGAGGGTGTATATAGTTTTGTGGATTTTGACACACTTATATAGGTCAGTGTAACCACCACCACAGTTACAGTACAAAACACTTCCATCACCCCAATAAAACCATTTGTGCTACCTCTAGCCACATTCTCCCCCCAAAACCTTGGTAGTCACTGATCTGTGCTCCATAAGTACAGTTTTGTCACTTTGTGGATGTCACATAAGTGGAGTCAGACTGTGTAATCATTTCAGTCTTGCTTTTTTTCCACTCCAGCCTAATGGTTTTGAGAGTCATCTAAGTAGTGTATATCAATAATTTGTACCCTTTTTATTGTTGAGTTGTATTCCAGTGTGTAAATGTACCACATTTGGGTTGTTACCAGTTTTTGTTAATTATAATAGAGCTGCTATCAAAATTCACATACTAGTATACATAAGTTTGCATCCCTAGTGTAAAAACCTGAGAGTGAGATTGCTAGAATTATATACTAGCATTTATGGTAAGACTAGTTAGCTAGAGTTTGAATGCTAAATGAATAGGGTGTCGGAGAGCCAAGTTGCTTACATCCTGCTTTTGCTTCTTACTTGCCATGCAACCCTGAGTGAGTTTAACCTGTTTGGCCTCAGTTTCCTCATTCATAGAATCAAGTTAATAATACTAACCACTGGGATTGTTGTGTCAAGTTAATAATATATTAAGGATGAAATGGTGGGCAATCTGTAGAATACCAAATATATTATTATTATCCCATGTGTAATAGAACCCTTTTCTTTCAGAAACATTTGCCTTTGGTTAATTAAAGTGTAGAAATTAAGTGAGCCATAATATGGTGTGTTTGGTAGGCAAGCCTTCAGAGCATGCTGTCCATGAGGGAAATCTCAGTTGTCCTCAGGTGAAAAAGTTTAGGGATGTAGATGCATGGGAGTCATATATAACATCTAAAGGTTGGACCAGATTTCCAATTTTGATGGTTTTACTTGCCATCCCAATGTTAAAAAATCATGCTCACTGAAAGTTAATATATTGCTATCTTGTATAAACAAACTGCAAAAAGTATCTCAGAATCAACTAACACTCATTGAGTGCTTGCTCCATACCAAGCGCCAGGCTTGGCATTCCTCAAGTGTGGTAGCCCAAGTACCTTACCCCAAAGAAAGTAATTTGATTATCACTCAATATTATTTTTATACTTTTAAAAACCTAACTGTTGATGATACATGATGAGGCATGATTTTTTTGGAGCTCCCATGATGTGAACCATCTACAGTCTCTCAGATCCTACAATATCTTAAAACACATCCTTTTATAGGAAACTTTCCCCAGTATTGAGGAGAGAATTGCAAATGTTTGGCATGCTCACTCAAATCTCTCCCTAGAGTACTGTGTCATTAGAAAATACAATAAAGGCCCCTTGCTTGCATAACTGCTATATAGTATGGTCTACTTCAGTCTGAGCAATTATCAAGGGATGTGCTTTCCCCTGGAGAATGTCTCCTTATCCTATGAGGTATGCACAAAGGGCTACCTATTCACTTACTAGACAATGGATGAAACACAGTATGTGGAATGAGGAATCTAAATGTATCTTAGTTCAATTGTTTTGTAATGTTTTCACATGACACAATCCATCAGCTGAGGACAATTCGTCACCTGGGATTCCAGGGAAAACTGGGTGGAACAAGAAGTCTTGAGCACACAATCTAGTATGTCATCTCTGAACCGATTCCTTACTGCCTCATCACCACCACCACCACCACCACCACCAGCACCATTCCAACACTCAGGTTTACCTGGAACCTTTCTTCACAATTGGAACATCCTTCTTTTGCTCTGCTAATCCTACCCAAATCAATTCTTACAAATCCTTGCAAATTCTATCTCAGTAAGTCTCCTCTCCTCCCAAATCTCCACTCATTTGGATGCCATTTTCTACTCCATATGCCCTCATTAAGTCCTATCCTTTCCAGTCAACTTTGGCACCTACTGCCATACTTCCTCACTCTGACCTATTTTGTATACACATGGCCTGAAGGTTTACAACTAGACTGCCACTCCCTGGTTAATAAGGAACTCTCAAATTGTTTACATCCTATCTCCCACAAATACCTGAAAGAATTGCTGCCTGATATTTAACTAAACATCAATTCTGATTTTGTGTTTAAAAATAACATGACATGTTCTAATGGCCAAATAAGTCCTGTGTAAAGCCATAGTTTGGAAAAGAAATATGCATTTAGCATACTGTCAAAAGAAAACTGATATTTTGCCATGCTGCTGCTGTGAAGTGTGTCTATACAGTCTGCCTGAGCAGAGCATGGCATCACAGTGTAGATTACAGTCAGAGCTGCAGGCAGATTTTCCCTGGCTCCATCATGGTTTCTAGCCTTCCCCATTAGTCCTTGCCCACGTAAATGTTAAAGAGCACTAGGAATTTTTTCTTTTCAAATACAGATAAATTTGACTATAAACAGTTTTAGCCTACGTGTCTCATTAAATTCCCATCTTATTCAGGAGGGTGTGTGTGTGTGTGTGTGAGAGAGAGAGAGAGAGAGAGAAAGAGAGAGAAGCCTAAATTGAGCTCTGTGTAGGATAACCAATTTAAATCCGGAATAAACATTTTTGTACAAGAATAAACATTATTTAGGTTCTAAACAAACCTATCTGTAAAAGCTCCAATTATGTCCTTTAGAAGAATCCATATAGTTTTGCCTTTAGGAAAACTGTCTCTAGGTTGCTTTCTTGCAATGATCTGTGTGCCACTACAAGCCAGGTCCAACTCACCTTCCTTTCAGACTGCCGTCCATAACAACATAGCCCCTCTAAAGGCCTCTTCTCTATAAAACCATCTCCACTCCTGCCACTAGGCCACCACTGACCCCTGTGCATTCACTATATAGTAATTGGTATCTGTATTCCTGAGAGCCTAGCAATTAATGTCCCCTACACCCAATCATTACCTTTCTCACAACTCTTCCCTTTTACTTCTCAAATCCTCTTTTCTATCCACTCTACACAAGTGTGCATTCACTGCAGTCTGAATGTAATAAGCCATCCTGCTACTCTTTCTGTACTTTCTCTACCTGAAGTTCTCCACATTCCCCTGGGTTGTTGCATCCTGCACATTCGCCAGGACTCACTCCTGAAAAAGTTTTTTCTACCTCAATGGTTCATTCCATCTGTGAAGGCCCACGTGTCTAAATATGCTCAATGCTCATTTTTCCCCAAATAGGATGGTGTGATAAGAGTGCTCAATGGCCACAAAGTCCTTTCATTTCTGTATGTACAATACATCCCTTTAACAGTATGACTTTGCAGCTCTTCCTGTCAAGAGGTAGAGTCTCTTTCTCTACTCCTTTAATTTGGGCTGTGCTTATAACTTGTTTTGGCTAATAAAATTCAGTGTGAGTAACTCTGGATGACTTCTGAGACTAGGTCTCAAGAAGTCTTGTAGCTTTCCTCTTGTTCCTTGGGAACTCTGAGGCACCCATGGGAAGAAGCCCCAGCTAGCCTGCTAGAGGAAGAGAGATGATGTGGAGAGAGAGGCCAGTCAATAGCCAATCATCAGACATGTAAGTGAGGCTGTCTTAAAACATTCAGCCCCAGTCACATTGCCAGATGACTTTGTAACCACAGGAAGGACTGTAGGAAAGACTTGCAGAAGAACTGCCAAGCTCATTCTAGCTCAAATTGATGACCCACAGAATTGTGAGCAAATAAAATGCTTGCTATTTATAAATAAATATGTATTGGTTAATTGACATTTTAAAAGCAGTTATGCTTGGAACCGTTCCGCATCTTGTTTGTGGTGCTAATTACATTCATACACATCTGTCAGAACTTGAATTGTACATTAAAAAGGTAAATGTACTGTGTGTACATTTTTAAATTAAGGCATGATTTAGAGCAGTTTTGCTAAAATCCATTTATTTGATAAATGTGGCTAAAAGTATAGGTAGCATGTTACTGTGAGAAAAGAAGTTTGACCCTTTGAAAACAATTTTGCACATAATTGGCACTCAGTAATGTTAATTTCTTTCCTTTGTAATCACCTGTCAAGGCTGCTGAAGAAAGCATTTATGCCCTAGGACGGCACCAGCCTCACAGTTGCCTTCAAAGGGCCGAAATAATTTTGGGACTGTATAAATGTAACTACTCCTTAACTGTTAAGGAGTTGAAATTACATTCAGCCCCTTGAAGTCAACCATGAGGCTGATGTGTCCCCTGGTGAAAATAAGTTTGACACCCCTGCCCTAGGAGATGGCTGGATCTCAGATGACTTCTAAGATGCTATGATTGGTTTGAAAGGTAAATGACTGTTTTAGAATGCTTGTGTAAAGTAAAATACATAAGTGCTACCATGTTATTATAAAGGCTGGCCCCCTAAAACTTTCATTTTACTTCCAAGGACTTAGACTTAGGCATAAATAAACCAGTAACCCTCTTATTAATAGAAAGTATTTAAAACTTTAATTCAAAAGGATGATCGAATGTCCTTTCCTGGTCATTGACTGAGAGGCCCACTGGAGGATTATTTAGTTCCCTAGGGGATTGAGTCTTTGCTTCCCTCAGTATTTACTAAAGATTAGGATCCAGACTTACTTGTTTATTTATTTGTTTATTTATATTGTTGACAATATTACAGCTATCCCCATTTTCTCCCCCTTTCCCCACCTTCACCCATTTTCTGCCCCCCACCCCACCCCCTGGCCTTCACCACTTTGTCGTCTGTGTCTATGAGTTATGTATATATGTTATTTGGCTACTCCCTTCACCTTCTTTCATCCAGTTGCCCACTGCTGCCTCCCCTCTGACAGCTGTCTGTTCCATGTAGCTATGCCTCTGTTTCTGTTTTGTTAGTTTATTTTGTTCATTAGATTCCACAAATAAGTGAGATCATACATTATTTGTCTTTCTCTGACTGGCTTATTTCACTTAGCATAATAATCTGCAGGTCAATCCATGTTGTTGCAAAAGGTAAGGTTTCCCTTTCTACGGCCACATAACATTCCACTGTGTAAATATACCACAGTCTTTTATCCACTGATTTACTGATGGGCACATGGGCTATTTCCAGATTTGGCTATTGTACATAACACTGTATGAACATAAGGGTGCATATATTCTTTCAAACTGGTGTTTCAGGATTCTTAGACTATATTCTCAGAGTAGGGTCCAGACTTCTTGAAGTAACATGTTAAGTTACATGTCTTTGGTAAAGTTGTAAAAATTCCTGTTTGGTATAAGAAGTAATTACAAAGATTTAGATTAACTTTTCTACAGGGTATTAACCAATTTTCTATCTAATTTAGCTATCCCAGCATTTTTACTTTTAGTTCCTATATATACCAAATCTCTCAAATATTCTTTGAAGAAGCCTTATATCCTGCTGCTTCCTTCACTGATAAATTGGTCTTTGCCATTTGTTCTTTCAGTATTTGTGAGTCATGTTTTTAATTTTGAAAATTGTATATTGATACCCCACATACCCTACAACATTGCCTGTGGATTATGCCCCATCCTGCACAAAGTCCTTGAAATCCACTACTGATTGCTCATTTTAATGTTGTATCAGCACCTTGAAATACCTTTTTGATCATACTGGTACTTGAAGAGGTCTTCACAGGAAAAAAAAAACTGGATACCTCTTCAGGTAGGTAAGTGCTCAAGAACACTGAAGAAAGACTTCCTAGAACTACTCTCACAAAATGAGAAACTGATGTCCCTTCTATCATGTTACTGTTCTTTCTATAAGGATAACATTAAAAACCTTTGTTTTGGGAGATCAAGAGCAGACAGACTCACACTGGGCCCTTCTTTTCTGTCAAACACTTATTTCTATAATCCACTTTTGCTAGTAATGGCCATAAAATAACTATATTGGAGCAATAAAAATTGATAAACTACCGAGTGCCTCAAAAATCTAATAACTTTGGCAAAATATACTTCAGCTCATTATGATACAACCTCCTTTCCCCTAACAGGTTTTATTTTAACACTTTCCTTTTTACATTAGTAAACAGCATAGTCAAATCAACAAATTCAGCAACTGAGCAGTGTGTTCCAGGCCCTAGGCATTGTTCGGCCCTAACCCCTTACCCAGTATCGCCCCGAGCAGGCTCTGCTGGTGCTCTAAATATTTGTCCTTCATTTGCAGTTGTCCAGAATGAAAATGGAAAATAGAGCCCAAATGGAGGGTCACAGTCTGCTATGGCAGCACTCAAAGTATTTAAAATAGAGTCAAGCAAAAGTGGATCTTTTTTACATTCTGAGAAACAGGAAGGGCAGGTTAAAACTTGGTTCACTAACAACTGGTATTTATAAATATTCTGAATCAGCTTGAAAAACTTTATTGAAGGAAGTATAAGACAAGTATCTTTCAATGAAATCTCAAACTTGAAAATAATCTAGGTATGGTGCCCATTCATAAAAAAATTGCCAACTTGCCACGCAGCATAGAGAATCCTCTGCAGAGAAAGTCGGAACTAAAATTCTAAAACACCAGGGAAGAGGGGGTGGAGTGGGTTGAGGATATAGAACAGAAGTAGGGGGAAATTGTTCAACCAACACTTATCCTAGTGATTATTTTAAAAACTCTTTAATATTTCACTATAAATTGTTTTTGGAAAAATAATCTATTGGGCCAGCTTCTGCTCTAAGATGTAGGGAGCTGGAAGGAGCATTGCTCCCACCTTTACAATTTAAAAAACGACGGCTGCTTCATATTCATTACTTTAATAAAAAGCATTTTTTCTTTTTTAAAAAAATTTAAGATTTTATTTATTTATCTTTAGAGGGGAAGGGAAGGAGAGAGGGAGAGAAATATCAGTGTATGGTTGCCTCTTGTGTGTCCCCTGCCAGGAACTGGCCTGGAACCCAGGCATGTGCCTTGACTGGGAATTAAATCGCGATCCTTTGCTTTGCAGGCTCTGCTCAATCTACTGAGCTACACCAGCCAGAGCATTTAAAAAAAACGAAGTATTTTTTAAAATTTTATTTATGTTTAGACAGAGGGGAGGGGAAGGAAACATCAATGTATGGTTTGCCTCTTACATGCCCCCTACTGGGGACCTGGCCTGCAATCCAAACATGTGCCCTGACTGGGAATTGAACCAGCAACCCTTTGGTTCGCAGGCCAGTACTCAGTCAGCTGAGCCACACCATCTGGGGCAAAAAAAGTACTTTGCCTCAAGTATTTGTTGAGAGGAATATTTAAGTATTTTACTCATTCTTAAATTTGGTAGTTTTCTTACAAATGAGTTTTGAGTTTTAAAATGTATTCTGGATAAAAATCCTTTGTTGGTTATTTGATTTATCAATAAATATGTTCTGTGTAGCTTGGCTTTTTGTTCTCTTAACAGTCTCTTGTTTTTCTGTTTCATTCACCAAGCAAGATTTTAATTTTGGTGAAATCTAACATTATTTTTTAAAGGATTCATTTCTAAAAAGTCTTTTTATTAACCCTAGGTCATGAAGATTTTCTCCTATCTTCTAAAAGTTTTGTAGTTACAGTTTCACATTTAGGTCTATGCCCATTTTGAGTTAATCTTTGTATATGATATGAGGTTTACATGCAAATCATCTTTTTTGTTTTTGTTTTTGGCTTATGGATGTCTAATTGTTCCAGCACCATTTCTCCATAAGACTGTCTTTCCACTTCTACATTGTTTTTGCACCCTTGTCAAAAATCAGTTGCCTATGTTTATATGGGTCAATATATCTGGACTATCTTGTTCCATTGTTCTGTTTTCATCACTTCACCAATGCCACTGTCTTGATTATGGTAGCTTTATAATAAGCCTTAAAATAAATTAGTGTGATTTCTCCAACTTTTTTTAAAATTTGTTTTAGCTATTCTAGATCTTTTGCTGTTCTTTATAAATTTTAGAATCAGCTTGTCTATATTTACAAAACTTGCTGGGAGTTTTATTAGAATTAGATTAAATCTAGTGATGAACTTGATCAATTTAGGGATAATTGACATCTGTAATATGCTGAATCTTCCACCACATGATTATAGTATAGCTTTCTACTTATTTAGATTTTCTTTGACTTCTTTCAGTGTCTTGTAGTTTTTAGCATATAGATCTGTACATGTTTTGATAGATTTACACCTAAGTATTTCATTTCTTTTGAACTATTATAAATGATACTACTTTTAAAAATTCAGTTTCCAATGGTTTATTGCTACCATATAGAAATATAATTTGGGGTTTTTAATATATTTTTTTAATTTTTAGAGAAAGGGGAAGGAAGAGAGAAAGAGAAGGAGAGAAACATCAGTGTGTGGCCGCCCCTCACATGCCACGCACTGGGCGTGGGGACCTGGCCTGCAACCCAGACTTTTGCCCTGACTAGGAATTGAACCTACGACTGTTTGGTTCACAGTGAACTTTCACAGTCCAGCGCTCAATCCACTGAGCCACACCAACCAGGGCTGATTGGTTTTCATTTATTTTTATTTTTTTAATCTTTTTTTTTTTTAGATTTTATTTATCTTTAGAGGGGAAGGGAAGGAGGAAGGGAGAGAAACATCAATGTATGGTTGCCTTTCATGCGTCCCCTGCTGGGAATTGGCCTGCAGGGAACTGGTCTGCAACCCAGGCATGTGCCCTGACTGGGAATCGAACCACGATTGTCTGGTTCACAGGCCCGTGCTTAATTCACTGAGCTATACCAGCCAGGGCTAGGGCTGATTGGTTTTTATATTGACCTTATATCCTTCTCCCTTGCTAAGCTAACAATTAGTTAACAAGGCTTTTATTTTTAAAAATTGATTCCCCAATATAATCTACACAAATAATCATGTTGTTGAGAAGTAGGAAGAACTTAATTTCTTTCTTTCAATCTATATACCTTTTTATGTCCTTTATTGCACAGGCTGAGACTTGTAGTGTTGTATGACACTTAATGGGAATGGTGAGAAAGGGCATTTTTTTCTTGTTTCACCTTTGTCTTTCATCTTTAAGTTATTTTTATCAAGTAAGTTCCCTTCTATTTCTAGTTTGTTGTTAAGAATTTCTGTCATGAAAACATGCTGAATTTTGGCAAATGCTTTTGTTGTCATCAACTAATATGATCATGTTGTTTTTCTTTTTTAAACTTAATAGGCTTGATTGATTTCGAACATTGAACCTGCCTTGCATTCCTGGGATAAACCCAACTTGGTTCTGAGGTTTTATGTATTACTGTTAGATTTGCTAATATTTTATTGGGAATGTTTGCTTCTATATGCATGAGAGATATTGGTCTATAGTTTTCTTTTCGCACTGCATTCACCTGAGTTTGGAATCAGGGCTTGATAAAATGAGTTGGGAAGGATTCACTTCTGTTTTTTGGAAAAGATCTTACAGAATTGGTGTTAAAGACTTTTTAGCTGTGAATTTAATTTCTTTGATACATATGGCATTATTCAGTTATCTTTTTTCCAATGAGTTTTGATAGTTTTTGATTTTTGAGCAGTATCTCCATTTTATTTAAGTTGTCTGATTTATATGTGTAGAGTTATTCATAGTATCATCTTATTATCCTTTTAATATCTGAGGAGTCTATAGTGATAATCCCTTTTCATTCCTGCCTGATATTGGTAATTTTTTTTACTTGGTATTTTTATTTTTATTTTTTTTCCTTGTCTTAAGATTTCTTTTTTTTTAAATTTTTTTATTGATTATGCTGTTACAGTTGTTCTATTCCCCCTTTATTCCCCTCCACCCTACCCCTCATCCCCACCATTACCCCCCCTTTAGTTTATGACCATGTGTCTCAAGTCCTTTAGATTCTATATTTCCCATGCTATTCTTGTCCCCCCCATCTATTTTCTATCTACTGTCTATGTTACTTATTTTCTGTACCTTCTCCCCCCCTTCTCCTCCTACCACTCCCCTGTTGCTAACCCTCCTTGAGATCTTCATTTCTATGTTTCCACTCCTGATCTAGCTGTCCTTTTAGTTTGCTTTTGTTTTAGGTGTGGTTGTTAATAACTGTGAGTTTGTTGTCCTTTCACTGTTCATGTTCCTTTAACTTCTTTTTTCTTAGATAAGTCCCTTTAACATTTCATATAATAAGGGCTTGGTGATGATGAACTCCTTGAATTTGATCTTATCTGAGAAGCACTTTATCTGTCTTTCCATTTTAAATGAAAGTTTTGCTGGATAGAGCAATCTTGGATGTAGGTCTTTAGATTTCATGACTTGGAATACCGCTTTCCAGCCCCTTCTTGCCTGTAAGGTCTCTTTTGAGAAATCCGCTGACAGTCTGATGGGGACTCCTTTATAGGTGATTGTCCCCTTAGCTCTTGCTGCTTCTAGGATTCTCTCCTTCATTTTAATTTTGGCTAATGTAATTATGATGTGCCTTGGTGTGTTCCTTCTTGGGTCCAACTTCTTTGGGACTCTCTGAGCTTCCTGGATTTCCTGGAAGTCTGTTTCCTTTGCCAGATTGGGGAAGTTCTCCTTTATTATTTGTTCAAATAAGTTTTCCACTGGTGGCTGTGCCTTTCCCCTTCTGGTACCCCCTATAATTCAGATGTTGGAGCATTTAAAGATGTCCTGGAGGTTCCTAAGACTCTCCTCATTTCTTTGAATTCTTGCTTCTTGACTCTTTTCTGTTTGGCCATTATTTGCTTTCTTCTGGTCCACTCCATTGATTTGAGTCCCAGTTTCCTTTTCATTGCTATTGGTGTCCTGTGCAATTCCATTCATTTCAATTAGTTTCGCCTTCATATATTTGTCTAATTTGTCCGTATAATCAACCAGTTCTGTGAGGATCCTGATCACCAATTTTTTAAACTGTGCGTCTGTGAGTTTTGCTATTTCTTCATCACTTACATCTATTGGCTCTGGGGCTTTGAGTTCTTCTTGAGTCATTCTTGGTCTGTTCGGGTCCTTTAACTGTGAGAAGCGGCGCCTTGGATTCCCAGGTCGCTGGGTTGTGATGCTGTATGTGGGGGCGTGGTCAGAGCGGGGAAATGGCGGCCCCCTCTGCTGTTTCTCACAGCTGGGTGCAGAGGAGCAGCGCCTTAGGTGGTTCACCTGGGCCAGGCCACTCAGAGTCACTGGGTTATGACGCTGTATGTGGAGGTGGGGTCAGAGCAGGGAAATGGCGGCGCCCTCCACTGCCACTTGCCATGGGGACCTGCCGGATCGGTCCAACCGCCCACTCCCTTGCCTGTCCACCCGTGCACAAATGCGTGACCTCAGTCAACATGCAGCCCCGCTGCCCCGCTGTCTCCCCCGCGGTCGCTCGCCTGGTGGCTCGCTCGGTCGCTCACTAGGTCCGACCCTGCGCCTGGATTCCGCAGGCCTGAGTACGTCTGACCGAGACCTCCTGTGCAACCCTGCTCCGCCAGCCGCTGGTTTCGCCCCTTACCGGTCAGGCTGAAGAATTTGTTGTTAACGGACTTCCGAAAAGTTCAATTTTCCGTGTTCTGGGTGTGTTTTCTGTTGCTAATATTTAGTTTTCTCTATTCTTGGTTGTGTGAGAAGGCATGGCACATCCACCTATGCCTCCATCTTGGCGGAAGTCCCTGATATTGGTAATTTGAGTGTTCTCATTTTTTCTTTTTCAGTCTTGCTAGAGGTTTATCAATTTTATTGATGTTTTCAAAGAACCAGTTTTGTTTTCATTGATTTTCTCTTTTTCTGTTTTTTTATTTGTTGTTGTTGTTATTATTGTTTTTCAGCTTCATTGATTTCTGCTTTACCTTGCTTATTTCTTTTTTCTGCTTGCTTTGGCTATATTTTGCTCTTCCTTTTTCAGTCCCCTAAGATGGAGTGTAGGTTATTTATTTGAGACCTTTTTTCCCCCAAAAAGAGCATTTAATGCTGTGAATTTCCTAAGCACTGCTTCAGGTGCAGCCCACAAGTCGATTTGTGCTGTACTTATTTTTCATTAATTCAGAATATTTTCTAATTTCCATTAGAAGTTTGTCTTTGATTCGTGGATTATTTAGAGGTATGTTATCTAAAATCCAAGTATTTGGAGCTTCTCCTCTTATATCTCTGCTGTTGATTCTTATTTTCATTCCTTTATGATCAGGAAACATATTCTATAAAATTTCAGTATCTTTATATTTGAGGTTTGTTTTTGATCCAGGATATGGTCTGTCTTGCTCCTGTCAGGTATAGCATTCTATTCATGTCAGCTAATTCCACTAAGTTGATAATGGTGTTCAGTTCTTATATATTCTTGCTGATTTTCTGTCTAGTGATGAAGCCTCCAACTATAATTGTGGATTTTTCTACATCTAATTTTAGGTCTGACAGTATTTGCTTCACAGATTTTGAAGCACTGTTGTTAGGTATTTACACATTTAGAATTGTTAAGTCTTTAGGGTGAGCTAATAACCCTTTTAGCATTGTGTCATGACTCCTATATCCCACTTTATCCTTGTAGTTTTCTTTGCTTTAAATTCTCTCTTTTAATCAGTGTATCTCATATTTGTTTTTATCCTTTCATTTTCACCTCTATATCATATTTGAAGTTATTTTCTTGCAGACTGTAGTTGGGTCATGTTTTCAAAATCTGTTCTGACAGACCACTAGACTTAATATAATTATTGATATGCTCAGTTTAGGCCTACCATTTTATTATTTCTTTCTGTTACCTCTGTTATTTTTCCCTCTTTTTTTCCACTTTCCTGCCTTCTTTTGGGTTAGTTGAACTTTCTTTAGTGATCCGTTTGAATTCATCTACTGTGATTTTTTTTTTTAGTTTATCACTGCATATTTTTGTGGTTGCTGTAGGGATTATAATATACGTATTTAGCATTGTACAGTCTACTTAAAATCAATACTTTGCCACTTAAAGATGAATGCAGAAACCTCACCACCCTATAGATCCCTTTACCCTCTCCTCTTTTTGTTATAGTTAGCTTATATATTTCATGTATAACTATTCTAAATCCCTACATACTTTGTTATCATTTTTGTTGTCAACTGGCAAATATAAAGAACTCAGGAGAACACTAGTATATTATTCTTACCCAAATATTTACCATTTATGTTGCTGTTCCTTCATTCTTAATGTTCTAAATTTTCTTCTGCTATAATTTCCCAGCAATATGAACTTCCTGTAGCAATTCTTTTAGAGCAGGTTGTTGGCTATAAATTCTCATTCCCAAAGGATATTTTTACCAGATTAGAATTATGTGTTGATAGTTCTTTTTTCCTCAGATTTCAAATATGTTGTTCCATTTCCTTCTGACCTCCTTGGTTTTCAATGAAAAATCCACTGTAATTTAAATTGTTGTATCCCTGTAAGGTAATATATTGTTTTTCTGTGGCTGCTTTCAAGATTTTTTCTTCATGATGATGTTCAACAGTTTGATTTGGATATGTGTGGACATGGATTTCTTTGGGTTTATCCTATTTGGGGTTTTTCTTTGCTCAAGCTATGCAAAGTATCATAAGTAGGCTTTAGATTTCAGAATAGACTGATAGAATTATGACAAAAAACTTTTGAAAGTGTCTTTGTTTCATGGCGACCCGCACACAGTAGAAACAGAAATGTTAGCTATATATCCCAGGCAGAATTTAACGATAGTAAAATTATAATTGTAACTCCTGCTCCCTTTCAGTGATGTGGAAGATTACTGCAAATGGACTAGAATGGAGGGAATTGAGCTCCAGAGAGAATGAATGTTTTGCAGTTTCATACACCTATTAAGGTACAGGTCTGTAAGTTAGTTTTCAAGTTCTGTTTCCACTATAATGTGTTGCTATGCACTTATAGAATTTGCCCCTCCCCCAAGCTGAAACATTAACATAAGTTTATGGTGAGATGCTGATTTGAAATTTCTACTTTTTTTTATGAGGAAAGGTCTGCAATTTTAATTCTTTGAGGGAGGCATCAAGTCTTGGTTTGAGCAAGAATTGGTATACCACCTGTTTTTTTACAGCCCACAAGCTAAGAATGGATTTGGGGGGGGGGGTTAAATGGTTGAAAAAAATCAAAAGAAGAATAATATATTTCATGACATGTGAAAATTATATGAAATTCAAATTTAAGTATCCATAAGTGAAATTTTATTGGACCACAGCCATGTCCATTTGTTTACATATTATCGGTGTTTTCTTTTTTATGCTGCCACAACAGAGTTGAATAGTAAACAGAGACACTGGCATGTAAAGCAAAACATTTACTGTCTGGCCCTTTACAAAAAAAAGTTTGCTAACTCCTTTAGAATAACATTCAGTGAATTGAGTTAGAATGTCAGTGATCTGAACTGTGTAAAAAGGGTAGCTAGAATTCAAACTTTGCTCTTAGGTGTAAGAGATTTCTTAACTGATTATGGTACTAGTCTATTAACATGTTTAAATATTTTCAGTTCTGCAGCAATATTCCACATTATCTCTACTTTTAAAATTAGCCCTTTAGGTAAATCTTTTTATTTGTGACAACATGGATGAACCTGGAGGGCATTATGCTAGGTTAAATAAGCCAGACAGAGAAAGACAAATAAATACTGCATGGTATCACTAACATGTTGAATCTTAAAAAAAAAAAAAGTCAAACTCATAGAAACTGTAGAATGCTAGTTATCAGGGACTAGGGAATGAGAAAATAGGGAGAGGTTGGTAGAAGACTATGAACTTTTAATTAGATGAATAAGTTTTGAGGATATAATGTATAGCATATGACTTTCGTTAACAATACTGTATTGTATACTTAAAAGTTGCTAAGAGAAGACATCTTAAATGTTCTAACCACACAAAGAAAAAGGATGTCAGGTGATGCATGTGTTGATTAATTCAGTGGTGGGAATCCTTTTATAATGTATATATCAAATCCTCACATTGTATATACTTTAAATATATTACCATTTTATTTGTCAATTATACCTCAATAAAGCTGATGAAAAATTAAATGAATAAATAAAGGGCAATAAAAATAAATAAAATTAGCCCTTTGGTTCAGGAGAAATTGAATGGATAAAAAGCCAGAACTGTTAACCTAGTTATTTAGTTATATATAACCTAGTTATATAAAGATTGTCAATAGGAGGTACTTGACACCCAAGTGTGAAGGGTTTAGGGAAGTTTACCTGGCTAAAAGAGATAAAGGCCATTATTTAAATTTTGTTTTCCTGCTTCTGAGTTGGCTTTTTACAAGTCTAATTACCTAATTGATTTTCTGTCAATAGGCTTCTGTTGTGAGGTTGTTTCTCTGGACTAGTGAGAGGAAATAGCTGGTCATTTTTAAATACTGAAAGCCTAACTCTTCCAGAAACTGAGTCTGCCATTGCCCTCATCTCTACATCCCTATCCATGTATTGGGCCTTTCATCGGGTCTTAGGAACCTTCCTCGCCTGCTGGCATCAGAAATCCTCCATCTCAAGGACCAAATGAGCCACATTTGTACTATTCATGCATTTAAGGATGTCTTCAGGCCTCAGTTAATTTCTCCTACTCATTGAAATTTAAGCTTCTTAAGTGGGTTGCCATTCAGAGTTTCTAGAAACAGCCAATTTTAAATGCACAATATACATTCATTTTTAGGGTAAAAATACTCTTTTGCTTTGGAAACTTCCTTATGTGGCAGGAAAACAACTATGCATACACATACATATTCTATATATGTGTGATTATATATATATATTACCATCATGAAATACAGCTGTCCTAAATGCTCTGGGCCATACCATCCTGGATGAGAAACCAGGGTCTCGATGATAAGAGTCACTCATAGACTTCTGCTAGCTCTATTATGGCTCCAGGGCAGTCTTCAAACATACCCACTTTATCCTGGAAGTATCTGCTGTGTTTTCCTGAATAGGTACTCTAGAGCTCCAAGCGTCCTCTTTCTCCTCTCCTCTTTCCTCTTAGCACCTTTGGTGATAGGGTCCTTGCTATGCTGTTAGTGCTTTTAGCCCTTGGAGGCTTCTCTTCTGTATTTGCAAAGCTCCCAGTGCTGCTGATACCACTGACATGCCTCATGCTACCCATGTGGGTGACCCTCTCATTCTGTACCCAATTAAGGGCGATGGTATCTGTGCTAAGTCTCTTGACTCTCTCGAGGTCAAGTCTCTTGACCCTTCTGCTACAGCTGGAACTCCTGAGGCTGTGGGGGCTGCGTGCTAGCTTGCTTAAGTTCCTACAGAAAGCTCTTCTCTTACTGGGATTCTGAACCAAGTCCCTGAAAGCTGAGCCTTTGGGTAAACCTGCATCACACACTTCACAGCATTTTTTGGATCATATTTTGGAGTATTGCCTCTAGATCCAGTTGATGAGTTACTATCTTCTCGGGGGACCCCCCTTCTTTACTAGGGTATTCCTAGAAACATAGGTTACTCCTAGATATACCCTGACAGGTGAGAATACCACTAGTGTGTTAATCGCCTGTTCAAGTGGGTCCCCTCTGTAGGTTTATGTGTTTGTACAGTCATTCACCATATAATGTCCTTTTGACTAATGATGGACTACATATAGGACAGTGGTTCCACAAGATTATAATGAAGCTGAAAATTTCTGATCACTTAGTGACATCATAACTATCTTAATGTAGTAGTGCAATGCATTGCTCACGTGTCTATGGTGATGCTTGTGTAAACAGACCTGCACTGCCAATCATACAAAAGTATACCATGTATAGTAATGTACAACACATAATACTTGATATTGATAAAAAATGACTCGTTTATGTATTTACTACATTGTGCTTTCTATCATTATTTTAGAGTGTACTTTTTTTGCTTATAAAAAAGTTTGCTGTAAAATAGTATGCTGTGTTATACTAGCATCAGCCTCATACATTTTTGTGTACTACTGTGTCTCTTGATCATATCATTTTCTCTTGTGATTGATTTAATCTTGTGTTTTGCACAGTAACATGTTGTACAGGCTTATAAACTGGGAGTAACAGGCTATACCATAAAGCCTAGGTGATAGGCTATATAATCTAGGTTCGTGTAAGTACACTCTATGATGTTTGAATAACTGTGGAGTCATATTATGGCACATTTCTCATAACACAGCCTAGTCATTAAGGGCACATGTTTATATTGCTAATATATGCCCTAAAGTGCATATATTCCTGTTCCTCTATCTACTTGATGAGATTTTAAAGCTGGTCAGCTGCTGTAGGAAGTCCAGAGCTTAATTTCTGCCTTTACTAGGCCACATGCATTTCATCTGTGATGTTGTCATTAGTTTGGTCTTCTCTCTGCCCAAATATTCTGCCATGTACCACCTGTGCCTACTTTAAGCCTAAGTAGTTGACTTACCTGTCCCATGTTGCTATGTCATAGAAGTTGACTTTCATTCTTCCCAAACCTTTATCTACTTTTTAAAAATTGGTTTTAGAGAGAGAGAGAGAAACACCAATTTGTTGTTCCACTGATTTATGCATTCATTGGTTGCTTCTTGTACATGCCCCGACTGGGCATCAACCACATCTTGGTATATGGGGATGACACTAACCAACTGAACTACCCGGCCAGAGCCAAACCTTTATCTACTTTTGTATCCATTCCAACGATTGTTATATTCCTTCTTCTTGTTTTTTGAGGTAGGTAGTAGCTTAGATTATGGGCTTGAGAATTTCTTATGTAAGTATTTAGAGCTATAAAATCACCCTGGCTGGTGCAGCTCACTGGATTGAGCAGCAGCCTGCAAACCAAAGGGTCACCAGTTCCATTCCCAGTCAGTGCATGTGCCTGGGTTGCAGGCCAGGTCCCCAGTGGGGGGCACGAGAGGCAACCACACACTGATGTTTCCCTATCTTTCTCCCTCCCTTCCCCTCTCTCTAAAAATAAATAAATAAACTCTTTCAGAAAAATTGTTCACAGCACTGCTTTAACGTGTCACCCACAAATGTTGATATGTTGTATGTATTTTCATTTTCATTCAGTTCATTTTTTTTTAATTTCCCTTGAGACATCATCTTTGACCCATGGCTTATTTAAAAGTATGTTATTTCATTTCCAAATGTTTTTTTTTTTAAGTTTTTGGCTTTTGGGATATTGATTTTTTTAAAGATTTTATTTATTTATCTTTAGAGGGGAAGGGAAGGAGAGAGGGAGAGAAACATCAATGTATGGTTGCCTTTCGTGCGTCCCCTGCTGGGAACTGACCCTGCAGGGAACCGGCCTGCAACCCAGGCATGTGCCCTGACTGGGAATCGAACCACGATTGTCTGGTTCACAGGCCCGCGCTCAGTCCACTGAGCTACACCAGCCAAGTCTTCATTTCCAAATATTAAGAAATTTTCCTTATTTTTCTGCTATTGACTTCTGCTTTGTTTCCATTGTGATCAGAGAATGCACTTTGTATGATTTCAATCCTATTAAATTTGTTTAAGTTTGTTTTATGGCCAGTGTATCAGTATATTTTCAGTGGGTGCTTGAAAAGAATGTAGTCTGCTCTTGTTAGATGCAGTGTTCTATAAGTGTTGACTAAGTTTTACCCATAGATTATATTGAGTTTTTTTTATATCTTTGCTGGTTTTCTCTCTATTGGCTCTTACAGTTGCTGAGAGAAGAAGGTTGAAGTCTCCAACTGCGTATTTTGTCTATTTCTCCTTTTAGTTCAATCATTTTGCTTCACATATTTTGCTGCTTTGGTTTGTTTTGGGGGGAGGTATTTGTTTGTTTTTGGTGCCTACACATTTGCGATTACTATATCTTGGTAGATTGACCCTTCTATCATATTTAATGTTTATTTCTATTTGTGGTAATTTTCTTTTTACTGATACTAGTATAGCCATGCCTGCTTCCTCTTTTTAAAATATTATTTCTTTTTAGAGATGGGAAAGGGAGGAAGAAAGAAATGAAGAGAAACATTGATGTGAGAGAGAAACATCAATTGGTTGCCTCTCATACATGCCCCCGAACCTGCAACCTAGGCATGTGCTCTGACCAGAAATCAAACTGATGATCTTTAGTTTGTGGATGATGCCCAACCAACTGAGCCACACTGGTCAGAGTTACTCTTGTTTTCTTTTAAGTAATGTTTGTACCATATTTCTTTCTCCATTATTTTTTACTTTCAAACTACTTATATCTTTATATTTGAAATGAGTTGTGGTAAACAGTATATAGATGGATCATATTTTTTAACCCATTTTGCCAGTCTCTGTCTTTTAATTGGTTCATTTAGATATTTACATTTTCTGGTCCTCCAAATATCAATAAAATATTTATCCATACAATATATTTTCTAGATTTGTGTCTGGCTTCTTAGTCAGTGACTCTTTAAATACAGGATATAATAGAAAGTATCTAGATAAAAAATCAAATGCTCTCGTGCCTATCCTTCCTTTGTCTTTTTTTTTTTAAAGATTTTATTTATTTTTCTCTAGAGGGGAAGGGAAGGAGAGAGGGAGAGAAACATCAATGTATGGTTGCCTTTCGTGCGTCCCCTGCTGGGAACTGGCCTGCAGGGAACCAGCCTGCAACCCCAGTATGTGCCCTGACTGGGAATCGAACCGCGATTGTCTGGTTCGCAGGCCCACGCTCAATCCACTGAGCTATGCCAGCCAGGGCCTTCCTTTGTCTTTTAGCAATTCCTTATCCTTGGGCAAATGATACCACTTAGTTCCATTAAAAAAGGCTCACTGAGCTCTTGTTGGACACTAAGTACTGGACTAGGTACCAGAGACATCAAGATAAAACATGACCACTCATTGCCTTCCAGGAATTTAGAATACACTTGGAGTCATGTACAAGTAATCAAATAATTACAGGAGGTACATATTATGGTAGAGGTTAGTAGGGGCATTTTACCTAGCTTGGGAGAGGGAGGGAAGTTTAAGTAAGGCTTCCAATAAGAGGTGATGGCTTAGTGTAATTGAGAAATATTAAATTTTCAATAGAAGTCATAAAGCTTAGAAAGGAAAATAAAACAAGAGATGGCTAAGCAGAATTTTACATGACCATTAGAGGTTAACCAGGTAAAAGAGAACACAGAAAATTTTTGAACACTTCTGAATTTTTGTTCCCTTATGTGAAAAAGAGGTTGGTGGATTAATCAAGAAAAATATCCAGCCTTCCCCACCAGAAATATATGATTAATATTGTATAATCTAGATGTTTTCACACCTCGGTATCTTACGGGTCTGTTTATACCCATATTTCGTGGTTTCACATTTCACTGGCTCCTGCTGGACTTTCAGCTTCCAGTAAAGTGTTCATGGTTAGGTCTGTAAGTCATCATGGGGTATCTCAAATGTTTTTATAAGTCAATATCAATTATAGTCACCCTTCTCCTATGCAAATCATTTATACAGTAGATGCTTAGGATAGGCAGTAGGGAAGGGGATAAGCTTCAGAAGACTATTAAATTTACACTTTAGTCATATTTGTAATTTCTATATTTACACTAATGATGTCTTTTGCCTAAGGTAAGTTTTATAGTATTTGTTTCCATTTTCCTCAAACTATGTTTGTATTCATTAATAAGGGTTAAATAATTTTATAAAGTTTTTTAACTACCTTAATCATTCTTATTAACTTCCCATTTATTTTTTATTATAGTACTTTTTTCATTACCATTTAGTCCCATTATACCCCTCTTCCCCCCCACAATCATCACACTGTTGTCTATGTGTCCTTTTTCCTTTTTGCTTCATCCTTTCACCCCCTACTCTCCCCCCACTTAGCTGGCATCCTGCTCTCTAGGAGTCTATCTCTATTTTGCTTGTCTGTTAAGTTTGTTCATTAGACTAAACATATGAGTGAAATCATATGGTATTTATCTTTCTCTGACAGGCTTATTTCACTTAGTATAATGTTCTCCAGGTCCATCCATACTGTTGCAAAAGGTAAAACTTTCTTTTTAGGGCCAAGTAATACTCCATTATGTAAATGTCCCATAGTTTTATCCATTCATCTACTGATGGACACTTGGGCTGTTTCCATATCTTGGTGGTTGCAAATAACACTGCATTGAACATGGGGTCCTTATATTCTTTTGAATTAGTGTTTTGGGTTCCTTCAGATATATTCCCAGAAGTGGGATTGCTGGGCCACAAGGCAGATCTGTTTTTAATTTTTTGAGGTAACTATATTGTTTTCCACAGTGGCTGCACAAATCTGTATTTTCACCAACAATGCAAAAGGGTTCCCCTTTCTCCACATACTCACCAGCACTTATTGTTTTTTGATTTCTTCATGATAGCCATTCTGACAAGTGTGAGATGATATCTTATTGTGGTTTTGATTTGCACTTCTCTGATGATTATTTATGTTGCGCATCTTTTCATATATGTATTGGCCATCTGTATGTCCAGTTTAGAGAAGTGTCTATTCAAGTCTTTTGCCTGTATTTAATTGGATTGTTTGTTTGTTTGTTTGTTTGGGGGGGTTTTTTGGTTTTGAGTTTTGTAAGTTCTATATCAATTTTGGATATTAATCCCTTATCAGATATATCAGCGAATATATTCTCCCACTCTATGGGTCGTCTTTTTATTTTGTTGATGTTTTCCTTTGCTGTGCAAAAGTTTTTAGTTTGATGAAGTCCCATTTCTTTATTGTTCCTCTCATTTCCCTTCCCTTGGGAGATTATATCTGATAAAATATTGCTATGACCAATGTCCCAAGATTTTGATGCCTATGTTTTCTTCTAGGATTTTTGTGGTTTCAGGTCTAACATTTAAGTCGTTGATCCATTTTGAATTTATTCTTGTATGCAGTATAAGAAGGTGGTCTAGTATCATTTTTCTGCACATATTTCTCCAATTTTCCCAACACCATTTATTGAATAAACTATATTCAGCCCATTGTACAAGTATGCGCTTGCTTCCTCTGTTGAATATTAATTGACTATAAAGGTGTGGGTTTACTTCTGGGCTGTCTATTCTGTTCCATTGATCTGTATGTGTGTCAGTACCATGCTGTTTTGATTACTGTGGCCTTATAGTATAGTTTGATATTATTAGCGTGATTCCTCCGACTTGGTTCTTTCTCAGGATCACTTGCTATGCAGGGCCTTTTGTGGTTTCATATACATTGTTGAAATATTTGTTTTATTTTGGAAATACATCATTGGAATATTGACAGGAATTGCATTGAATCTGTAGATTGCTTTGGGTAGTATGGACATTTAAAAGTTGTTAATTCTTCCTGTGCATGAGCACAGGATGTGCTTCTACTTATTTGTATCTTCTTCGATTTCTTTTCTCAGAGTCATAATTTTTTTAGTACAGATCCTTTACAACTTTTGTTAGGTTTATTCTTAGGTATTTTGTTCTTTTTGAAGCAATTGTGAATGGGATTGTTTTCTTAATTTCTTTTTATATTGGTCCATTATTGGTATATAAAAATGCAACTGATTTCTGCTGAATTCATTTATCAGTTCTAGTAGATTCTTGGTGGAATCTTTGGGGTGCTCTCTATGGAATATCATGTCATCTGCAAATAAAGACAGTTTTACTTCTTCTTTTCCAATGTGGATGTTTTTTATTTCTTCTTGCCTGATTACTCTGGCTAGGACTTCCAGTACCATGTTGAATAAGAGAGGCGAAAGTGGACATCCCTGTCTTGTTCCCAATTTTAGAGGAACACTCCTAGTTTTTTGCCTGTTGAGTATAATGCTCATAGTAGGTTTGTCATATATAACCTTTATTATGTTTTAGATATGTTCCCTCTATTCCCACTATGCTGAGAGTTTTTATCATAAATGGGTGCTGGATTTTAGCAAATGCTTTTTCTGCATCTATTGGTATTGCTATCTGTATATCCTCAATATATATATATATATATGGGTCTTGTTTTCTTATCCATTCAGCTACCCTATGACTTTTGGTTGGAGCATTTAAGCTATTTACATTTAAGGCGATTACTGATAGATACATATTCAGTGCCATTTATTGTTATATTGTTTTTCTCTGTTTTTATTTATTTTTTCATTTTCTTTTTCTTCTCTTGTTCTTTCTTCTTCTTCCTTCTTCCTCTTCCTCCTCCTCCTCCCTTTCTTCTTCCTTTTCATCCTCTTCTTTCATTATTCTTTTTTCTTCTTCCTTCTTTTTTTCTTCTTCTCCCTTTCACATTTGCTGCAATACTGGTTTGGTGTCAACAAACTCCTTTAGTTTTCCTTGTCTTGGAAGCTCCTTATTTCTTCTTTGACTTTAAATAATAACCTTGTTAGGTAAAGTAGCCTTGGTTGTAGGTCCTTGCATTTCATTACCTTGAATATTTCGTGTCATGCCCTTGTGGCCTGAAATGTTTCTGTTGAGAAATCAGATGATAGTCTAATGGAAGCTGTCTTGTAGGTAACTGAGTGCTTTTCTCTTGCAGACATGAAGATTCTTCTAGTTCTTCTTTTGGAGAATTCTCTTGTTCTTTCATTTGGGGCCTGTTTCTTTGTCTTTCCATTTTGGCTGCTTCTTTGTGTTTGTCTCTATTTATTAGGTAGATCTGCAAATACTCTGGTGTAGGCCTATATCAAACTGTGCCTGTGACTGGCTCTGGGCAACCTATTTGGAGCTATCAGTTATCCACAATGTATGGTTCCCTCTGCTGGACCTGTTTCTTTTTTTTTTTTTCTTTTTAGAGAGGGGAAGGGAGGGAGAAAGAGAAGGAGAGAACATCACTCTGTGGTTGCCTCTCACATGCCCCCTACTGGGAACCTGGCCTGCAACCCAGGCATGCACCCTGACTGGGAATTGATCCAGCTACCCTTTGGTTTGCTGGCCAGCACTCAATCCACTGAGCACACCAGCCAGGTATGGGCCTGTTTCTTTGCAGAAAGAACCAGGCTGTGCACCAAGGCCAGCTTTAACCATCACTGGGCTCGGGAGGATCAGCTAAAGTCTCAGAGTATCCAGATCTCCACCTCTGTCTGCAGGCTTTCTGTTTGGCTTAAAGAGTGAAAGTCTTTGAGCTGTACTCCTCAGCAGCAGGGCTTAAGTACCATAGGGTAAGGCTAAGTAATTCCTGTGGGTGGGAGGGCTGCTGCTTCCCTTAGGCTGATGCCACTTGGAAAGGAGTGCTCTGCCCGAGAAAGATGGTCTCGGAAGTATGCAGAATGATTCAGCACAGTGATCCTGGTGGCTGACTATTTAGTTTTGTCCCCAGAGCTACCAGCCCCAGACAGTCCTCACGTGTATGTAGTCCACTCTGCCCTACCTCTGCCGGCACTCAGGGTAAGTGGCTGGAAACAAAATTGTGTGTGTTGGCCCTTTAAGAGGCTCTCTGCATCTCCAGCCATCTCCTTGGTGCACAGAAAACCGGCTGCTTTCCACAACTATATGTTACCTGGATTTCTTTCCCAGTCTGATGGTATAGTTTGGGGAGCCCAAAACTCACAGACTTCACAGTTTGCAGGGAGAACCTTCCAGTCACCGAAATATCCTTCCAGAACTTTCAGGTGCCACCCGTGGGAGCCCATCCAGCCCTCTCATGCCTCCTCCCCACTCTCTGCCAGTCTCCGTATGGTTAAGTGACTTCTTCCATGTGTCTGTGATTATAAGGCTTTTCCTCCAGCTAGTATTCATTTGGTTATTCAGGGTGATTTTTCTACAGTTTAGTTGTAATTCCAGATTGCTCATGGGAGGAGGTTAGTGTAGGTTCTAATGACTTCTCCACCATCTTGGGTCTTCTACCACTTCAATCATTCTTACTCCTTTTTCGAGAATTAGTTTGCCATTGTCTACACTTTTTCTAATAATTGAATGAATTACATGGTGGTACAGAGTACAGGAGCTACTGGGTAACCTCATAGTATTTACCAGTAGGTATGCTTTTTAGAAGAGTGTCTGGCTTGTTGAAACTTGGAGGATAGTAAAGAGTTGGAAAGCAAGACTTCAAACTAGCAGGTAAAGGATTTATAATCATTAACTCTGCAAAAGAGAAGATTAAAAGGGTATATGGGCCATTTTGAACAAAATTTGGTATTGGCCAATTACAGTTATGAGTACTAAAAATAATGTGAGGACTTTATTGCTATGAGGGGTTTAGGAAAAGAAGGAAGTAATTCTACCAACGGTTGAAATCAGTCCCAAAGGGATATAGTAGAATTTCCTAGCTAAGCCTGAGGGGGGAAAAGTGTCATCATCTCCCTTTTGGGGTTTCAGGTAAATGTAGAGAACTTAAGTGGCAGTGGGCAGGATTATGGAGGACACATTCTTGCATTATCATTCAGCCCTCCCATGAAAGTAGCATGACGTAGTAGGGAAATGTGGCTTTGTGAATTACTCCATTAGTTCAAATCTTAGCTCCCTGGTCTCTTCACTGAGACACTTTTGTAAAAATGGATAACATCATGTCATAGGTTTGAGCAAATGAATTAAAATATGTGAAGCATCTATGATAGCAAAGGGTGCCCCATGAGTATGGTTCTGCATATCCCTCTTTACAGTCTGCCCCTAGCTTGAACCCCCAATTCACTGTTTATCAATCTTTTATACCATGCCATAGTCTTAATCATACAGAATTATGTACAGGATTTTTGTTTGTTTGTTTGTTCATTTTATTTTGTTTTAAGCATATTATTTCTCCCCATGCTGTCATGTGTGTCAATGCCCCTCACTTTAGTCCAGGGCTGGCCTTCCCCTTGATGGACTCTGAAACCCATTCATGTTCATACCAAGGATAAAACCCTACTCAAAGATGAACCCCTACTTAAAGATGGGCTTCAGGACACGTTGTACTTGAAATCTAATTTGTATAAGCTAAGACGGAAATTTTTGATGTATAGCGAAAAGTCCCTTGATTGCATTTTCATGTGAGTTAGCCACCTCACACCAGATTACAAGAGCTGGTTATTCACACCACTTTAAAACTCCCTGACAATGATAGCATCTTAATTCATGAAAAGAGTATCTACAACACAAATGCAAATTACAAATAAGAGTCCCCCTCATTGAGAGCCTGATTTTGAACAGTGACCAGCACACCACTAATGATACAATCTGTCTCTGAGTGAGTTGCATGGGAGGCCAAGGAATCTTCACAAGATTGTATCACATGTGTGGACTTGGACAAGGGACTTTAGTGATGTGATTCTCATATTTCATGTTATCAGCATGGGAACTCTTCTTGGTGCTTTTCTGAAACTGTGGTATTCCTGTCCTTTAGCTAATGTTCTCAATTGTATTAATATTCCAATCCTTTCCTGGAATGAGGTCAAACTCACTTTTTCTCAACCATGCTACTCCCTGGTTATATATATGCACACACCTGAGGTCTACCTGAAAAAAGTCCATCCACTCTTAATATAATGAGAACAGTTTATGTGACATTGATGTAATCTGGCAGCCAAGGGGAGTGGACTGGATACACATGTGTGAACAATAATGACTTCACTGTATTAGTCAGTGGGGGTGATAGATGCCATTGAGTGAGCACGTGTACTGTGTAGCCATCACATTCAAAATGACTGAGTGAGTAGAGCAATGAATCTGCATCAGATTTTGCTTTAAGCTTGAACATTCCTCTGTGGAAACTATTCAGATGATTCAGAAGGCCACAGCTATGGGAAACTGGTGATTGGCAGCTTCATCAAAAGAACATGCCGACTCATGCATCACGTCTTGTGCAAAGTTTTTTTTTTTTGTGAAACATCAAATCATGCAGGTGACTCAGCCCTGCTACAGCCCAGATTTGGTGCTCTATGACTTGTGGCTTTTCCCAAAACTAAAATCACCTTTGAAAGGGAAGAGATTGCAGACAATTGACAAGATTCAGGAAAATACAGCGGGGCAGCTGATGGCAATTGGGAGAACTGTGTGAGGTCCCAAGGTGCCTACTTTGAAGGGGACCGAGGCATCATTATCCTGTGTACAGTGTTTCTTCTATCCAGTTACCTTCTTCAGTAATTGTCTTTGTTTCTCATATTACATAGCTGAATACCTTCTGAACAGACCTCATATATAACACCAATTAATAAATAATAATAAAAGAATAAATTCAGTGTATCATATACTCAAACCATCAACCTACTTTTTTCTTTTTTAAATATATTTTATTCATTATACCATTACAGTTGTCCCATTTCCCCCCTTCTTTCCCCTCCACCCTGCACACCCCCTCCCCCACAATTACCCCCCCTTTAGTTTATGTCCATGTGTCACAACTTACTTTTTATCCATCCTGTATTCTTGTGTCTGGCTTGCTTTTGGCTTATTTTGCTCAACATAATGTTTCTCAGATTCATACCTGATAATGTATATATCAGTAGTCCACCCTCTTTTATTGCTGAGTTATATGAATGTACCAAAATTTGTTTATCTGGTCTCCTGTTGAGGGACGTTTTGAGGGTTTTGGGAAGTCTTTTTGTGGTTTTAATTTATATTTCTCTGGTACCTAATACTAATTAATATCTTTTCATAATTTATCACCATTTGAATACCTTCTTCTGAAAAGCCTATTCAAGACAATTGCCATTTGTCTGTAAGAAATAAGCATAGAAGTTGAGGAAGCACAGAGAGTCCCAAACAAGATGAACTGAAAGACGCCCACACCAAGACACATCATAATTAAAATGCCAAAGTTTAAAGACAAAGAGAGAATCTTACAAGCAGCAGGAGAAAAGCAGTTAGTTACCAAGAAGGGAGCTCCCATAAGACTTTCAGCTGATTTCTCAAGAGAAAGTTTGCAGGCCAGAAGGATTGGCACAAAATATTCAAAGTAATGAAAAGCAAAGACCTACAATCAAGATTACTCCATCCAGCAAGGCTATCATTTAAAATGGAAGGACCGATAAAGACCTTCCCAGAGAAGAAAAAGCTAAAGGAGTTCATCACCATCTAACTAGTATAACAAAAATGTTTAAAGTATTCTTGAAGAAGAAGATAAAAAATGTGAATAATAAAATGGTAATAACTACATACCTATCAATAATTACTTTAAATGTAAATGAAATGCTCTAATCAAAAGACAGAGTGGCTGAATGGATAACAAAACAAGATCCATACTTACACTACCTACAAGAGACACACTTCAGATCTTAAAAAAAACAGACTGAAAGCAAAGAGATAGAAAAAGACATTTCATGCAAATGGAGATGAAAAAAGCTGGTATAGCAGTACTTATCAGACCAAATAGACATTAAAACAAAAGTTATAACCAAAGATGAAGGGCCCAGCAATTTCATGTCTGGGTATATATCCGAAGGAACCCAAAACACTAATTTGAAAAGACATATATTTCCCTATGCTCATTACAGCATTATTTACAATAGCCAAAATATGGATGCAACCTAAGTGTTTATCAAAAGACAGATGGGTAAAGAAGTACATATATACAATGGAATATTACTCAGTGCTGAGAAGAATGAAATCTTGCCTTTTGTGAAAACATGGCTGGACCTAGAGGGCATTATGCCAAATAAAATAAGCTAGACAGAGAAATACAACTGCCATATGATTTCATTTATATGTAGAGTCTGAAAAAAATAGTAAACAAACAAATAAAAACACATAGATACAGAGAAAAAAATGATGCTTTCCAGTTAGGAGGGGGTGTGGAGGAATGGGTGAAACAAAGGGAAGTGATTAAGATGTACAAATTGCCAGTTATAAAAGCAGCAGTGGGAATTTAAAGTATAGCATGGGAATATAGTCAATGTTGTAATAACTAGGTATGGTGTCAGATGGGTACTAGACTTATCGGGGTGATCGCTTTGTAAATTATATAAATGTCTAGTCACTGTGTTGTGTACTTGAAACTAATATTGTATGTTAGTGGTAGTTGGAAAATAATTTTTTAAAAAACACTTTGCCCATTTTTATATTGAGTTGCTTTTCTTATTAATTTATTAGTGCATTTAATTATGTTTTACTGATTATTCTCTTACAGTTGTCCCAATTTTTCCCCTTGATTCCCCTCCACCCAGCACTCCCCCCCTCGCTCAGGCAATCCCCACCACTGTTCATGTCCATGGGTCATGCATTTAAGATGATACCTTTGCTGGGTAGAGCAATCTTAGCTATACTATAGGTCCCTGCTTTTCATGACTATTTCTTGCCAGTCTTTTCTAGCCTGCAAAGTTTCTCATGAGAAGTCAGCTGACAGTCTTATGGGAACTCCCCTGTAGGTAACTAACTTCTTTTCTCTTGCTGCTTATAAGTTCTCTCTTTATCTTTAACCTTTGGCATCATAATTGTGGTATGTCTTGGAGTGAGCCTCTTTGCATCCATCTTGTTTGGGACTCTCTGTGCTTCTTGAACTTGCATGTCTGTCTCCTTCACCAAATTATGGAATTTTTCTTTGATTATTTTTTCAAATATATTTCCAGTTTCTTACTCTACCTCTTCTCTTTGTGGCACCTCTATGATGTGGGTGTTGGAATGCTTGAAGTTGTCCCAGAGGCTCCTTACTTATACTATCCTTGGGTTTTTTAATTCTTTTCTCTTCTTACTGTTCTGATTGGTTGTTTTTGCTTCCTTATGTTCCAAATCATTAATTTGATTCTCAGCTTCATCCACTCTACTGTTATTTCCCTGTAAATTGTTCTTTATTTCGATTAGTATATTCTTCATTTCTACCGTTGGTTTAGACTGGGTGGTTTTTGTGCTGTTGAGGTCCTCACTAAGTTCCTTGAGCATCCTTATAACCAGTGTTTTGAACTCAGCATCTGATAGATTGCTTATCTCCATTTTGTTAGGTTCTTTTTTCTGGAGTTTTGACCTGTTCTTTCATATGGGCCATGTTTCTTTGTTTCTATATATTAGGTAGAGCTGCTATGACTCCATGTCTTGGTAGTGTGGCCTACCTAATATAGTAGGTGTCCTATAGAATCAAATGGTACAGCCTCCCCTATCACTCTAGCTGAGCACTGGAGGTGCACCCTTCTTGTGCGGTGAGTATTCCTTCCTCTTGTAGTTGAGCCTTGATTGCTGCTGGCAGGTCAATTGGATGGTTTTACCCAGGTCAGTCAGCTGCAAGGACTGGCTGTAACCACTGACTACCAACCTCAGCCCTCTGGAGGATCAGCTGTACAGGGGCAGGGTTTTGGTACCCTGATGTGGTCTGTAATTGTCTATTGGGTGTGAAGGCCCTGGGTTTTCCTAGGTGGTGCAGGGCAAGTTCTGCCCCACCTATATTCTGCCCAGGATCACCCTGCATGAGCTACAGAACAATCTGCAGATGGCTGCTATTTGTGCTGGACTTGTAGGTTCCCAGGTGAAGCCAAGCTGTGAACCTAGGCTGGCTGCTGCTAGTGCTGTGCCTTGGGCCACTTAGCAAGAAATACAGTGTGGAGAGGGGGTGTCTGGGGACCACTGAAGCCCACTGTTGCTTGTTTGAGAGAATTTAGGAAGTCGTGAAACATGAGCCAGGATCATCCATTCATATGGAAAAGCCACTGTTAAAAGCTTGGGTGGGCCCATAATTTGGGTGGGGCAGAGCCTCAGGAGATCTCCAGGGCAGGACAAACAGTTAGCCAGGTTGGTGGAGTTTCAGGTATGGCACCCACCTGCCAGCTCTGTGGCTCTGTGGAAGAAGGGTTTTAGAAAAGAAACAATGGCCTCTGCTCACCTTTCTGTCTTGGAGAAAGCTGTCCCCCAGCTGTCACCTTGATGCCAGATATTTCATTTTCTCCCCATATGCCAATGGTGTCCTTCAAGCTGCTACCCCAATGCTGAAGTTCAGAGGGAGTGGGTCTGAATAAGTTCGTGTGTGTGTTCTTTAAGAGGGACTGCTTGGGACTCCAGAAGTTTCTTCCACTGACTCAATCCCCAATGGTTTTTGCAGGAAGAATTTATGGGAACTTATCTTCTTATTACTGGAACCCTGGGCTGGGGGGGCGGGGCTGGCATGGGGCTAGGACGTCTCATTTCTGAGATGCCCTTCCTGAATTTTCATCTACCACATGTGTGTGCAACCAACCCATTTCACCTCTACATCTCTGTCCCTCCTACCAGTCTGGCTGGATGTGGTTTCTTTAATTCCATAGTTGGGCTTCCATTCAACTTGATTTCTAATGGTTCTGAGTGATGGTTGTTCTATAGTTTAGTTCTATATTAATTTTGATTTGGTTGTGCAAGAAGGCGAGCTGTGCTTACCTACTCCTCTATCTTGTTATTAGTGTTCTTTGTATAGCCAGGATATAAGTCCTTTCTTGTCTGAGAGTCCATTTTCAATCTTAAGAGTATGCTTTTCACACAAAAACCAGTTCAGAAATGATTATAGAAGCTTCATTTTTAATAATCAGTGTTGGAAACCGCCCAAATGTTCTTCAGTGGATGAATGGTCAAGAAAACTGTGGTACATCCATGTAATGGAATAAAAGGAATGAACTATTGATACATGAACAACTTGGATGGATCTCAGGAACACTTATGCTGAATGAAAAAGAGCCAGTCTGAAAACTTTATGTATTTATGATTTCAGTTACATAATATTATTAGTATGACAACTTTATTGAGGTATAATTTACATACCACAAAATTCACATGTTTAAATATAAAACTCACTGCTTTTTTAGTAAATTTACCAAGTTAATATAACCATCTCCATAATCGAGTTTTAAATTATTTCCATCTCTCTATTAAAATTCCTTGTACTCATTTGCCATCATCACTCCATCCCTTCCCACCCCACCCTAGTCCTTGGCAACCACTAAATTACTTTGTCTTTATAGATTTGTATTTTGTGGACATCTCCTATAAATAAAATCATACAGTATATGGTCTTCTATGTCTGGCTTCTTTCACGTAGCATAATGTTTTTGAGGTCCATCTGTGGTTGTGTCATGAGTCAGTAATTCATTCTTTTTAGTTATTGATAGTATGTTATATCTGTATACCACATTACGATTATCTGTTTGCTGTAGATGGACATTTGGAGTGTTATTGTTTTCATAAATAATGCTGTGAACATTCAAGTACATGTCCTTTTGTAGACATATGTTTTCATTTCACTTAGGTAGATTCCTAGAAGCACAATTGCTAGGTTGTATGGTAAATTTATGCTTAACTTTTTAAAGAAACTGTCCATCTGTTTTCCAAGATGGCTGAACAATTTTTTAAAGATTTTATTTTTAGAGATGGGAAGGGAGGGACCAAAACATAAATGTGTGGTTGCCTCTCACATAGCTCCACATGTGTGGTTGCCTCCACATAGCTACACATCTGGGACAGGGTCCAAAACCCAGGCATGTGCCCTGACTAGGAATCAAACTGGCAACCCTTTGGTTCACAGCTGGTGCTCAATCTACTGAGCTGTATCAGCCAGGGCTGGCTGAAACATTTTTATGCTCCCACCAGAAATTCCTGGAGAATGTTCCATGTGTACTTGAAAAGTATGTGCGTGTTGCTCACATTGTCAGAAATGCTTTATAAATGCCAGGTTGGTCAACTTTGGCTTGGTGTCATGTAAGTTTTCTATATTCTTACTGCTTTTCTTTCTAGATGTTCCATCTGTTGTTATCAAGAGTGAGGTGTGGAACTCTTTATTAGTGTTTCTTTGTATTTAGTTTTCAACAGTTTGATTATGATGTGCAGGGGTGTGTATTTCTTTGTATTTGTTATGTTTGGTATTCTCAGCTTCTTGATGATTTTCAGCTATTTTCTTCAAATATTTTTTAGTATGACACTTTTTCTTATCTGTATTGAATTCCAGTTACACAAATATTAGATCCTTTATAGTTATCCTGCAGGTCCCTGAGGCTTTGTTCTTTTTATCCCCAAGTGTTTTTTCTTTCTGTTATTTAGTTGGGCTAGTTTGTTTATCTGTTTTCAAGTTTACTGCCTCCTCCATTGTACTGTGGCGTTCTTTGTGTGAATTTTTAATTTGGGGTATTTTATTATTCAGTTCTAAAGTTTCAATTTGATTATCCTTCATATCTTCTCTCTACTTTGCCAGTACTTTCTATTTTAACTTTAACAGTGTTCAAGTTTGGTGATTACTTTTTTAAAGTATATTTTATTGATTATGCTGTTATAGTTGTCCCATTTTTTTCTCCCCTTTATTCCCCTCCACCCTGCACCACCTCTCCCACCAGCATTCACCCCCCCTTAATTCATGTCCATGGGTCGTACATATGTTCTTCACCTTTCCACTTCCTATACTATTCTTAACTTCCCCCTGTCTATTTTGTATTTACAGCTTATGCTTCTTATTCCCTGTACATTTCCCCCCCATTCTCCCTCCTCCCCCTCCCCACTGATAACCGATAACCCTCCATGTGATCTCCTTTTCTGTGATTCTGTTCCTATTCTAGTTGTTTGCCTAGTTTATTTTGTTTTTTAGATTCAGTTGTTGATAGTTGTGAGTTGTTATCACTTTACTGTTCATATTTTTAACATCTTCTTTTTCTTAGATAAGTCCCTTTAACATTTCATATAATAAGGGCTTGGTGATGATGAACTCCTTTAACTTGACCTTATCTGGGAAGCACTTTTATCTGCCCTTCCACTCTAAATTATAACATTGCTGGATAGGGTAATCTTGGATGGAGATCCTTGCCTTTCATGACTACCAATACTTCTTGCCAGCCCCTTCTTGCCTGCAAGGTTGCTTTTGAGAAATCAGCTGCTAGTATTATGGGAAGTCTTTTGTCGGTGATTGTCTCCTTTTCTCTTACTACTTTTAAGATTCTCTCCTCTTTAATCTTGGGTAATGTAATTATGATGTGCCTTGGTGTGTGCTTTCTTAGATCCAACCTCTTTGGGACTCTCTGAGCTTCCTGGACTTCCTGGAAGTCTGTTTCCTTTGCCAGATTAGGGAAGTTCTCCTTCATTATGTTTTCAAGTAAGTTTTCAATTTCTTGCTCTTCCTCTTCTCCTTCTGGCATTCTTATGATTTGGATACTGGACTGTTTCAAGTTCTCCTGGAAGTTCCTAAGCCTTTCATTTTTTTTTTTAATTCTTGTTTCTTTATTTTTTTTTCTGGTTGCATGTTTATTTCTTCCTTCTGCTCCAGATCATTGATTTGAGTCCCAATTTCCTTCCCTTCACTGTTGGTTCCCTGTATATTTTTCTTTATTTCAATTTGCATAGCCTTCACTTTTTCCTCTTTGGGTGGGTTTGTGTACTTTTTTTTTAATATTTTCTTTACTTATTTTTCGAGAGAGGGGAAGGGAAGGAGAAAGAGAGGGAGAGAAACATCAATGTGTGGTTGCCTCTCATGTGTCCCCTGCCGGGAACTGGCCTGCAACCCAGGCATGTGCCCCTGGGAACCGAACCGCGATACTCTGGTTCGCAGGCCCGCGCTCAATCCACTGAGCTATGCCAGCCAGGGCCAGGGTTTGTGTACTTTATAGGACCCTGTGCATCTCTCCAACTAACTCTCCTGGGAAGCTGGGAGTTTCCTCTGCCACTGCAACCCCCACAAATTTTTACAGCCAAAGGCTTTGAGGCTTTGTTTTCCCATGCTGGATCTCTGGGTTGCACAGTCTGTCTTGCTTCCCATTTGTTCCTCCTGGTTCATCTGCACTCACATGTGGAACCACTCTGGTCTGCTAGCCACTGTCTTGCCATACGTCCTCTCCACACATCCTCTCCACCCCTCCTACTAGTCTGAACGAATGTTTCCTTCTTAATTCCTTGGCTTTTAGACTTCCATACAGTTCGATTTTTGGCAGTTCAGGTAATTTTTTGTTTTTAAATTTGTTGTTCTTCTTTTGGTTGTGCAAGAAGAAGGCAAAGTGTATCTACTTATGCCTCCATCTTGACCAGAAGTGTTGGTGATTACTCTTTTAAGCACTTCTATAATGGTGGCTTTATGGTATTTGTTAGATAATTTCAACATTTGTGTCATCTCATTGTTGGCATCTGTTGATTGTCTTCTCCCATGTGAGTTGGCGTTTCTGTGCTTCTTTGTATACTGAGTAATTTTGGATTTTAACCTGGACATTTTGAATATTTATGTTATTAGATTCTGAATTTTTGTGTAGATTTAATGGAGAGTGTTGATATATTTGTTTTAGCAGTCAGTTGACCTGGTTAGGCTCAGACTGCAAGTTCCAACTCTCTTTCTGTGGGCTATAGTTCCAATGTCAGTTCAGTATTCATTGCTTTTGCAATGCTTTTTGGATCTGCTCCATGTATGACACCCACGGTTCAGTATGGGACATGTTAGTCTGTTAACTTAGTCCTCAAAGTCTTTGACATGCTTATTAGGATCAAATCCACACATGCATAGGCGGAGGGTGATCCAAGTTGTTCATAAGCAGCTTTATAGGTTTGCTTTCCTGAGCTATTCCCTTTTTGTTATTTTCATGATACCTTCTGGTTCCTAGAGCTTTCCTTTTCAATCCTCCAATAAAAAATAATACACTTCCACAGTGCACTACCTCTGGAGCATAAGGGGCAGGCAAAGAGAGAAAGTAAGAAAAAATACACAGTGGGATTTGGATTTTCCCTTTTGGAGCTATAGCTCTGCCTAATAGAATGAAAATTCCTCTCCCTGGAGAGTTAGTCTCCCTCTGCCAGTCAATTTTATTGCTGCTGCTACAGCCTCTATCATAGGATTTTCTGGGCATAAGAAAAGGGAGAAGAATGAGAGAAAAACCCAGGGGATTCCCCCCACCCCTTCTCTTTGAGTTTTAGTAGTTCCCATTTCCAAAAACAGCATCTTCAGTCAGAACATGTGCTCTAACCACAGTGCTTTCAGGTTTTGTTATGTTGAGTTCAGGCCAGAAAATACAAGAGGAAAAAGAGTAGTAAAGTCACCACCAGTTAGCTGTATTTGGCATTTTGGTATTCTTCCCTGACCCACCTGCTGGTATATACTTCAAACATTTTTCTAATAGCTGCTCATTCATTTTATACAGATTTTGTAGTTGCATTTGGTGGATAGAAAGGTTAGTGTGTGTATTCCCTCTTACCTGGACCAGAAGTCTTAACTGATATATTAAGTGATATTTCGGATTCTCCCCCTACCCAAAGTTTTTATATTTCAGAAATCATAGTTTCAGAGATGCACTGTTTATTGTTAAGTGGACATAAGTTTCTAAGGGTAAGCATAGGAGCTACACTATTGGCAGAATATATAATGACCTGAAAAACAAAGCCACTTTTCTTAAGGCATGGGTGGTAATCCCATCCAGAAGCACAGTTCTCTGTACTTATGCAGCATATTGTTGACCTTGTTATTTTCCTTGGCCCTGTCTCTCTCTCTCTCTGTCACATTCTCTTAACTTCTGTCCTGCTATTTTCCAGTAAACTTTGCCCCCCAGGACTTTGTCCTCCTCCCTTCTCTTTTTGTTTGTGGTTTCCTCTACCTTTGACACCTTCCTAACATTACAGTCTTGCATTTGATCATCAGACTCTGTCTTCCAAGGATAAATACACTGCCCTGTGACATCTTAGGATGTACATGCTTGCATTTGGAGGATAGAGAAGCTAGACTGGAGAAGCTGCGGGTGAGTAATCAGCTTCTGCTCTTAGATTAGGGCCAGACCCGAGTCTCTACAGGGCATTGTGGTGGTCTAGCAGGCTGGTATTCCAGAATATTAGGGCTTTTTCTCTCATACAGTATTTCTGGTGATTGTGGGGCCAGGCCAGATGAAGCTCCAGCATAGCTAGGAATACAGGTTTAGAAAGCCACAGTAACCTCATTAACTTGGGAGTATATCAGAGCCTTCTAAGCTGTTTTTTGGTTTCATTATATTTTGTTTTGTTTGTTAATCATGAAATTTAATAGGAAGAAACTACTAAATAACAGTTACTTTTTGCAAGTATTTCTTATTGTTAGTTATGTGGTACAGAATCACTACTGGAAGGAATTCCTAAATAGGCAAAAACACATGGGCAGAGCACATGTTTTTATGTTGCATTATGCTTTCACTCTTTTGCTATGGTGGAAACATACATTCCTTAAAAATCAGTGGGTTTCCCAGGTGTCCATTCAGATCCATGAGATTCCAGGCACATAAAGGCTGCTTAACTCATAACTGTCTGGACATATAGCTATGTACAGATAAAATACCTGTTGGCATGAAAGATATGGTACCTTTGGAAAGAAAGTCCTCAGGTACAGTATGTTGTCTTATTAAGTACCACTGAAATCCATTATCTTCATGGCTAGGAGCAGGGCAGCAGCAGGGAGCTGCCTGAGTTCTGAACCCACTGTTTCTATGTCAGACTGGCCCTCCTCGCACAAGGACAGGTTAATGATACTCGTTTTCCACTGCTAAGACTTTTTTTCTTCTGGCAGTAGCCAGAATGACTTGTTAAAAAGAAAACACACTCATTATTCTCACTCTTTCACTTAACAAAGTAATCTTCATTTCAGTGGGATGCTTCTGTGGAGATCTCTTTAGCTGTGAGAGCAATTTGACTTTGGTATTGGGAGAATAACAAGTCACAGAAATAATGATTAAATAGGCAACAGTTCTACAAATAATACTGATTTAATTATGTGCACACGTTTAACCAAAGCTTGAGAATTAGGGTAACTTTATTCAAGGTCAGCATAATGCTCGTAAACCCCTGGCTTTAATAATTTTGAGACCCAATTAAATGAATTATTCCTTATTGATTGTGAAATATTCCCCAGGTAATACCATTAAAGGCTATGTCGAATTCAGATTGTTGCATATTTTTAAAAACTTGTCTTGGGATAACTGTTGCATTTCCCAGAACCTGTGAGCTCTAAACTGAGAGGCTCTGATACAAGGTTGATGGAACCTGAGAATTGGACCTTGGAAATCACAAAATCCAGGTACCTTCCCTGTGCAGGAATCCTCTTCACAATATCTTGTCAGATAGGCAGTTGTCTGACTCTTGACCACTTTTCCCCCCAAAGAATTTTTCTCCTCCACACATTCTTGAGGCTGCTCACTCATCTTTTCATCATAGGTCATTCCTTATTCCCAAGCCAGGATCTGGCCTTCCTGGAATTCTCACCACTGTTCCCAGCTCCTTCCTCCATAGCCATACAGAGTAATCCTCGTTTGTCCAAAATAGTTAAAGCCGTCTACTTTCCTGGTTCTTTAAACAGCTTATTTCAATGATTTTAATATAGTGGAAAAATTCAAAGAGTGGTGTAATGAACACTCAGATTCTTCCCTTGCTGGGATATCAGCAATTAAGATTTTGTCATAGTTTTCTTAAAAGAATTAAAACATTACAGAAATGATTATTTCCCCTCTTGATCACCTCTTCTAGTGTCATCTTCCTCCCTCCTCAATTTCATGCTTATATGGGTATATATAAACAACATACAGATTTGTTTTTGATCTCTGTTTTAACATATATAAATGGTGGCATTATGAATGTGTGTACATATTTTGTACACACAGCAAAATGTCTTAGATCTTTTCATGTTTTATATTAATTTTTCCATACTATATATTGTATTAGTCAGTCATTATATCAATATATAACTAATATTGTTGGTTGTTTGATATCTAGGCATATGGTTGGATTGTATGTAGTCCCTTCCCCTTTTGAAGTTAGATATGGCCGTGTGACTTGCTTTGTTCATTGAAATGTCAGCAAAAGTAATAGTTGTACTTCCAAATGGAATTTTTAAGAGCCAGCCTCAGCCTGGATCTGAAAATAAGTACATTGGGCTTTTGTACCAACTCACTTTAAACATGTAACATAAGGAATAAATAGACTTTAGTTGTTAAGCCACCAAAATTTTAGGTTCCTTTTGTTACTTTGGCAAACTTAGCCCATTCTGATTAATAAGTAGACCTATATCATTGTTTACAGTGCTGCAAAGTATCCCAAAGTGTGAATAGACCTTATTCTGCCTAACCATTCTATTTACAAGAGCCTAAGTACTTACCAAATTTTGATTTTTTAAAAGTGATTTTTATTATGCATGGGCTTGGATTTATGACAGACCCATCCCCCTGGGTCTCTCATAGTGGCCCATGCCAGAGCACCCTGACCCAGAACCATTGCCCAGCCTCTGCCCATTTGTTGCAGGACTGAAGCAGGCCTCACAGTAGGGGGGGGAAGATTTTTATTTATTTATTTTTAGAGAGAGGGGAAGGAAGGAAGAAAGAGAAGGAGCTAAACATTAGTTTGTTGTTGTCTCTTGTGTGCCCCCTACTTGGGGAACTGGCCTACAACCCAGGCATGTGTCCTGACTGGGAATTGAATCAGCAGTCCTTTAGTTCACAGGCCTGCACTCAATCCACTGAGCTACACCAGCCAGGGCCAAATTTTGATTTTATAAACAGTTCTGTTTTGGTAATTGTGTAAATTGCGAGAGTTTCTTCAAAATATGTATCTAGAAATAGGATTGCTAGGTCACAGGGTATGGTTAATTTTGTAGGATTCTGTCTTTACTATCCAAAGTTGCTATAACAATTTTCATTCTTACCCTTTCAAATGTCATTTGTGTGGCATGATTCCCAAACCTTTTTCCAATCTGGGTTCCCTCCCTGGATTCCCTTTTGTCGATCATTGTTTCTCAGTACTCAGGTTGGAACTTGGTTTTGTCCAGTTGTCCAATTGAGGTAGATATGTTTCCAAATTCAGCCCAAGTTGCTCTATCACCCTGAGGTATTTGCTGGCATCCAAAAGTGAACTGTTCTCATCTTTTATTTAGGAAACAGGGTTTTAAAAATTTCAGGGGCTTTACATATGTTCTAGTTAAATTTAATTCTGTTTTTGCTTGTCATATTCGCTTTTGAACTCTCCCTTTTTCTCTGATAAATGTTACTCCTAGGTAATAACTTTAAGTTTTGATCAGCACAGGGCCAAGGGCATAGTTCTGTACCCCATCACAATATACCTTTCAGGTTTATCTTTCTGAAGCCTGGATTCTTCATCTTATCAACTGGAAAATCCCGAAAGCCTTTTTCAGCTGTATCCACATATACTGTACCTATAAAGAATTATCTCAATAAGTGATTCGAGTGACCGTAATAGAAAGGAGTCTGGGGTACGTTGGGTGCAATTTTGGAGAGCCTGTGCTGGCCGCTAGTGACTATTTTTTTCTTTTTCAAGTGCTTAGCCAACCAGTGCTTTATTAATCTGGTCTAGAATTTAGTTTGGAGTGAGAGCCAAGCTCTTTATTTGTAATTATTTTAATCTATGCCTTCAAAAATAAGGGAGATTTTTGCCCTTCTCCAGTCGGTTGGGAGGTCTGGTTTCTACAAGTTTTCATAGATGAGATGTAGTGATTCTGTTCTCATAGATGCAGATAGCCTTTTAGCCCTGAGGAGAGGAACAAGGTGGTTTCTAGAATTATGACCCACCATAATGTTTGTGCTGTCCTCCCAGCCAGGATATCTTTTCTCCTTGCACCAGACTAAACCTGTTCATAGTTCCAGGAACTGTAAGGACTCCCTAGGCCAGTAGCTCAGGTCATTACAAGTTCGGCTTGCTAGTGGTCTTTCTGTTGTTCTTTGGGACCAACTACATGTCTAATTCCAGTTACTATTTTTGTATTTAGATTCCTAGTTGCATGTGTCAGAACCCCAACTCTAATTAGTCTGAAAAATAAAAGAAAGTATACTGGTAAATGAATATCCCAAGGACTGCTACCTTTAGGAATGGCTACATCCTCACACACATTGCAGCCATACATCTCCTTCTCTCATCTTTGCTTTCCTTCAAGTTAGTTTTGCTCTCAGGCAGGATATCTGCAACAAATGCAGTGCCTCTTTTTCAGTAATTCTATCAAAATCCTTGGTTGACTAGCCTAGGTCATGTGCCTTAGGCCCAGGGTGTGTGTATGTGTTGGGGAGGCAGAGATTGCCCTCATCCAGACCACATGGACTAAGAGCCCTCATTCATTCCTCTCTTATGCATTTACTGAGTGCTTACTGTGTGACGGGTACCATGTTAGGCTCAGGGGTTATCAAGTGAACAACACAGGCATAGTTGTTCCCTTCTTAAAAATGTGTAAGTATGAAAAATGGACTTTAATATGTTTACAGTGATAAAGGAGAAGTTACTGATGCTAGAAAGTAAATGACAGGGGTTCTGAGCTACTCTGGGGCAGGTGTGGGAACGCTGCCCTGAGGAGGTGTTGTTTGAATCGAAATTTGATGTGAGTAGGAGTAAGCTATGTGAAGTAGGAAGAGTGATGATGAGCAATCAAGAGTGGAGGTGGGGTGGAATAATATTGTAAATATTGTACAGAGGCTTGGAGGTAGAAAAGAACATATTCCAGGCACTGAACAAAAAGACTAAGATGGTTTGATCACAGAAACTGAAATGGCAGAGAGGCACAGGCGGGGCTGGAGAAATAGATGCTAACCTACTTTACTAGCAAGGCCATATGGCTGCGAGAGATTTAGGAGCCATACAGGAATCAAAGTGATTAATAGCCCTGGTCCATGTGGGTAACTCACTTCCTGAGATACAGTTTAGTCCAGTTACTTCTGTTGCCAAGACCACTACCCAGTTGGGATTTAAGTGTAGGTACCACAGTATCTGTCTCATGTTCAGACCTGGCTCAGGCACTGCCTCTCCCCAAGAAGCAGTCCTCATGGCCCCTTTCTCCTACCACTGGGAGAAGGTGGGTGTTCCTTCATTCCTGCCTTACTACTCTACTCAGAACTCTCATGGTTTTGTTTACCCCATCCAGATCTGAGCAGGACTAGGTGGTGCCCAGACAGCCTAATGATTGGTATCTGTGCAAAAAAGTGTTAGCATAGCATGCATGACTTTGTTTTGTTTTTCATTCATTTGTGTATTTACTTACTGGTCAAGTATTTTTTTAATTTTAATTGTTGTTCAAGTACAGTTTTCTACCTTTTATCCCCATCCCAGCCCACCCCCCCATCCCTCCCTACCTCCCTACCTCCCTCCCTTTTCCACCGCGCCCCCCTTGTTACTGTCCATGGGTCCTTTATACTTGTTCCTACAAACCCTTCCCCTTTTCCCCTGAAATTCCCTCCCTTCTCTCCTCTGGTCACTGTCAGGCATGCCTGACTTTGAAAGGCCTGCTTACAAGGTTGCCCCTTAGCTGCATCTGGGAACTTCATTTTCAGGAGGGTTTCCACCATTCCCAGAACTGATAAGGGTGGGTCATTGTGCTCAAACTGTTTTACAAACAATATGGTCTTTAGTAAACACCTGCTTTCCTTGTTGGAGTCTAGAATTTTGGTATTTGGCAGTCAGGGTGCCTATATGACTAGAATCCAATAAAAAATAGTGGGGACTGAGTTCCTAATGAGCTTCCCTAGGAGACCACATTTCGCATGTGTTACCACAACTCGTTGCTAGGTAAATTAAGTGCATCCTGTGTAACTCCACTGGGAGAGGTCTTTTGGAAGCTTGTGCCTGGTTTCCCTGTATTTCATCCCATGTTCCTTTTCCCTTTGCTCATTTTGATCTGTATCTTTTCACTATAATAAATCACAGCCAAGAGTATGATTATATGCTGAGTTCTGTGAGTCCTAGTGAGTCACAGAACTTGGAGTGGTCTTAGGGACCTCTGTCACAGCACCCTTGCATAACCATTGTTAAATATTTGTTCAACACTTACTCAAAGGAAAGCTGAAACTGGTGAGGAACCAGGGCAAAGAAAGGGACTTTGGTGGTGCACTGACTCTCCTCTACTTTTAGAGTAGTCAGCTTTGGCCCTAAACTGTACTCTACTAAAGTACTGTCCTGCACGGACCCACAAGGGAATCTGTGAGCACTGGGGAGCAATGGAAGGGTTTTACACTACGGAGTATCACAATCAGAAAAAAAAACTTTAGAAAAAAATTCTGGGGAGACTTTGCTTTACCAGATTCAAACTTACTACAGAGCCATCATAATAAAAATAGTATGGTGGGACGACTATAATAGCATACATAATCAATAAAATATTTTTTAAAGTAGTGTGGTAACAGACTAGTAATTTGATCTAACACCCAGGTTTTCCAAATTCCAGCCCAGGTTCCTTCATGAAATCTTTATTATTGAGTTCTTTCATAGGTCCAGCAAGAGTGAACATGTGAGACTCAGTTCCTTTTCAGCTTTACCTCTGAGACAAGTCATACAAAAGCATACATCACTTAATATTATCTGCAGTAGAATCCTCTCAGTTATTTCTACATGGTTGTGATGTTGTCAACTGTCAAAGTAGAAATGTGGGGTTCTGAATTCAGAACCCAGGAAAAACAGTAAATACACAGAGAACTTTTTACCAGTCTCTTATGGATTGCTCATATTTCAAATCACTGCATATTAATAGCTGAGGGGTAATTTTTGTACTTTTAATTTTTATAGTTTTTCATTTTGTAAAAATTAAATATTCCTATTTCTACAATCTGCCATCATTGTTTTGTCTTGCTCTGTATATCAAGGTTGATGTTTCCTAAGGGAAAAATTAATTAAACCCTTCAATAATCTTACTGAGGAAAAGAAAAAAATTGGTTATTTAAAACACACTGGATGAAAGGTCTTATTTAAAAAACCTTTGAAAAGAGGAAATTATCCATATTGAGGGAACAGAGGTGGGATGATAGAGTTTTGCTGTCACCCTTTTGCATTTCTAACAGTGAACTTGAAAGCACAGGATCTTCTGACCATTGAAGCTGAAATTATGTATTCAGTGTTTCTCATGAAATAACATTTACCATAAAAAAGATTACATTTATACTTGTCTTGGGTAATTCTTAAAATTTTATGCAGAAAAGTCTAAAAATATTAATACAGAAAACTTACCAGTTCAAGACCCACATGAGCACACAAAAGCATTACATTGATTACATGTCTGTATATTGGCTGATTCCTGATATGGTGTCTCAGAAGGATTAAAATTGAGCCTCTGTTCTAAGCACGTGGTGTTGACTGTGGCCTGGAAGTGTGCCAGTTAATCGCAGCACCTGCGCCTCCTCTTTGGGTCTTGTTGAGGCTGCCCAGGAAGAGAGAGGGAAACTGCCTTACCACTCCAGCCACACATGCAGGATTAGAAATCCTGTCTATGAGATTTCTCCTGCTTGGACTAACAAGAGACCCAGAGATGATAGTCTAGCCAGTTGGCTGCAACTCTGGGGTGGGAAAAACAGAGGAAGTAAGAATATAGTCAAGCCCCTCCCCCCACCAAAACCAAGCCCATGCTGATCAAAATGATCAGACACCTCTTTGTCAATAGCCTCTTCTTGTATTAAACAACATTCAGGAATCCTGGGTGTGATGGCCTATTTGCTGTGTGCAAATGGAACATGGGCAGAGGGTGCTCAGATCTGACCTAGAAATTTGAGATTTGGTGGAGAGATCTAATACCCCCCGCTGGGAGACTCACAGGACAATTACCTTGAGTCTAGTGAGTGGAATACAACTCCTAAAGGAAACTAGGTGTTTTGAACTAAGAAATAATGTATGTAGAGGTAAGGCTTTGTGTCTTTCTTTAAGTTTTCAAAAGGGTATAGGAATTAAGGTTCTCCAGAGTGTGAGGGCTTTGGAAACAAAGAGAAAAAAGCAAAGAATTTTGTTTATCAGCAAAATCCTGCAGTATTAAGTTGAACTAATGAACTTGCTGCTGCTCAAATATTTTGACCTGCAACAATGGCAATTTCATATGGTTTAACCTAATGTGAACTAATTTTACTATACAAATGCTTTGAAAATATTCTCAGTTTATTATTGTATTGAGCTAAACTTCATCAGCAGGGGAAGGATATCTTTAATTCTTAGGAAGTCTTTATTCTTTTTTAAAGATTTTATTTATTTTAGAGGGGAAGGGAGAGAAAGTCAATGTGTGGTTGCCTCTGGCACGCCCCCTACTGGAGACCTGACTTGGCCTGCAACCCAGGCATGTGCCCTGACTGGGAATCAAACTCCTGACCCTTTGGTTCCCAGGCCAGTGCTCAATCCACTGAGTCACACCAGCCAGGGAAAAAGTGTTTATTCTTTATAATAATTATATATATATATATATATATATATATATATATATATACACACACACACACACACACACACACACACACACATACACACATCACTTACCATACTAGTGTTTTTTAACAGTTCTATTGAGATATACAAAAACCACACATATTCAATGTATATAATTTTTTGAGTTTGGACATATGCATATACCTGTGAAACTATCACCACAAGCAAGGTAATAGATATAATCTGTCACCCCCCAAAAGTTTCCTGTGCCTCTTTTTTGGTGATAAGAACACCTAACATGAGATCTACCCTCTTACATTTTTAAGTACACACTACAGTATCATTAATAGGCAGTATGTTGTACAACAGATTTCTAGAATGTATTCATCTTGCATAACTGAAATTTTATATACTTACTGCATGAACATTTCCCATTTTCCTCTCTTTCTAGCCCCTGACAACCACCATTCTTCTTTCTGCTTTTATGAGTTTGACAATTTTAGATACCTCATATAAGTGGAATTATGCAGCATAATGTCCTCCAGGATTACATTTTTTAGGTCTGAATAATATTCTATTGTATATGTATACCACATTTATTTATCCATCTGTCAATGCACATTTGAGTTTCCATATCTTTTTTTAAATTTTTAAATTTTATTTATTTATCTCTAGAGGGGAAGGGAAGGAGAGAGAGAGAGATATCAATGTATGGTTGCTTCTTGTGTGTCCCTTGCTGGGAACTTGCCTGCAACCCAGGCATGTGCCCTGACTGGGAATCGAACCATGATCCTTTGCTTTGCAGGCCCGTGCTCAATCCACTGAGCTACACCAGCCAGGGCCCATATCTTTTTTATTGTATTTTTCCATCACCATTTAGTCCCCTTATACCCCCACCCCCCAAATCACCACAGTGTTGTCCATGTCCACAAGTTCTTTTTCCTTTTTGCTCAGTCCCTCTACCGCCTAACCTCCCCCCACCCCACCTTAGCTGCTATCCTCAAGATCCTAACTTCAGTTCTTTTGGAGATATCTGTATATTTCCAACAGGTGTATACAAAGGTGCTCAACATCACTAACCATCAGGGAAATGCAAACCAAAACCACAATGAAATACCACCTCACACCTGTTAGGATGACTGTTATATATGTAAAAATTTTAAAAAGCTAAGTGTTGGTGAGAATGTAGAGAAATTAGTGATCTTGTACACTGTTGGTGGAAATATAAAATGATGTGGCCACTGTAGAAAACAGTATGGAGATTCTCAAAAAAAATTCAAAACAGAATTACCATATGATACAGCAATCTCACTTCTATGTATGTATCTAAAAGTAGTATTTGTTTTTCACTTGAATATTCTTGAGAGAGAATTCCAATGAAATCTCAAACCCCAAGTCCTACTATCTTACATACAATCAAATTGTGCCTTGGCCATGTTGCTCAGTTGGTTGGAGCATTGTCACAAAAGGTTGTGGGTTTGATCCCTGATCAGAGTACATGTCTAGGTTGCAGGTTTGATCCTTGGTTGGGTTGTATGCAGGAGGCCACCAGTGGATGTTTCTCTTACCCATTGATGTTTCTCTTTCCCTTCCTCTCTCTAGAATCAATAATTTACACACACAAAACTTCCTTGGGTGAGGATAAAAAAGGTAAAAAATAAGTACAATTGCATCTGTACCATTGTGATCTGTGGTCTAATTAGATGAGTTACTTGGAATTTTTAGTTTGTTCCAGCTCAGTACCTGATTCCCTAGGTTTTCTTTCCTTTTTTATTGTTGTTCAAGTACAATTGTCTCCATTTTCCCCCTACCACTCCCCCCACCCCAGCCATCCCCAACTCCTACCCTCAGTCCTCCCCCCCTTTGGTTTTGTCCATGTGTCCTTTATACATGTTCCTGAAAACCCCTCCCTGCTTTCCACACTTTCTCCCTTCCCCACTCTCCTCTGGTTACTGTCAGTTTGTTCTTAATTTCACTGTCTCTTGTTATATTTTGCTTGCTTGCTTGTTTTGTTGATTAGGTTCCACTTATAGGTGAGATCATACGGTATTTGTTTTCTTAGGGAGTGTTTAGGTATGACTATAAATAAGTGCTATTCCAACATTTCATAACTTCATCCTCAAAATGCATTTTAGAGATTAGCTACTTATTTCCTTGCTCAATGTTTTTGGAGCTCTCATTTTTGGAATTACCTTCAGAATTATTTTATAAGCCACTGGAGGAATTGATTATTCACTTTATCATTCATTCAATAAGTATTTGAGTTATGTACAGTTTGGGGCACTGTATAGGGTACAGAGACAGATGACATGGGCATAAAGGGCACTCAAGGGGAGGATTGTGAACAGAAGCATGCATACAAGAAAGTCAGTAGGAAGCAATGAGGGACTCAGCTTTCCTAGAGAAAAGACTATACAAGGGAACTAAGACTGGAAATGTGAGCTGTAGGTACTAGGCCTACGAGTTTAGAATTTGTGCTGTGAGCAGTAGGGAGCCATTGAAGGGTTTTGTGCTTTTAGAGTTTTAACCTGCCAGCTAATGACAGTAGACTAGGAATTATAAATTGGCTTTGTAATTTATTTTCCCAGCTTATTACTGATTAAAACTGTTTTTACACATCTCAATTTCACTTACTTGAATGGACTTTTAGTAACATTTGATTGTTTCCAAAAATTAAATTCACCCTCAAAGGAAAAAAATGGCTTCCATTGACCATATCAAAGAAATATGATATGCCAAGGTAACAGGAAAAAATTCAAACAAAAAAACATGGAGTATTTTGAGAAATTACATTGTTCGAAAACATTTGCTGCCTCAGAGTGTCTCTTTGAAATCATAATTAGATTTGTGAATTCTGGAGGGGGGTGTATTTTTTAATTACTTCATAGTTACATGTATGTAATTAATCTTTTGAGTTGGTATCTGACCTGTGTTTACTGGAGTACACTGAAGGGTAACACTGGTATAAATAAAGAGGTTGGGGATTATACCTAAAAGAATAGGGATTCGAATAGCAATGCTAAATTCTCTTTAGGTGAAGTTTTAGGGGTGTGTAACATGTTACTCTAACATTCTAATTAACTAGCTAACTTCTTTTTTTAATTTTTTTTATTTTTTATCTCCTTTTTTATTGATTATGCAATTACATTTGTTCTATTTCCCTCCCTCCATTCCCCTCCACCATGCACACCCCTTTCCCACCATTCCCCCCTCTTTAGTTCATGAACACGTGTCTCAAGTTCTTTAGATTTTATATTTCCCCTACTATTCTTACCCTCCCCCTATCTATTTTCCATCTACTGTCTATGCTACTTATTTTCTGTACCTTCTCCCCCCTTCTCCTTCTCCCACTCTCCTCTTGCTAATCCTCCATGTGATCTTCATTTCTATGGTTCACTTCTGATCTAGCTATCCTCTTAATTTGCTTTTGTTTTAGGTGTGGTTGTTGATAACTGTGAGTTTGCTGTCCTTTCACTGTTCATCTTTTTTATCTTCTTTTTCTTAGGTAAGTCCCTTTAACATTTCATATAATAAGGGCTTGGTGATGATGAACTCCTTGAATTTGGTCTTATCTGAGAAGTACTTTATCTGTCCTTCCATTCTAAATGAAAGCTTTGCAGGATAGAGCAATGTTGGATGGAGGTCTTTGGATTTCATGACTTGGAATACTTCTTTCCAGCCCCTTCTTGCCTGCAAGGTCTCTTTTGAGAAATCAGCTGACAGTCTGATGGGAACTCCTTTGTAGGTGACCATCCCCTTATCTCTTGCTGCTTCTAGGATTCTCTCCTTCATTTTAATCTTGGCTAATATAATTATGATGTGCCTTGGTGTGTTCCTTCTTGGGTCCAACTTCTTTGGGACTCTCTGAGCTTCCTGAATTTTCTGGAAATCTATTTCCTTTGCCAGAATGGGGAAGTTCCCTTTTATTATTTGTTCAAATAAGGTTTCCACTCGTGGCTGTTACTCTTCCCCTTCTGGTACTCCTATAATTCGAATGTTGGAACATTTAAAGATTTCCTGGAGGTTCCTAAACCTCTCCTCATTTTTTTGAATTCTTGTTTCTTCATTCTTTTCTGTTTGGTCATTTTTTCCTTCCTTCTGGTCTACTCCCTTGATTTGAGTCCCAATTTCCTTTCCATTACTATCGGTTTCCTGTGCATTACCATTCATTTCAATTAGTTTAGCCTTCATATGTTTTTTTTTAATTTGTGACTAAAATCAACCAGTTCTGTGAGGATCCTGATCACCAGTGTTTTGAACTGTGCATCTGAAAGTTTGGCTATTTCTTCATCGCTTAGATTTATCAGCTCTGGGGCTCTGAGTTGTTCTTGAGCCATGTTTTTTATCTGTTTGTGCCTGATACGTATGAGGAGTGGAGCCTTAGTTGTTTACCAGGGCAGGGACACCCAGGTGGCTTGTTTGTGAGGCTGTATGTGGGAACGGAGTCAGAGAGGGAGCAATGGCGGTCCTGTCTCCTCTCCCAGTCCCTCCCACCGCTCGCCTCTGCCTGTTTATCTGAGCAGAAATGTGCAAGCCCGCCGCCCTGCGCCGTGGGGTCTCAATGCTCACCTCTTCACTGGTTTATCTGCACGCAAATGCTTGACCGACTGCAGACAGACAGCCACGCCTCTTCCCCTGTGTCCACCCATAGCTAGCCCGCACCTGGGATCCGCGCCTTCAGCTGCCTGCGCACCACCTTGGTTGGGGATCTTTTTGGCCAACCCGCTCCACTGCTGGCTTCGCCCCTCTTACCGGTTTAGCTGAGCATTTCATTGTTTTCCGACTCTGTATTGTCAATTTTCTGTGTGGTTTGGTTGCGTTTATTGTTGTTAAAACTTTGTTGTTTTTAAATTTGGTTGTGCAAGGACACAAGGTGTTTCCACCTATGCCTCCATCTTGGCGGAAGATTAGCTAATTTCTGATTACAGGTGCCACTCACTTCTCCTCTGAGGAGGTACCTACAGCTGCCTTGGCATCAGGTAGGATGAGAAACTTACAGAGTGACATTAGCTATCTGTATGGCTGCTATTACAGTTTTCCTCTTTGAAATCAGATGTTTGACTCTGTGACCTTGCCATTAGATAGAGTGTTCTCTCAGTGGAGCCCAGCAGTACTGCCTGCTTTGGAAAATTATTCAGTCTCTAAAATGATTCAGTGTAGTAGGACTGAGGTGTGTGATCAAATTTCCACTCTATAGCTAAAAACTGACTTCTAAATTCTATCACCTAACCATTACCGTATATTTTAGCCTCTTCAAAAGTAGTGGCTCAATAATTATTTGTTGGTTATTATTCTGCAAGTTGACCATTTGGGCTAGGTTCAGCTGAGTGGTTCTGCTCTTCTTAGCTGGTCTCCCTTATTGCCTGTGGCCAACTACAGGTCAGCAGAGAGCTCTGCTTTTGAAGTTGGCTGGCCGTCAGCTGGGGCAGTGGTAAAGGAGTAGGAGCACTGACCTATACATCTCATACCCTGCAGCAGACTAGTCCAGGCTTTTTTTCATGGTAGCTGAGCAGGTTTCTAAGACTAAGTAGAAGTAGCAAGGCCCCTTGAGTCCTAAGCTCAAAAATGTGTGAATACACCATCACTTCTGCTACATTCTGTTGCCCTGAGCAAGTCACAAAGCCAGTCCAGATTTAAAGAGTGGGAAGGAGCTTCAACATCACCTTGAAAGGGCATAAAGGAAGGGTGAAGAATTAGGGTCATTTTTACTATCATACAGACATAGATTACTCATCTTTTTTTAAATTTATTTAACTATTGTTCAAGTACAGTTTTCTGTTTTTTACTCCCATCACAGCCCACCCTCCCAGTGCTCCCCACCTCCCTCCCATTTCCACCCCCCCTTAGTTGTTGTCCATGTGTCCTTTATACTAGTTCCTGTAAATCCTTACTCTTCTTAAAGGCTTTGGTTACTCCTTTAACATTTAAAAACACATGTGTTCTGTAGGTTCAGAGTTAAAGAATGATCAGAAACAAATAGGAAAGTACTAAAATTGTTCATAAGTCAGGGCCTTGATGGCAGTCTATTTGTGAAGCTGAATTTCTTTGGAACTGGTATACTCTGATACTTGAATGTGCTTCACATTTTAAATCAGCTATTAATTCCAGATCCTTGCTACTAAATGATGTGAAGCATATAAATGGAAGTTTAAAATATAGCTGTAGATTCTTTTATACTATTTTCATCAGGAGGTAAAGTACATGTCTCCTTCCAGTTAAATTTGGATGGGCTTGTGACTACATCAACCAATGCAACAGAAACGTGACTTCTGCGGCTAAGTCATAAAAGGCAATGCAGCTTCTGTGTTGTTCATTAGAACATTCATGCTGTAGCCCCTGAGCTGCTATGTAAGAAGTCTGACTACCCTGAGGCCACCTGGGCTAAAGAGGCCTCATATGGGCCCTCCAGAGATGGTCTTTACTAAGCCGGATTATCCCTGTCAAAGGTGCCAGATAAATGAAGAATCCTCCAGATAATTCCAGCTGTTCTTTCCAGCTGAGGTCCCAGATATCTGGGAGTAAAAAACAACCAACCCTTGTCATGCTTTATCCAAATTCCTGTCCCAAAGAATCTGTGAGATGATAAAAAATGGTGGTTGCTTTATGCCACTGTGTTTTATAGTGGTTTGTTATATGACAATTGACATCTGGAGCAGCTTAAATTAATACACATGGCTATATTCTAATAAACTATGGACAAATAAGAATTTTACATAACTTTACATGTGAAAAACTATTATTCTTTTGATTTTTTTCAACCACTTAAAAATGTAAAAGCCATTCTTAGCTCTTGAGCTATACCAAAAACAAGCTGTGAGCTACATTTGGCCTAGGGGCCATAGTTTGTTGACCTCTGATCTAAAAGATTGTATAGTACTTGTAAAATTTAAACCTAAAGGCTCCTAAGTCAAGATGGCTCTAATTCCATGCTTTAAACTTATATCTCCTTTCTAAACAAAGTAATAATTGATAAAAATTAAAAGTTAGACATATCTGTGATCAAGAAAAACAAATCTCTGAACCAGAAACAGATCAAAGAGTAAGTGGAGATTTTTAGTCATGGGCCTCTAGTTACTGATGTGCTGGGATATACAGCCAGAAAAAGGAATGGCTGGGAATTATATTTCTGTAGATGATGAGGATCAAAACACTCAGTAAATGGAGGAGATGATCCCTGACAATGTAAAGTCAAGGATTGCCCATGAACAGAGACAGAAAAAGATATTACTCCTATTCAGAATGGCAAGCAGGAGAGCAGACAGAGAGGACCAGAGACAAAGGTATTATTGGTTTACTGTCTAAATCTAAACTTTTCTCCCTTTTGGTGGGATGGGACTGACTATCCTGGGAGGAAGCAGCTCTCAATAGAGAAGGTGAATGAAGAAGGAAGGAAATTCATTTTCTCCAAGGTTATCCTGCAGGCAGAAATTTCAAAGTGATGACAGTTGTCCAAATTAACAACCAGAAAATTAGCCTCCAATGAGAATCATTTTGCAATGATCTCAAAGCTTAAACACTTCAAACAGTAAGAGTAACATCCATTACAAATTTTTTAAAAATCTAGAGCATATCTGATAGGAACTCATATTTGTGGGCACAAGAGACTACTATACACTGATGTTTCTGTCCCTCTCTTCTCCCTTTCTTCCCATTTCTCTAAAAAATAAATAGTTTTTTAAAAAACAAAAAGAGGTTTTTCCAGATTTTGTGACTGCATAGAGGAGAGAACCAACTGAGTAGTAGAAGGGAGGAAGAACCAGTGGAGAAGAGAAGATAATGGCCTTGGAGTTGATCATCCTCCAAGTTAATGTATCTGGTTGACTGGGGGTGAGGGAGGTGGATGTTTTTCTTTTATTTTCTCTCCCCTAACCCTTCCCCCTCACTTCCTATGTCCCTCTATTCTAGGAGCCATAAACCTCTGTAGTGTGGTAAGGCACTTTGAGGAAATACCATTACTTATATAAGATGGTTAGAGAAAGAAAAGGATATTAGGGAGCAAAACAGGAAATCCAGAAAAAGCCTTTGGAAAACCAGGCAGTTGTTTGAAGAGGGATGGTGGGGGGAGTGATAAGCATATCCTATGCAGCATAGAGGTATTAAGAGATGAGAGTTGGGAAATATGCACAGACTGGTGACTTTTCCCATAATTCTGGTGTGATAGAAGCCAGTTTAATGACTGAGAACAAGAAAAGGAAGATAGACTAGACTATTTCTTGAAAAGTTAAAAGAGAAGGGGAAGAAACAGGTTAGGTATTAAATAGAGAATAGTAATGTAGAGTCAAGAGAGAGTTTGTGGATAAAGGTAGGGAGAGATTTGAACATGTTAATAGATACAAATCCAGTGTACAGGCAGAATTAAGAAGTTAAAAGGCAGATTTTTTCTGTTCATAGAAAATTATTCAAACCCAAAACACTGATTCAAAAGAATATATGCACCCCTATGTTTATTGCAACATTATTTGCAATGGCCAAGACAGGGAAGCAACCCAAGTGCCCATCAACAGATGAGTCAGTAAGCAAACTGTGGTACATATATACAATACAATATTACTCAGTCACAAAACGAAATTTTACCATTTGCAACAACCTGGATGGGTCTAGAGGATATTATGCTAAGTGAAATAGGACAGAGAAAGACAAATACTATATTATTTCACTTACATGTTTAATCTAAAGAACAATATAAATGAACAAACAAAACAGAAACAGGTTCATACATACAGAGAACAGACTGATGGTTGCCAGAGGAGAATAGGGTTGGGGGGCTGGGTGAAAAACGTGAAAGGTTTGAGAAGTACAGATATGTAGTTACAATATAGTCATGGGGATATACAATACAGCATAGGCCACATAGTCAATAATACTGTATTAACTCTGTATGGTGCCACTTGGGTACTGGAAATATGTGGGGGAACACTTTGTTAAGTATGTGATTGTCTAAGGAATATGCTATAAACCTGAAGTGAATGCAGGTTTACATTGAAAATAATATTCAATGCAATTTACATTGAAAATAATATTCAGTGTAAACTGCAATTGAAAAGATTTGTAAATTGTGAAAAAGAATTAGAGGGAAAAATACATGTCAATTAAAAAGGAAGAAAGAAGAATGAGGATAGCACAAAAAGTACTTTTGAAAAAGAAAAAGGAAATTATTTCTACATTTAAAGCTGTCTAAAAATTGGAATGGAATGCCTTGTTAGATGATGAGCTCCCTGTCACTGTCAAGTGGAGTTTAGCTATTTTCTGGTCAATTGTGTAGAAAGATACATTGGTGAGTGCCTTTGAGTGTTTTAGTGTTTGTTCAATTCTCAACAGTTTGCCCATTGTTGTTTTAAGCATTATAAATAAATGTTATTCTATGGAACTTGACCTGCCTTGCTTGGCAGCTCTCCGTAGTTTCATCAAATCAGTGGGCCAAGTTAATTTATGTCTTTGATCTTGAAGGCTGAATTTAAACTGCAGGTTCTCAAATAGGAAAATATTGAGGCTTAGTGTCCAGGATATGTTCATCACTATGACAATCAACCATAATCTGGGCTCACAGGTATTTTTCTCAAGGTAGTCACTTTCCACACAAAGCAACAAGTATTTCAGATTTTAGAGAGTTTTATTTTTATCTGTCCATCACTTTTGTAAAACACTGTTTCTTGGAATAATTAAAATAGCACTAAGATGATAGGAGAAATGGATAGAGAAAAAAATCTGTTTTCTTTATTCAGATTCATATTCCTATAGGGATGCTTTTAGTTTACATAGAAGTTTGGTCTCATGCCAAGAGAAGATAATTAGTTTCCATCTATGCTCTCTAGTCCTCATGTTAGATCTTCCGATGATCCCTATGGTTAGTATTTAAAACAATTCAGGGGTAACTGCTTGTTGTTTTATCTCAAATGACTACTTGTCTGTATCCAAGTCTGGCTTCCCTGGGTTACTGAGGTATGAACAGTACATTTTAGTCAGTACTCTCCAACTTTCTTACCCTCATTTCTTTTACGAACTGACAAGTGCCATAACTAATTAATTAGTTTTATTCCTACTCAAGTTATACATTTTAAATTCTGTTAACCTAATGCTAATAAATAGTAAAATAGCTAAAATTGACACAGGGAATATGTAAGTATACTGGAAAAATAGCTACCCACTCAAAGAAAGAGCAGAAGCACCAGGTATCATGATACTTATCTTTTAAGGAAAAATAGATACATCCTTGTGACTAACTGACTTTCCTTCTGATGGCCCACAGGTAGGGGGTCAGCCTCCCAATTACCCCCAGACCTGTAAGTTTTACCTGTTTCTTAGCCTATTTGTTTCCTTAATCTGGGGTAGTGCACTAAGTGAAAAAAGGCGAAAGATTTATACGATCTGAAGAGAAACCAGAGTATAGTGCACTAAGTGAATATCTCACAAATCTACAGGTCATCCTTTTCCTTTCTCAATTTAATACTTTCCAGACATGTTAGGAACATGAATTTAATGTTCTTTCTTATATATGCTTACTTTTTAACAGTTAATTATTTTAAGATTTTTTTTAATTTTGAAATGAGGGATTTTGAGGATATATATATATATATATATATATATATATATTTAGAGAAGAATTGCAAAAACAGAGCAAACTTACTGTTCCAGACAAGCTGTAGTAGACAAATTTCTGATGTAATAAAAGTAAATGGGTGGGAATAGGTATGCCATGCAAATGTCAAAAGAAAGCTGAGTGGCTATACTAATATGAGATGAATTAGACATCAGAGCAAAGAAAATTATGCAGAAGACACAACAGTCTCAAATGTGTATGCCCCAAATAACAGCTTCAGAGTACCTAAGGTAAAACTCAACATAACTGACTTGAGAGATAGACAAGCCCACAATTATAGTTGGGGACTTTAATGCCCCTCTTTCAGTAATTGATAGAAGCAGTAGACAGAAAATTGGCAAGGATATAGAAGAAGTACCACCAGGAGTCAGCTGATCTAATCGACATATAGAATGCTCCACTTGACATCATACTATATTTACTTTTCAAGTACACATGTAACATTAACAAAGATAGACCATATCCCAGGCCATAAAAAGAAACCTCAACAAATATAAAAGAATTGAAAGCGTACACTGTATAATCTCTGATCATAATGGAATCAAAAATCAAAAACAGACTACAGGAAAGTCTCCAAACACTTGGAAACTAGATAACACACTTCTCATTAGTCCATGGATCAAGGAGGAAATCTTTTTTTAAAGATTTTATTTGTTTATCTTTAAAGGGGAAGGGAGGGAGAGAAATATCAATGCATGGTTGCCTCTCATGCATCCCCTGCTGGGCACTGGCCTGCAACCCAGGTATGTGCCCTGACTGGGAATCGAACCACATTCCTTTGGTTCACAGGCCTGTGCTCAATCCACTGAGCTGTGCCAGCCAGGGCAGAAGTCTTTTTTTAAAAATATATTTTATTGATTATGTCATTGCAGTTGTCCCATTTTCCCCCTTCATTCCCCTCCATTTTTCACACCCCCTCCCACCCACATTCCCCCCATTTAGTTCATGTCCATGTGTCATAAGTTCTTTAGCTTCTACATTTCCCACACTACTCTTGCCCTCCCCTTGTCTATTTTCTCCCCACTGTCTATGCTACTTATTCTCTGTACCTTCTCCCCCCCTTTTCCTCCTCCCACTCCCCTGTTGCTAACCCTCCATGTGATCTCCATTTCTGTGGATCCACTCCTGATCTAGCTGTCTGCTTAGTTTGCTTTTGTCTTAGGTGTGGTTGTTAATACCTGTGAGTTTGCTGTCCTTTCACTGTTCATTTTTTTTTGTCTTCTTTTTCTTAAATAAGTCCCTTTAACATTTCATATAGTAAGGGCTTGGTGATGATGAACTCCTTGAACATGACCTTATCTGAGAAGCACTTTGTCCTTCCATTCTAAATGAAAGCTTTGCTGGATAGAGCAATCTTGGATGTAGGTCTTTGGATTTCATGACTTGGAATACTTCTTTCCAGCCCCTTCTTGCCTGTAAGGTCTCTTTTGAGAAATCAGCTGACAGTCTGATGGGAACTCTTGTAGATGACTGTCCCCTTAGCTCTTGCTGCTTCTAGAATTCTCTCCTTTATTTTAATCTTGGCTAATGTAATGATGATGTGCCTTGGTGTGTTCCTCCTTAGGTCCACCTTCTTTGAGACTCTCTAAGCTTCCTGGACTTCCTAGAAATCTATTTCCTTTGCCAGATTGGGGAAGTTCTCCTTTATTATTTGTTCAAATAAGTTTTCCACTTGTTGCTCTTCCTCTTCCCCTTCTGGTACTCCTATAATTTGGATGTTGAAATGTTTAAAGATGTCCTAGAGGTTCCTAAGCCTCTCCTCATGTTTTTTAATTTTTGTTTCTTCATTCTTTTCTATTTGGTTGTTTGTTTCTTCCTTCTAGTTCACTCCATTGATTTGAGTCCCAGTTTTCTTTCCATCACTATTGGTTCCCTGTTCATTTTCCTTCATTTCACTTAGTGTGGCCTTCATTTTTTCATCTAATTTGTGACCAGAATCAACCAGTTCTGTGAGCATCCTGATCACCAGCGTTTTGAACTGTGCATTTGATAGGTTGGCGATCTCTTGGTCACTTAAAAGTATTGGTTCTGGGGCTTTGATTTCTTCTTCTGTTTGAGCCATTTTTGTTGTGGTCATGCCTGTCACATATGAGGGGTGGAGCCTTAGTTTTCCCTAGGGTGGGGCAACCCAAGTTGCTGGATTGTGATGCTGTATGTGGGAGAGGGGTCAGAGAGGGAACAATGGTGCTTGCTCTGCTCTTTCTATAGGATTTCAGTCCTTTCTGCTGCTTCCCCCAAGCAAACTGAGCCCTTCTTGTGCTGATTTCTGTGTGGGTGGGCTTGTGTGCATTCTAGGACCCTGTAGGTCTCTCCAACAAACTCTTTTGTGAGGCTGGGAGTCTCTCCAAGCACCTTTTCAATCAGTGCTTTTAGTCTTTATTTCTCGTCGCTGTGGCCCTGAGTTGTACAGTCTGTCTTGCTGCCCGTTTTTGCCTAGTTTATCTACACGCAAATGTGTGACCACAGTCAGCCCCACACCTCCTGCGCTCTCAGGTCTTGCAGACAATGCCTTTTCCTGCTGTGACCCTTCTCCCGCGGCCCCCAATTCTGCCCCTCTTACCAATCTAGTTGAATGGTTGTCAGACTTACATGCAGTTCAGTTTTCTGCCTGTTCTGTTTGTGTTTTTGTTTCTAAATCTTTGTTGTCCTTAATTTTGGTTGTGTAAGGAGGTACAGTATTTCCACCTATGCCTCCATCCTGGCCAGAAGTGCCTGAGTGCCAAGGAGGAAGTCTTAAGGGAAATAAAAAAGAAATATGTTGCCCTGGTTGGTGTGGCTCAGTGGATTGAGCTTTGGCCTGCAAACTAAGGGGTCACTGGTTTGATTCCCAGTCAGGGCACATTGCCTGGGTTGCAGGCCAGTTCCCACCAGGGGACACACGAGAGGCAACCGTACATTGTTTCTCTCCCTCTCTCCTTCCCTTCCCCTCTAAAGATGGATGAATTTAAAAAAAGAAAATAGAAAAAAGAGTAAAACTCAGAGCCAGCTGAAAGAAGGAAATAATAAAGAAAAGACAAGTTAATGTAATTGAAAACAAAAACAATAGAGAAAAACAATTCAAAAGCCAGTTCTTTGAAAAAAGAGATTCTAACTTAATTAGTAATAAGTGCAGTTTGGGCATTGGGATTTTCACAAGCTTCTAGGTGATTCCATTGTGTAAGGGTGATTGAGAACCACCATTCTCTGCTAGAGTAGCTAGATACATTTTTGAGAGTTCAACCTGTAGTGGTCTGGCCCTTTTCATTTTTCCCCAGGAAATTTTGTAGCCATTTCATTTTCTGTCTTTTTGTTGTCCTCAAAGTCAGTACTGTTTCTCTTTGTACATTAGCTTTCATGTCTTATTGTTTCTTTGCCATAGGCATTGCTCTAACTAGAGGTGAGCCTTTAACAGCAGTCCCCCTCCACTTTACATCCATACCACCTTGATTGATTTTGGAATTAACTCTGAAACTTCCCTCTATTGGTTTGCAACACATCATTGGCTACCAGTTTTAGGCTGCGATCACCCAAGCCATAGAGACAACATGTCTAGTATACCTGATCCTGTGACCCTGGCTCTGTGGGAAGGAGCCAAAGGAAGGACTTGATTCCTCAGTTCTGGTGGCCAGTGCAGTGCCTGCTCTCTCTCTCTGTTAGCACAGTATTAACAGTTGGTGTGCAGTGGATTTGAACTTGCTCCGCAGGTTTGGGATTGTTTCTGTTTGTTTGACCTTATATGTCAGGCTTACATGCCTATTATTTTTCCTAAAACCTTGGGTGAAGGTTATTTTTTCTCCTAATAAACTGATGATCATTTTAAATCAAGTAGACATGTGAGTAAATATATCACTGTGGAAGCAACTCATAGCAGCAGATAAATTTGTTTCTATTGTAGAAAGAATTATATGTTTTATAGTAACAGCTATTCCTGTTGATTTATTTTCTTCTTAAGAGGTCTTATTTGCAAATGGTATTTTATCTTAAAAGCATTTGTGTTTTGTACATGTCTCTTTTTATTCTTAACACACCAAACCTACTTATATATCTGGATAGTTGAAATTGTTGACTATATGTACATAAACTAAAAAGAATATGTACTGCCAATTTTTATGCTTTGTTAGTTTCAATATATGTGCTTTGTTTTTTATTTTTCAATTACAGTTTCCTTTCAATATTATTTTGTATTGGTTTCACATGTACATTTTACAAAGTGTTCCCCCCCTGATATTTTCAGTACCCTCCTAGCACCATACATAGTTATTACAATATTATTGACTATATTCCCTAGACTGTACTTTTACATCCAGTGACTATTCTGTAACTACCAATCAGTACTCATTAATCCCATCACCTCTTTCACCCAGTCTCCCAATCCTGCTCCACTCTGGCATCCACCAGTCTGCTCTCTATGTCTATGAGTCTGAATTTAGTTCATTTATTTTGTTCTTTATATTCCACATGTTAAGTTAAATCATATGGTACTTGTGTTTCTCTGACTGATTTATTTCACTTATGTACTGCTAATTTTTTAAACGCTATTGGAACTGGGGTCTTTTTCCTTCAAAGGCATAGAACAGATTTTAATTTAGAAGGGGCTAGGACTACTAAAATCTGTCAAGATAACATCTCTGAATAGGCTACCCAGACTGAAACCTTCTAGTGGGGTCTGTATGAGCCAAACAGTGGGCCCAGAGTCTGGGAAGGAAGGTGTGGTGTTAGGAGAGTGGTAATTCAATTGTATGCACTTCTTTTTTTCATTGTAAGAAAGGTTTTTTTATAGTTTAGACCAGAGGTTTACAAGCTTTGTGGCCTGTGAACCAAATCTAACGTGCCACCTGTTTGTGTATGGCCTTCAAACTAAGACTGGTTTTACATTTTTAAATATGATTTTTAAATGAAGAGTAATATTTTGTGACGTGTGAGAATTACATGAAATTAAAAATTCAGTTTAATAAAGTTTTATTGGAACAGAGCCATGCTAATTCATTTGTTTATGTACTGTTTATGGTTGTTTTCGTGCTACAACAGCAGCTTTGAATAATCACAACAGAGACTGTATGGCCCTCAAAGCCAAAAATATTTGCTATCTGGTCTTTTACAGAACAAGTTTACTAAACCCTGATTTAAATTCACTTCCCAGCCTGGCCTTCTTATGTAAGGTGATTTCTCCTCAAAGGGTTTGAAATTTCCAAATAATTTGTTAACAAGTCTGTATATTAAAGGGGGTAAACCTACTTCCTGGCAACAGGTATAACTGTGCTTGACATAGAAATACTTGTCTGAGTGGCAGGAACCTACCTAAGTAAATCATTTTCTTCTTTTTTCTTAAATGCTCCTTAAGGGCTTTTAGAGAAGAGTTGACCTCCATACTCATTTTGTCACAGGGAGCTGATAAGTCATATAATGTGTTTTAATTTTTAAAAACAAACTATTTTTTAAATTTTTTTATTAATTATTTTTCAAGTACAGTAACAAACTTCAAAATGACTGAGGTGAAGGGATTCTTTCAGAAAGTACAGAAAAGTGTATCTACTCCAACTTCTGGTATCTCTTCATTTTTAAAGACATATTGGTTGGGAGTGAAGAAAAGCAGTAAAATATGTATGATATTTTCTTTTTCTTCTGATTATTTTTTGTTTACTCAGTCTCTAGGTAAATATTTATGACTTTAGTCACTGAGGTACTGAAATATGGTAGCAATGAAAGATATCCAAGGCCAGTAGGTTTAAACAGAAGTTTTATTTCTATAACATTAAAGCAGTGATAGATTGAATTGTTTTGTAGAGAGGGGTGAATTCTTAATTAAAGCATAGGCAGTGGACTCAAATGGTCTCAGTGTGGAAAGGGTTAGTATTGTTTACCCCAAAGCAGAGGTAATTAGCTCAAGAAACTTTTATAGTAGTCATGATTTCTGGAAGGGGTTTTGGGGCGGGGGTGTTGTTTGTCTGTGGGGGGTTTTTTGTTGTTTTTTTTGTTGTTGTTGTTCACATCGTGAGAATTGACCTTTAAGGATATAAGAAGTGGCTTATATCTCTGGTCTGACAAATGGACAAAGTCTGTCTCACTGGCTCTGAAGGATATTTTCCTGAAAGCCTAAGGGAGCTGGACTTTAAGATACTAACTTACTTAAGGATTACTTCCAAATACCTCATGGATTTATCCTCCCTGATTTTATCTTAGTCCTTTAAAAACCTGTTTACATTTTCATTCTCTTCCACTTCTTGAGTTGATGAGTTCTCTAAGGTCCCTAGGCATTGCTCAAAGTCCTGCTTTCTTTTTGATAAAATTGCCTTTAGGTTTCAGGAAGTGCCCCTTTGTTACTTAAACACTGATTGGATGACTAAACTCCAGTTAGTCATTTCTGCACTCTTGATTCTTATCAGTTTCTGCTTCATTCTTTTAGAACAAGATTTCTCAACCTTGGCAGTAATAACATTTTGGGCCACATAAGTCTGTGTGTAGTAGGGACTGTCTTGTGCCTTGTAGGATGTTTATCAGCCTCCCTGGCTTCTACCCCTTAGATACCAGTAACAGGCCCCTTTCCAGTCACAAGAATGAAAAATGACTCCAGATAGTGCTACATGTCTCCTGGAAGACAAAGTTGCCTTAAGTTGAGAACCACTGTTTTAGATATTTGTCTTTTCCTAAATGCAAATTTTGTGCTTTTTTGGACTATCCTTATAAATATGAAGTCTTCTCTGTCCATTTGATTGTATTGCACTTCTCTGGATCTTTTTTCAGCTCTCGTGAATGCCCATCTTGAATGACAGTGACAGCTATTCTTATACTTTCAAATTTTGAGGTCAACTGCATCATTTGTGGGTGCTAAGGGGGACAGATACAGCAAAACCTTAAGAAGTATTTTTTCTAATTATAAATGCCCTATATGTGTACTGTAAAAATGTGGAAAATGGAAAAAATTGGAGAATGCTTTCATCACCCGTACATCCATCACTTCAGTGTTAGTAATGTAACTGATGTTAGTAAATAGATTTATGGCCTCCATCTATTTTCTATATATTCTATTTTATGGACGTAATCACGCTATAAAGTCAGTTTTTATACTGTTTTTTCCACTTAACATTTTAACATAAATGTTTCCTTGTATACCACGTTTAAATGATTGAATGAAATACTATAATATTAATATATACTTTAATCCTCTTTTGTTTGATAGCTAGGTTTCATTTATTATTTTTATTAGAGTTCTAATGGACATTTTTGTTAATAAATCATTCTCTAAGTTTCGGATATATTCTCAAAGATGTATGTTGGAAGTAGAATTCCTGGGCCAAAGGATATAAATATGTTTAACATAGAGCCTTAAATTATTTGTAAGCTTCTGCATGGCCCCATAGAGAACAGTGAATAGGGGCTCTTGCACTGACCATGCATTTCAGAAGTATGTCTCATGTGCATAATAGAAGGAAAGGAAAGGGCTGTGTTGGAATTAATCATTTTTCCTTGCCTGCCTGGTCTTCCTTCTGTGGGAATATTAATGGAGAGTCAAGTAGCCACCAAAGCACAGACTTAGATTCTACTCCCAAATAATCTCATTAGGTTGACTTCCAAATGCTACTCCTTTAAAAGGGAGTTTCAACCAAAGAAGGCACTCACTTTATACATTTGTATTTTGCCTGGCTTACAGTCACTGTTAAAATTAGTCAGCCTGCCGTTAATCATTTTGGTTGAGATTGTAGTAGGAATAAGATATGAAAACTGCCATCAAATTACTGTTCCCAAGAGAGCAAGGTGAGGGCTGATGCACATTTCATTTCTGACAAAACAAAGAAGTATTCATTGTGGAAGGTAAGGAAGAAAACAACACCTTTATAAAGTCTGTACCCTGAATAGAGAACTAGAAAATAAACAGTTGAATAATATTGCATATCCAGATGTAAGACATCAAAGCACATCATGAAGTTACTCCAAGTTTACACTGTACTTATTTATGATTAAAGTACTTTTTAAAATGTACCACTTAATGAAGATTCACATGTTGTGTTAAGGGTACCTAGAAAGAGAACTTAAGACAGTATTTGAAGATACATGATATATTGAGGAAGTGCTCTCAGGAGAAACCTATAAGGAAGTGAGTACAAGAGGGTAGGGAAGAGGAAGGAAGGAGCTAAAGTAAGGATATGGTCTTAGGAAAATTTAACCTTAGCCTGTTTGGTTTGGGTGGGAGGTGTAGAACAATTATTGACTTTTGACTTCTGGCTGCCCCTGGGAAGGAGGCAGGGAGAGTATAATCTCCCTGGCAGGACTCCAGCTCTTAGGGATAGGGAGATCTGTGAGCCATTAGCATCCAACAGGTAGTAGCTGGGAGATGGGTGTGCATCCCAGATAAATTAGACTTAAGTGGGGCACCACTGCATCTATTACTCTTTTGTCACTTACTGTATGCAAGACACTGTGCTAAGACCTGCAGGTAAGAGATTAATGTGACATAGTCCCTGCTTTCAAGAAGTTTGTGGTCTAGTGGCACGGTTGACCACGTAAAGAATATTTACAGTGAAAGTCAGGTGTTTTTATATGGACAGAGACTTGGGTAGAAAGCAAAAGAGTGAATGATTGTGTGAGAGGGGTATCTAGGAGCTTCATGGAGGAGGCCCCACAAATTGGTAGGACTAGGCTAGGCAGAAATAGACTGGCCAGAATAAACAGGGAGGGAACTGTACACAGGGAAGAGCCCTGTGCCAAGGCCAGAAAGTATGAAACGGTGATGTGTTCATGGAATCACAAACCATGTGCAGGAAGCAAGGGAATAGCATCTGATGAAACATGACAGATTGGAGCGAGAATAATGTGTTCCTGGAAGGTTATGCAGGGGAAGCTGGGCTTAGAAGAGGCAACATTCCTGCTGTCATCCTCCCAGTCTGCCTCAGGGCTCAAGGTCAGCTTGGAGTGCCCATTCCCAACATACCTGTCATCTCTGTCCTCTGGTGTACCATGTGGCTCTAAGTGTGCCACTTAAACATTTCTGAACCCCAATTTCCTCATCTGTAAAATGGCTGGTGATGATGACATTTATAGGACTGTTGTAGTGATTAGAAATAATAAAGACTGTCTGGAAATTTACCATCATACAATCATTCTGCTGATATTTACTGTTCTTTATCATTTTCCTACAGTAAATAAAACAGCAGCTGTCACAGAAATAGATCAGTGGACTGTAACAGCCCAAACTGAAAAATTTCCTTGCTTTGTTTTCCTTCTTAAAAATCATTAGCAACCCAGTTTCTTATTTTCCAGGGCTGGTGATATTGGTGTTATATAATGTATTTCCTAAGCTCTTTACTGATAATACAATATTTCTTGTTGCCATGTATAGTAAAAAAATGATTGCTACTATAATAGCTTTAAAAACACCAAATTTCACAGATTCTCAAAAATCTGCACTAAAAATGAAAATGCAATATTATAGAAAATGGAGATACTTTTAGCCACAGTTCTTAAGACCAGAACTTTAGATAAGGAGTACATACCTATTTACCACAAGTCTTGGGTGTCTTAAAACTCTTTTTTTATCTTCACCTGAGGATTTTTTTTTCCCATCACTTTTTTTTTGAGAGAGGGGGACGGAGAGAGAAACACAGATCGGTTGCCTCCCATACACACCCAGACCTGGTATCATGCACACTCTCACTTGGGATCATATGCACCTGGACCAAGGAATGAACCTGCAACCTAAGGATGTGCCCTGAATGGGAATCAAATCCTCAACCTTTGGGTTACAGGACAGTGCTCCAACCAACTGAGCCACACTGTCCAGGACAAGGTCTCTCAAAACTTTTCAGAGAATTGAGGAGAGAGGGTCCATGCTCAGTTCACTTTCTAAACTGAGAGTTTCTAGAGGATAAAATTATTTCCTCTATGGCATTTGCTACCTTTGATCCCAGTATGTTATCCACATGGAGGTTATATTCAGTAAGCACAGAATTTTTCTGTTGCTTCTCTTCTTAACTTTGCTGTAAAATTACTCATTGGTAAGATGTTACAGTAATTTAAAAGGTTTTTAAGCTTTGTTGAGGTATAATTTACAATACTATAAAATTCATTTTGCATACACAGTTCAGTGGGTTTAATTATATTTACAGGGTTTTGCACCCATCACTACTATCCAATTACAGGGGCATTTGTCACCCCAAAAGAACTTTTGTGCCCATTTGCACTCAGTTTGCCTTTCTACTCCCAACCATAGGCAGCCAACCACCCATTAATCTACTTTCTGTCTCTATAGATATGCCTACTCTGGACATTGCATATAAATGGAATCATAAAAAAGTGATCTTGTTTTTATGACTTCTTTCACTAAGCATATTTTTGCTAAGTTTTTTTTACATGTCTTATATTTGCTCTGCATGTTGTAATATATATCAGTATTTTGGGGTTTTTTTATTGTTGAGAAGTAGTCCATGGTATAGCCATGGGCTATATGGCTGTACCATATAGCCCATGGCTATACCATACTGAGATGGTTTAGCCATTCACCTGTTGAAAGATTTTTGTGTTGTTTTCAGTTTTTGGCTATTATGAATAAAGCTGCTATAAACATTTATATATAGGTTTTTGTATGAACATAAATTTTCATTTTGTTGGTATTAATGCCCAAGAGTACAGTTGTAGTTGCATGTTTAATTTTTAAAGAAATAACCAGATAGTTTTCTATAATACCTATACCATATTACACTTCCACCAGCCATGTATGAGTGATACAGTTTCTTCACATCTCCATTATTTGAATTTTCACTATCATTTCAGCTATTATGGTTTTATTTTGCATTTTCCCAATGGTGAATGATATCACACACCTTTTTCATGTGCTTATTTGCCTTGGTGTTGCTTTATGATGAAATATTTGTTAAAGTCTTTTTCCTACTTTTAATTCAATCATCTGCTTCCTTACTGTTGAGTTTTGTAGTTCTTTACGTGTTCTGGATATATATCTGTTGTTGGATATGTGGCTCGTAAATGCAGGGTGGGGCAGAAATAGGTTTATACTGGTTAATATGTAAAGTAATACAATAATTAATAAATAATGTGAGAATAAACTGTTCTGTGTACTCAGGATTGTAACCCTACTTTTACCCAACCTGTATTTTGTCTCATTCTGTAGGGGTTTTTTTAACCTTTTAAAAAAATTTACACCAGTCAGGATGGCTATAATAAACAAAGCAACAAACAACAAATGTTGGAGAGGTTGTGGGGAAAAGGGGACCTTAGTTCACTGTTGGTGGGATTGCAGACTGGTACAACCATTATGGAAAACAGTATGGAATTTTCTCAGAAAAATAAAAATTGACCTGCCTTTTTGACCCCGCAATTCCACTGCTAGGATTATATCCCAAGAATCCTAAAACATCAATTTCAAAGAACCTATGCACCACAATGTTCATAGCAGCACAATTTACAATAGCCAAGAGTTGGAAGCAACCTAGGTGCCCGTCAGTAAATGAATGGATCAAAAAATTGTGGTACATATACACAATGGAATTCTATGCAGCAGAGAGAAAGAAGGAGCTCCTACCCTTTGCAACAGCATGGATGGAACTGGAAAGCATTATGCTGAGTGAAATAGGCCAGGCATTGAAGGACAAATACCATATGATCTCACCTTTGACAGGAAGCTAAACAATAAAACAAACAAGCAAACAGAATAAAAACAAAGACACTGAAATAGAGAACAAGTGGGCAGTGACCAGAGGGGAGAGGGAAGGGAATTTAAAGGGAAAAATGAGGAGGGATTTTGAGGAACAAGTATGAAAGACACAGGGATGAGGACTGGGGTGGGGGGAATGGGAGGGAGGTGGGGAGACAGGGCAGGGGGGGTGCTGGGATGGGAGAAATAGACAAAAAAATGTACTTGAAAAATAATTAAATAAAAATTAAAAAAATTAAAAAAATTTCTATTGTTGACACTATTACAGATGTACCCTATCCCCTTACTTTTTTCCTCTTAAGTATGGTGTTTATTTATTTAGTTTTATTTTTGTTCAAGTACAGTTGTCCGCATTTCCCCTCACCACTCACTCCTCTCCGTCCCAGCCGTCCCCACCTCCCTCCCCTGATCCCAACTCATCTTGGTTTTGTTCATGTGTCCTTTATTGTTCTTACTGAAAAGCCTTACCCCCTTTTCCTCCCATTATCCCTTCCCACCTCTCCTCTGGTTGCTGTCAGCTTGTTCTTAATTTCAATGTCTCTGGTTATATTTTGCTTGTTTGTTTGTTTTGTTGATTAGGTTCCTCGTAAAGGTAAGATCATATGGTATTTGTCTTTCACTGCCTGGCTTATTTCACTCAGCATAATGTTCTCCAGTTCCATCTATGCTGTTGTGAAGGGTAGGAGCTCCTTCTTTTTTTCTGCTGCATAGTATTCCATCACGTAAATCTACCATAGTTTTCTGACCCATTCACTTACCGATGGGTACTTAGATTGCTTCCAGCCCTTGGCTATTATAAATTGTGCTGCCATGAACATTGGGGTGCATAGGTTCTTTTGGATTGGTGTTTCAGTGTTATTAGGATATAATCCCAGCAGTTTAGTTGCTGGATCAAAAAGCAGTTCCACTTTTAGTTTTCTGAAGAAATTACATATTGTTTTCCACCGTGGCTGCACCAGTCTGTGTTCCTACCAGCAGTGGACTAGGGTTCCCTTTTTTCCATACCCTCTCCAACACATGTTGTCTGTTGATTTGGCTATGATGGCCATTCTGACTGGTGTGAAGTGGTCTCTCATTGTGGTTTTAATTTGCATCTCTGATGGCTAGTGATGCTGAGCACCTTTTCATATGTCTCTGGGCACTGTGTATGTCCTCCTTGGTGAAGTGTCTGCTCAGATCTTTTGCCCATGTTTTAATTGGGTTGTTTGTCTTTCTGGAATGGAGTTGTGTCAGTTCTTTATATATTTTGCAGCTCAAACCCTTGTCTGAGGTATGATTGGCAAATATATTTTCCCATACAGTTGGTTCTCTTTTCATTTTAATGCTGTTTTCTTTATCCATGCAGAAGCTTTTGATGAGATGCCATTTGTTTATTCTTTCCTTTATGTCCCTTATTGTAGGGGACATATCAGTGAAAATATTGCTGTGTGAAATATCTGAGATTTTCCTGTTTATGTTTTCCTCTAGGTCTTTAATGGCGTCACAGCTTATATTTAAATCTTTTATTCACCTTGAATTTATTTTTTGTGTATGGTGTAAGTTGGTGCTCAACTTTCATTTCTTTGCAGGTAGCTGTACAGCTCTCCCAACACCATTTGTTGAGGAGGCTATTTTTACTCTATTTTATGCTTCTGCCTCCTTTGTCAAATATTAAGTGACCATAGAGACTTGGGTTTATTTCTGGCCTCTCTAATCTGTTCCATTGGTCTATATGTCTCTTCTTATGCCAGTACCAGACTGTTTTGATTACAGTGGCTTTGTAATATGTTTGGTATTAGGTATTGTGATCCCTCCTACTTTGTTCTTCTTTCTCAAAACTTCTGTAGCTATTCAGGGTTGTTTATGGTTCCATATACATTTTTGAAATGTTTATCCTGTATCTGTCAAATATGCCATTGGTACTTTAATAGGGATTGCATTCAATCTATAAATTGCTTTGGGCAGTATGGACATTTTGATGATGTTAATTCTTCAGATCCATGAACAAATGCTTCCATTTGTTTGTGTCTTCCTTAATTTCTTTCTTCACTTTTGTGTAGTTTTCGGAATACAGGTCTTTTATGTCCTGGGTTAGGTTTATTCCTAGGTAATTTATTTTTCTTGTTACCATATCATATGGGCTTTTTTTCCTGATTTCTGTTTCTGATATTTCATTGTTGGTGTACAAAAATGCCTTTGATATCTGAGTATTGACTTTTTACCTGGCTGTTTTGCTAAATTCACTTATTAGGTTAAGTAATTTTTTGGTGGGGTCTATAGGATTTTCTATGTACAGTATCATGTTGTCTGCAAACAATAACAGTTTTGCTTTCACCTTTTCAATTTGGATGGCTTTATTTCTTGTTCTTGTCTGATTGCTGTGGCTAGGACTTCAATACTATGTTAAATAGGAGTGGTGAAAATGGATATCCGTGCCTTATTTCTGATCTTAGTGGGAAAGCTTTTAGTTTTTGCCCATTCAGTATGATGTTGGCTGTAGGTCTCTCATATATGACCTTTATTATGTTGGGAAATGCTCCCTCTGTTCCCATTTTGCTGAGTGTTTTTATCATAAATGGGTGCTGTACCTTATCAACTGTTTTTCCGTATCTATTGATATGATGATGTGATTTTTGTCTTTCCTTTTGTTTATGTGATGTATTATGTTTATTGATTTGCAAATATTGTACCATCCTTTCATCCTCATCTTTCTCCTTTATTCTCTTCCACGCATCCACCCCACCCTGGCCTTCACCACAAAAAAATATCTTCTTAACCTTTTGCAGAGCATGTTTTTCATTTTGATGAAGGTGATATTTTCTTTGACAGATCATGCTTTTGGTATCAAGTTTAAGAAGTCGTTTCTTAGCCCTAGATCCTGAAGATTTTTTTCTTTGTTTTTTTTTTAACAGTATTACAGGTTTACATTTAAGTCCATGATCCATTTTGTATTAACTTTTGTATAAGGTATGAAACTTGGGTTGAAGTTCATTTTTTTTTTACTGTTGGTCCAGTACCATGTGCTGAAAAGGATATCTTTCCTCCATTTAATTACTTTTCTACCATTGTCAAAAATCCATTGGGCATATTTGTCTAGGAGTATACTCACTTTTATTTATTTATTTATTTATTTTTCTAAGTCTGTATAACTTTTTTTATATTAAATTTTATTTAGTTACTTTTCAAGTACATTTTTTTTATCTATTTCTCCCATCCCACCCTTTTTTAAAGATTTTATTTATTTATCTTTAGAGAGGAAGGGAATGAGAGAGGGAGAGGACATCAATGTATGGTTGCCTCTTGTGTGTCCCCCGCCGGGAACTGGCCTGCAACCCAGGCATGTGCCCTGACTGGGAATTGGACTTCAATCCTCTGGTTCCCAGGTGCGCGCTCAACCCACTGAGCTACATCAGCCAGGGTGATACCTATATATATTTTTCCTTTATTTTTTTATTGATTATGCTGTTACAGTTGTTCTATTCCCCCCTTCATTCCCCTCCACCCTACCCCCCATCCCCACCATTACCCCCCCCTTTAGTTTATGACCATGTGTCTCAAGTCCTTTAGATTCTATATTTCCCATGCTATTCTTGCCCCCCATCTATTTTCTATCTACTGTCTATGCTACTTATTTTCTGTACCTTCTCCCCCCATCTCCTCCTCGCACTCCCCTGTTGCTAACCCTCCTTGAGATCTTCATTTCTATGTTTCCACTCCTGATCTAGCTGTCCTTTTAGTTTGCTTTCATTTTAGGTGTGGTTGTTAATAACTGTGAGTTTGTTGTCCTTTCACTGTTCATGTTTCTTTAACTTCTTTTTTCTTAGATAAGTCCCTTTAACATTTCATATCATAAGGGCTTGGTGATGATGAACTCCTTGAATTTGATCTTATCTGAGAAGCACCTTATCTGTCCTTCCATTTTAAATGAAAGTTTTGCTGGATAGAGCAATCTTGGTTGTAGGTCTTTGGATTTCATGACTTGGAATACCTCTTTCCAGACCCTTCTTGCCTGTAAGGTCTCTTTTGAGAAATTCGCTGACAGTCTGATGGGGACTCCTTTGTAGGTGACTGTCCCCTTAGCTCTTGCTGCTTCTAGGATTCTCTCCTTCATTTTAATTTTGGCTAATGTAATTATGATGTGCCTTGGTGTGTTCCTTCTTGGGTCCAAGGCACCGCTTCTCACACTTAAAGGGCCAGAACAGACCAAAAATGTCGCAAGATCTCAAAGCCCCAGAGCCCATAGATCTAAGCGATGAAGAAATAGCAAAACTCTCAGATGCACAGTTTAAAACACTGGTCATCAGGATCCTCACAGAACTGGTTGATTATAGCCACAAATTAGACAAATATATGAAGGCGAAACTAATTGAAATGAATGGAATTGCACAGGACACCAATAGCAATGAAAAGGAAACTGGGACTCAAATCAATGGAGTGGACCAGAAGAAAGCAAATAATGGCCAAACAGAAAAGAGTCAGGAGGCAAGAATTCAAAGAAATGAGGAGAGTCTTAGGAACCTCCAGGACATCTTTAAACACTCCAACATCCGAATTATAGGGGTACCAGAAGGGGGAAAGGCACAGCCACCAGTAGAAAACTTATTTGAACAAATAATAAAGGAGAATTTCCCCAATATACTCACTTTTAATAATGCACAAATATATTATGTTGTGGTAGAGAGAATAATGGGCCTCTGAATATGTCTATACCCTAATTTTTGGAACCTGTGAATATGTTAGGTTACATGGCAAAGGAGAATTAGGGTTTCTAATCAGCTGACTTTAAAATAGGCGCTACAGCCATACCACCTTGAACTTGCTGATCTCATCTAAAGTAGGGACATTATCCTGGATTATCCAGATGAATATGATGTAATCACAAGGGTCCTTAAAAGTGGAAGAGGGGAAGCAGAAGGATCAGATAATGAGATGTGATGTTAGAAGCAGGGTCAGACAGATATAGTGTTGCTGCCTTTGAAGGTTGAGGATGATGGTAAGGATCCAAGGAATGTGAGTCTACAAAGTGGACAGGCAAGGAAATGAATCCTCTTCTTAGATTTAGCCCGGTAATACCTGTATGAGAATTCTCACCCACTGAAATGTAACATAATAAATTTGTGTAGTTTTAAGCCCCTGAATTTGTGGTAATTTGTTACCACAACAATACTGATAAATAGATTTTTAGAAAAGCTCCCATTGATAATAGGATTTTAGATATTTGGGCACCCCATGTGTCTGGAAAGTTTAAATATATGAAATGTTCCAACAATATCAGACAAACAAAGCTCTGCTCTAGGTAGATTTGTACATTCAGCAGGAAATAATTAAGAAATACATATTTTATTTTTGCAGGTCCCTATTTGGAGGCATGCAAGTGGCAACTAATCAGTGTTTCTCTCTCCCATCAATGTTTCTCTCCTTGTCTTTCAACTTCCCTTCCCCTCTGTAAAAATAAATATATAAAATCTTTAAAAAAATAAATCACACATACTTTTTTATAAAAATTTTTTTGTTATTGTTGATTTTGTTTGTATTTCAGAAGTATGAATGTCTTAAGTTTTGCACCAAGGAGCCAAATGTAGCCCCCCAAATTTATATGATGGGAGGTTAACATTTTACTTAAAGAAATATACTTCATTTTGCAATATATACAAGTGCTAAATTATTATGTTGTATACCTGAAACTAATACAGTGTCATATGTCAATTACATCTCAGTTTTTCCTGTTTCAATTCCTTTTCATTAAATTTATTGAGGCGACAATGGTTAAAAAATTATATGTGTTTCAAGTGTACAGTTCTGTATATTGCATTGTATGTTTACTACCCAGTGTCAGATCTCCTTCTGTCACCATATATTTAACCCCTTTACTCACCCCCATATTTGATTGACTTCAACAGTAGGACAAACAGACCTTTGATTAATATTTTTGATACTTGTGCTAATCCTGTTAGTTTTTTAAATATATTCTATTGATTATGCCATTACAGATGTCCCATTTCCCCCCTTTATTCCCCTCTGCCCAGCACCACCTCCCCGCCACGTCCCTCTGTAGGTTCATGTCCATGGGTCAACATATAAGTTCTTTGGCTTCTTCATTTCCTATACTGTTCTTAACCTCCCCGTCTTTTTTGTACCTGCCATATATGCTTCTTATTACCTGTAGTTTTTCCCCCATTCTCCCTCCTCCCCCTCCCCACTGATAACCCTCCATGTGATCTCCATTTTCGTGATTGTTTCTGTTCTAGTTGTTTGCTTAGTTTGTTTTAGTTTTTGTTTTTAGATTCCGTTGTTGATAGTTGTGAGTTTGTTGTCATTTTACTGTTTGTATTTTTTGAGGTTTTATTTTTTTAATTTATTTAATTATTGTTCAAGTAGTTTTCTGTTTTTTACTCCCATCCCAGCCTACCCCTCCCATTGATCATCATCTTTTTCTTAGATAAGTCCCTTTAACATTTGATATAATAAGGACTTAGTGATGATGAACTCCTTTAACTTGACCTTATCTGGGAAGCACTTTATCTGCCCTCCATTCTAAATGATAGCTTTGCTGGATAGAGTAATATTGGAATACTACTTTCCACCTCCTTCTTGCTTATAGGGTTTCTTTTGAGAAATTAGCTGATAGTCTGATGGGAACTCCTTTGTAGGTAACTGTCTCCTTTTCCCTTACTACTTTTAAGATCCTCTCCTCTTTAATTTTGGGTAATGTAATTATGATGTGCCTTGGTGTGTGCTTTCTTGGATCCAACCTCTTTGGAACTCTCTGGGCTTCCTGGACTTCCTGGAAGTCTATTTCCTTTGCCAGATTGGGGAATTTCTCCTTCATTATGTTTTCAAATAAGTTTTCGATTTCTTGCTCTTTCTCTTCTCTTTCTGGCACCCCTATGATTCAGATGTTAGAATATTTAAAGTTTTCTTGAAGGTTCCTAAGTCTCTCCTCATTTTTTTGAATTCCTGTTTCTTCATTCTGTTCTGGTTGACTGTTTGTGTCTTCCTTCTGGTCCAAACCATTGATTTCAGCCCCAGTTTCCTTCCCTTCACTCTTGGTTCCCTGTACATTTTCCTTTATTTCACTTTGCATAGCCTTCACTTTTTCCTCTGCCTTGCAGCCATACTCAACCATTTCTGTGAGTATTCTGATTACCAGTGTTTTGAACTCTTCATCTGATAGTTCGAATATGTCTTCATTGCCTAATTGTATTTTTTCTGGAGCTTTGATCTGTTCTTTCATTTCAGCCTTTTTTTTTTTTTTTTTGGTCTGGGCATGCCTATTACACAGTAAGGGATGGAACCTTAGGTGTTCCCCAGAGAGGAACAACCCAAGTTGCTGTGTTTTGGTGCTGTGTATCAGGAAAGGGTCCAAGAGGGAATAATGCCACTTTCTTGGCTGTCTGCCACCTTTCAGTCACTTCCTCCACCACGCACAAGCAAATTGGGCCCTTTTGTCGCTGATTCCCAGGTGGGTAGGTTTGTGTATGTACTAGGTCCTTGTGGGTCTCTCCAATGAACTTTCCCATGAGGCTGGGAATTTATCCTGCTGCTATAACCCCCCCAAAGTGTTTTCAGTCTGAGGTTTTGAGCCTTTATTTCTCTGCTTAGGAACCCTGGGTTGTGCAGTCTGTCTCACTCCCCATTCGTTCTTCCTGGTTTATCTGCACGCAAACGTGGAGTTGCCTGGTCCACTAGCCATCACTGGTCCTCCAGCTGGTGCCTTGCTGTGAGTCCTCTCCACCAGGGCTGCTGGTCTCTGCCCCCTACCCCTCCTACCTATCTAGATGAATGTTTTCTCTTTAACTCCTTGGTTGTTGGACTTTCATACAGTTTGATTTTCTGGCAGTTCTGATTGTTTTTTGTTTTTAAATTTGTTGGCGTCCTTCTTTTGGTTGTGAGATGAGGCACAGTGTATCTACCTATGCTGCCTTCTTGGCCAGAAGTCTCCTGTGAGTTTTTAAAATAGCTTTATTGAGACATAATATATATACCATACATTTTACCCATTGAAAACATACAAATCCATTTTCTTAATGTATCTGTAGTAATGTGCAAATGTTACTACAGAGCACTTTGAATATCTTACCGCATTGCCTTCTGACTTCCATTGTTTCTAATGAGAAGTTAGCTGTTAATCTTATTGGGGTTCCATTATAAATAAGGAGTCATTTTTCCCTTGCTTCTTTCAAGATTTTCTCCTTGTCTGGCTTTCAGCAATTTTACCATAATATATCTGTGGATCACTTCACAGGTAATGGTGGTGGTGGTGGTGGTGGTGGTGGTGGTGGTGGTGGTACTATAAACTACTTGAAGTTTGTCAACCTTCCAGGATGTGCAAATTAATGTTTTTCAGTGAGTTTAGGAATCCTTCAGCCATTATTTTTTCTGCTTTTTTTTCTTTCCTTCTGGTGCTCCCATTACATATATGGGAGCACTTAATGGTGTCCCATATTTCTGTGAAGCTTTGTTTATCTTTCTTCATCTTTTTCTCTCTGTTTTTTTGCTTCCAAAATTTATATTGATCTATTTCAAGTTCATTAATTCTTTCTTCTGCCAGTTCAAATCTACTGTTGAACCCCTTTAGTAAAGTTTTTGTTTTAGTTATTGTACTTTTCAATGCCAGAGTGTTACCATTTGGTTCTTTTTAATAATTTCTCTTTATTGATATTCTTACCTCCCTTTCCTTTTTCTTCGAGAGAGAGAGAGAGAGAGAGAGAGAGAGAGAGACATCAGTTAGTTATTTCACTTTTTTATGCATTCATTGGTTGATTTCTTGTATTTTCCCTGACCAGAGGTCAAAACCACAACCTTGGTATATAGGGATGGCACTCTAGGCAACTGAGCTACTTGCTTAGGGCCTCCTTTGCTTCTTTAACTGCGGTTTTCTTTAGTTCTGTAATGTATTTACATGGCTAACTTGAAATCTTTGCCCATTAAATCTGCCCATAACATCTGGTTGTTCTCATAAGCAGTTTCTGTCACTTGCTTTTTGGCTAGTGTATAGATCATACTTCCCTATTTGCATATCTCATATTTTTGTTGGAAATGGGACATTTTAGGTAATAAAATGCAGCAACTCTGGGTACAGGCATCCCCACCTCACACTCTATTGTTATTTCCTTCTTTTACTTAGTGACTGTCTGGATTATTTTACTGAGGTCTGTTTACTCCCTGCTTTTGCCCTGTAGTGTGAAGTCTTGAGGTTGCTTCTTAGGGGTTCAGTCTTTGGTATGCCCACAGTCACCCTAGGATGATAGTGGTTTTGTCAAGTTTCCACAAGTTGCTGGCTGATTGCCCTGTTGTTTTTAATAATGCCCTGGGGGCATAAATTGCTCCACAGACTGATCCTATCACATTAGGGCTCCTTTGAAGGGATAGTTCTAAGATTGGTATTTGAGATTCCTGAACCCAGAATGATTTCTCCCAGCTATCTATTTCCCTAATTCTCTTTAGCATGTGAGCCAACCTAGGCATGAATAACTTTTCCACACTCTGTTGCAAATGGAATCATTTCCACTGGGGAAAGATTTGGAGCCTTCTATTCTATAGCCTGCTTATCCCACTAGGCTAAATCTCTGAGCCACAGCTCTAGTACGAGGGATGGGGATATTAATGTGCTTCTCTCTGAGTAGAGTCCCCATCTCTCCTAGTTTACCTCTGCTGATGTAGAACCCCCATTCTAAGTGCTGGGGCCAGGGCATTTGGGGCCTCAGTGTTCTTGGTAGCACCTCAACCAAGGCATAGCCTTTATCCCAGGAGTGGGAGCCATGGGGTAGAAGAAGGGAGCCCCCACCTTTCAGCCACAGTTTTCTGGAACTTAGCCTCAGCAACAGGTAGCTGCAGACTAGATGAGAAATGCTGTTTCCTGACCCTCTCAGGGGGAACACCTTGCAGCTGGGAGCTGACATTTGTGCTGGAAAGGGGATACAGGGAGTGAGTCTAGGCCCAAATACTATAGACTCTTTATTTATTGAGTTTTAGTAGATTTCCTTCAATAAATGCTTCTTTGTTTGCTATAAGCCCTTCAGATCATTCTCAGAGATTTTAAATGAGTAGTTTTTGTTTCTTTTTAAAATAATTTTCACCAGATTCACTGGGGAGTGGGTCCATATAGCTCTTCACATTATCATAGCAGGAATGGAACTCTATTAGCTTTTTAAGATGCAGTTTTGTTTCTGTTACTCCTAATTGCTCACAGTGGCCTTGTACTTGGAATTCTATCTCTTTAGTAGATAATAAGTGGCTTGAAGGCAGTAGCCATGACCTTTATCCCCTGTGGAATCATGATTGTTTATAGTAGTATTTTGTATACTGTGGCACATAACAGAATGTCCATAACTGACTGTGCCACTGTCTTTTCTAGCTTATACTTTGAGCACTTCCTTTGTGAGTTGAGGTATCTGTCTGTCTTTTTTCCTTCATTCTGGTGCTGGAGTGTTCCCAGAAAGGTGGAACCTCTTTTTTTTTTTCATCAGTCATTGGCTACATGCACACAAGGAAGTACACTTGAACCATTTGAAGTTTTAGTCAAAAGTGTTATGTATTTTGACAATGTAGGAGCCTTCTATAACATCCCTTGCAGTGTATGTATAGATGTAATTTTTAATTTAGCCAGTTTTTCTGGGGATGGAGACAGAGATAAAGTGAGAAATGCAGGTAGAAAAGCAGTGTGGTTGTGTTCTTCAAGGTGGGACATTCCTCACCTGTTCTTTCTTCAGCCAACCATGTTTCATGCCTTTCATCCTTGGCCGTTGACAGCTCTGCCTATGCTACTGCTTTTTCCTTTCCTGCTCCTCTCTGGCTGATGAGGTCCCCACGGCTGCCCTCTCTGTTGGGTGGACATTGGTCATGCGGCCACATCTGAAGCTCCAGCCATTCCTGTACTAATCATCCTCTCCTATGTGGACTTCCTACTAAGGCTAATGTGTAGACTTACCCAGTCTATGACAAATTATATTGGAGAATTTGGTAGTAGTCTTTTCCTGTCACTCTACATCATTTGAGAATATTCTTGACAGAAATCATTTTGATTTGTGTGATTGGCCTGCTGTTGCTTCTTGGGATCTGTAGGAAAGTATTGACTGTCTACTGGAGTGTGTGTGTGTGTGTGTGTGTGTGTGTGTGTGTGTGTGTGTGTGCATTGACTGTTTCATTCAGTGTTGTTCTCTTTCCCAGGATGCTCCACAATGAAACGCCATAGAACTCTCAGCAGCAGTGACAGTTCAGATGAGAGTGAGTAGAACCAGCCAACAGCTGGTAACCTCTGTATCCATACTCCTTGAGGATTTCTTCTTTGACTTGATGACAAGCTATTTCTTGCTTCCTTCCATGGTTAAAAATAATGTTTTCGGAAAGAAAGCTTGGGGTGTCATTTTTCTTACTCATTTAAATTTCATTAGAAATTAATAAGTTAGGTAGGAGAATTGGTTTTATACGGCATATAGCAGTTGTTTTTACTTTTCACTTACCTAAACAACAAATGCCAAATCTAATAATGATTTAACAGTGCTTTTCTAGAAAGGAGGAAAAGTATATGAGCATTAACTGTAGGCCCTACAATTGTAATTGTAGCTTAAGTACTAAATGCTTCACTGCATGAGTTGTCATTTGTAAAAGGCAACAATCTTATTAACAACAGCATTTGGGGAAGTGCTAAAGGATGTATACAGATTACTTGTTGAACATTTTTAGTTTTTCAGTTGCTTTTGCAGATACTTTTTCTCCAGGTGGTACATGAATCATGTTATTCCAAAATGTTGAGGTATGATTACATCGAATCAAATCTCCTCAGCGTTAGCTTTGTTGAAGCTTTTGTATACTAAAAGGCCACCTATAAATGCTTTTAAACTCTATTATGAGTCTTTCTTGGTTGTAATTTAACTTTCTTCAGTGTTGTGTATGAGATCACTGTTCTTCTCCATCATATCTTTCGTATTCTCTTGGATGGCATTTAGTTATATAACATTTAGTTATAATAGAAAGTCAATAAGTCTCAGTATTTTTTTCTAATTATCTTTTGCAGGTCCTTCCACTTCTCTTACTTGTGGCTCAATGTATAGGAACAAGTCAAAAATTCCAAATGAACCCAAGAAATCTGCTGAGGTGAGATCAGATATTCTAATTTTTAGACTTTAAAAAATAGACAGCTGCCTTCTGCCTACATGCCTACAATATTCAGATCTTGGAGATGCAAGGAGTAAGTCCATGTGCCAATGGATAGCCTTGCTTTCTGATGAGTTTTTTTGTTTTTCAAGGAAGATTCCATTTTCTTTTCCCTTTGGGAAAACAGTAATCTTCACACTGTGATTTCATTTTGGCGATTTATTCTTAAATGCCTGGCTTTAGAGTATAAAGCCTCTCCTTAGCCAAAAAGTCCAGGGAGCCAGACTTGGGGAATTGGGAAGGACCCAAAGATCTGGTCTATGATCATTAAAAGCTAAGTTGGTACATGGGAGGCAGTGCAGGAATGGGTAGACAAGGAGGTTGTGGATAGAAGGGAAGGACCAGATTGGGAGATCTGGGCGTGATGGGTCCTCATAGCATTCAGAGCACTGACAGCCCAAGAAGAATGTGTCACTCCTGGTGAGGCTGACCATGATTTCTTCAACTATTTTTTCAGCTCCATCTTCTTTCTCCTCCTTTTCTTAGGACTTAAATTTCATGAATGTTAGCTCTTTTGTTATTATCCCACAGGTCCCTCAGACTGTTCATTTGCGTGTGTGTGTGTGTGTGTGTGTGTGTGTGTGTGTGTGTGTGTGTATCCTTTCTGTTGATAGATTGGGGAATTTTTCTTGTTCCCTTATTTAATATTCTGTTAATTCCATTCTTCTATTGAGCCTACCCCCTGAGTTTATTTCAGCTATTATTCCATTTCAAGTTTTTCATTTCATTATTCTTTATATCCTCTATATCTTTGCTGAGACTTTCAATTTACTAATTTCAAAAACAGTGTTCATAATTTCTTGTTGAAGCATTTTTATGATGGATGCTTTAAAATCCTTGCCAGATAATTCTAACATCTGTATTATCTTGGTGTTAGTTTCTATTGTCTCTTGTTATTCCCAGTTATTAGTATGATGAGTGATTTTCTCTTGTATCCTAGATATTTTTGGTATTATGTTATCACACTAAGTCTTATTTAAATTTGTTTTATCAGGCCTCCATAATAACCAGGCCAGTGGGGAAGAGGGGCACTGACTCTTTACTGTCAGTTGTAGAATTCTTAGCTTTCCTGTCCTAGTTCTGTTGCCTCTCCAGGAAGATAGTTTTATTATCTCCCTGGGAAGGGGGATGAGTTACTTATTACCTTCCTTACTACTTTACTCCTTGTTGCAGTGGAAATACTCACCTTGTTACCTCCCTGATAGCAGGGGGAGTGTTGGCAGTAAGGGATACCACATTACAGATGGGCTGTAACAGGGATGTCAAACTCATTTTCACTGGGGGCCACATCAACCTTGCAGTTGCCTTCAAAAGGACCGAATGTAATTTTTGGACTATATAAATGTAACTACTCCTTAATGAGGGGCAAGGAGCTCTACATTTGGCCCTTTGAAGGCAACTAGGAGGCTGATGTGACCCCTGGTGGAAATGAGTTTGACACCCCTGGGCTATAGTGACAGTCCAGGCTCTCTGTCCAGTCTCTGCTGGTACCGCATTGAACAGGAGGGAAACCTTGTTACTACTGAGTGGAAGTGGATGTCAAGGCCTCTCAGGTGATATCCACTAACACCACAACAGTCTTTTTAAATAAAACATTTTAAACATCTTTTTTGAAATACAATTCTCACGCCATATAATTTATCCACTTAAAGTACATAATTCAGTGGTTTTAGTGTATTCACAGAGTTGCATAACCATTACCACAATCTAAATGTAGAACCTTTTCATCACCCCAGAAAGAAATCCCCTTACCCCATTAGGCATCATTCCCTAATCCTCCTACTTCCAACCCCTGCCAACCACTAATCTAATTTCTGTCTCTATGGATTTGCCTATTCTGGATATTCATATTAATGGAGTCACAGTATATAGCCTTTTGTGTCTGGCTTCTTTCACTTAGTGTAACATTTTCAAGATTCATTCATGTTTTAGCATTTATTAATACCTCATCTTTTTATGACTGAATGATATTCCATTGTATTGAAATATCACATTTTGCTTATCCATTCATTAGCTATGAACAATTGGGTTACCTCCATTTTTATAGTATTATAAATAATGCTGCTTTGAATTCATAGCAACAGCTATGAACATTCATGTACAAAATTTTATGTGGTCATATTTTCAGTTCTCTTGAGTATACATACATCTAAGGTGTGGAATATGGTAACTTTATTTAACCATTTGAGGGAATGCCAGATTTTTTTCCAAGGAGGCCTCATCAGTTTATACTCCCATGAGCAGTGTATGAGGGTGTTTGAAATTTGTTATTGCTGTGGGCACCAGAGACTTTGAATTCCTCTAGTGATCTTGGCTTAGAGTCTTCCCTTTGTGCTTGTCCTCAGAAAGATTGTCTTTTGCAGTTCTTCTGGCTGTAAACCACTCTTATTATCACTTGGAGGCATTAGCATGGTGGTATAGGGCATAAAGGAAGGACAGTGTTCTCTAATATTCTGATTACATCTTAGTCTGTAGATGGTATAGTGATCCTGAGTAAGGGGGAGGGGATGGAGAAGGTGAACCTTAGGGGTAAGGCTTTTTTGCTCCTGCCCCATTTTCCCCTGTCTACCTGCAGCAGGTATTTTCTGGTGTTCTCCGTCTATGTCCTTGAAGTTCTTCTTCTTATAGATTAATTCTTTCTTCCCCCTTAGATAACACAGGAAGGCTGAGACTGGGTACTCTTCCTTTTCCCTAGCACTAATAAAATTATACCAGTGCACTCATTTGATATCCTTCCCCTGAAGATGAAGCCTTTTGTTCAGTAAAGGAGGAAGAACATTGAACAACAGGGGCCCAGACAGCACCACTGGGGGATCTTTTCTCCAGGTTTTCTCCATCTTCTTTATGAGAGCTGATTTGGATGGCTAGAAAAGAAGCTTACAAGAAGGTGGGAACCCCCTATGAATACAGCCCTCAGGAACTTCATACTCTCACAGTAGTCCCCACTTGGCCCCAGCAAATCATCAAAATTTCTAGTTTAATGTTCCTGCTGTGGCTTCTGCCCCAGGTAAGGAAATGCTCCTGTCCTGAGAAAGACTGAGAAACTGTCCTGTGTCTCCCTGCAGGCATGCCTGTCTCTCTTTGAGTTGGCCGTTTGTCCTATGACTCATTTCTCCAAAGGGTTCATGGAAAAATTGTTAATTTGCTGCCTGTCCTGCCTTTTTCTTGTAAGGATGGGAGTTTCTTCTTTCTGATCCTCTACAGGTCCAAAATGTAACCTTATCATTTTACTGGGAGTTAGTCACTGAAATGCAATATAAATGATCACTTTTTTTGCTGGGCCTTAATTGGCTACATTAATAGGTACATATTATCTTTGATTTTAGTGCTTTTTGTGAGATTCTTCTACATGCCTCCCCTTGATTTATCTTCTAGAGATGAGTTTCCTAGGGGTCTGTGAATCCCATGTAAGGCTCGGGAACTTCTGAAAATTGTATGCAGACTTTTAAGGATACATTTTTATCTGTATTTTTTGAACCAGTAGACTTTATCTGATTCTCAGAAAGGCCCATGCTCTTAAAGACATTTTTAAAAAGCTAATTGCCCTTTAAAAAGCTTGTAGTACTAGACGAGCAATTTGAATTTATTAAAAAGTCTTCCATTCTTTCTCAGAAGCCAGGATATTTTCACCTATTAGTCTGACTGGTCTATAAAACACATCAACTTATCTTAAAGGATTGAATGCATATATCATCTGTAGGCCTGGAGTCTCATTTGTTATGCCCAAGACTTTCATAGCAACAGAGTGAAAGTTCATATATCTTAACTCAACAGAGAACACTGCAATGCCCTCAGATAGAGCCTGTTTACATCACTTTTATCTGCATTTCTAACAAGCTTGATTATTTTTGTTTTCTGGCCCACAGTAGATAAAAAACACTAAGCTTGCAAATGCACACTTATTGCGCAAAAAGGGACATTGAAGGATAGGAAAATAACTTGCAAAGCAAGCCTCATGTATCACCTCTTGTGTGAAAACCGCCCAGATCTTCAAGTCAGACTCAGTTGCTGCTGCTTCTCCATTACCAGGCTGCATACACCTCTGTTTGGTATGGGGTAAGAGGAATTCTTACCCTAAAGTACATTGCTTTATAGCAGTTGATGTTCTAGTTAATGGCAGCCCATAACCATTAAAAATGTCCCATTTGTTTTTTTATAAGAAACTTAAGAATTATTTTAAACTATTTGAAAATTATTTCCATGAAAAATATTTGGGTGATTTTTAAAGTTTTAAACTTAGAAATTATATAAACTTTGCTTCATTGGAGAAATCAAGGTGTGACACAATGTCTTGACAATACTGGGTACCTTTCTTACCATGTAAGAAGAAGCTTGTATTCTTTTCTAGGTTCTCTCTGCTCTAAGTAAATGATTTTTCTAGATAACACAAAAATCTCATCTTGCCTTAGGATTGTATAATTCTAAGAACATCACTTACAGTTAACTCTCTTAAATATAGATACCATGTTTGCAGCTGTTTTTTTTTTGCTTTGGGGATGACACATCTGTTTGTGGTGAGTTAGGTATAGTTTCAGATTTAAGTGACTATGAATCAAAACTGAGCAATCTCTTTCTGCTTCATTCACATGAACCAGACAGTGTTCCCCTTTGTGTCATACAGGAAGTAAATGTTTGGCTTTTTCTCTTAAAAATGTCACAGAAATGTTCAGACTAGCTATGCTTTAAGAAACTACCCACTGAGAGATGTTAATGAGAGCAGTAAAAGCCAGAGTTGTCCATGAAGGGCATTTTCATTTTGTGGCTCTAACAGGTTAAGCATTGATACTCTAATTGAATTCATAGTGAGGCCTCCTTTGTTTCTGTAAGCATCTGAGAGGCCAAGATGTGCACGCACTGTTGGACTTGGCATAGCTTCTGGGCTGTATGTTAGCCTGTGAATCCCCTCTTTGACCATAAATGAGCAGATCTCTGGTAAGTATAAAGTCTTTTTGTCTCAGGAACTTTTGGGGAAACTACCAGTGCATATAAAATAGACACACAATTGAGAGTATGTATAACTTCTCAACTTCATTACCTAGGTCAGTGTCAATATCCAGATCCATCATTTATAATCTTTAATTTAGTAACAAATGGCCATGTTTTATATTGTGAAGTTTCTGCATTACTTCATGGCCTATAAAATGTTGGTTAAAGTTCTTGATGGAGCTCTTGCTTGGAAACACTGTCTTTGGGATCCAACCCACACACGTGTTAGCCATAAACTTACATCTTCTTTACTCCATCAACATTTACTTTATGGACTAGACAGGAGAACTCAGCTAAATACTTTTTTCTGATTTTAGTTATAAAGCTGAGATTATGATGATGATGATAAAGTTAACTGCAGTTAGAATTTATTTAGCACTTACCACAAGCCCAGTACCATGCTAAGCCATTTACGTAAATTCACACATTAACAACAACCCCTCTGAGGTCATTGTAATCATTATCCCCATTTTACAGATGAATAAACATACAGAGAATTTAGATAACTTGCCCCAAATTATTAATTGGTAAAGCCATTAGATGAATCAAGGTAGTCTGTCCTGGACCTATTTTCCATTCTTTAATAAAGATTTTTAATTTCATTTTTATCTATATTAAAACATCTGCCTGTTTCAAACATCAAACAGTAGAACAAAATACATTCAAAGAGATCAGCTTTTGTCTCTCTCTCTTCCCTATTTTCCTTCTCCCCAAAACTACCTGTTTTAAAAAAACTTTTTAAGTTTATCCTTTTCTAGTTTCTTTATGAAAATAATACACAAATATGTGTGTACGTGTGTGCGACTGTGTATATATAAAACATCTCTACCCAGGATACATTCTAGCTATTTTATTTGTCTATATTTATTTTATAAACCTAAAAAAATGTCTTTTCTTATCAGAAGCAGGTTCACAAGACCAGTCTGGTAACTACAGGGTGTGACAAAAGTAGGTTTACAGTTTGAGTATGCAAAATACAGTGTTCTTGTATTATTATTTATTAATTGTTATATTATTTTCCATATGAGCAACTGTAAATCTACTTTTCCCCACCCTGTATATTTCATATTGCTTTGCAGATATCTGCCTGAATACTGAGCTTACATTCCTATCCTGTTTAACATTTTATGTTCTGCATCATGCTTGAGATGTTTGCCTTCTGTAGCAAGATAAGGCAGACGCCTGCATTCTGCCTTGAGTAAAAATGCTTCTCTAGAAACATTAGATCTGATGCTATTTAATCTGGCTAGCTTTTAAAATTGAAATCAGGCTTATTCTATAAATCTGCTTTTTTTCTCTAAATGCAGAAGGGAAGATTATCATAATCATTGTATTTAGACTTCATTTGCTTAAGAAAAATAAATTAGAGTTGATTGGTGTTCTTACAGTCCAAGGTTTCTCAGACTTCACAGAATTGCCTGTTCCTGGAGGTTTGGTATTTCTGGAGCCATGGACAGGAGCCAGGTTTCATTGGCTTCTGCTTTTATATCTTTTAATCTAGTCTTCAAGTTACTCTTCTGTTTGATAATTTTGTGCATTAGTTTCCTAGGACTACTATAACAAATTACCACAAAGTGGGGGACTTAAAACAAGAAGAAAATCATTTTTCACAGTACTGAAGGCCAGAAGTCCAAAATCAGCCAGGCTGTACTCCCTCCAGAGATTTTAGGAGAAATTTTGGTTTTTTTTGCCTCTTCAGGTTCTGATAACTCAGCATTTATTGACTTGTAGATCAGTGAGTCACTCCAATCTCTGCTCCATGATCACACGGCATCCTACTCTCCTGCCTCAACTCTTTCTCTGCCTTTCTCTTGTAAAGATACCTGTCATTGGATTTGGGGCCCACCCGGATATTCCAGGACAATCTCTCCATCTCAGAAATTCTTAAATTATTTACATCTGTAAAGATCCATTTACAGGTTCCATAAATTAGAATGTAGACATATCTTTTGGGGGCCACCATTCAACCCACTACAATATATTTCCAGGTTATTCAGGAAACTATACAGGACAGATTTTCATAAGCAATTATATCAAATATAAAGACATGGCTTATGCTGTGTGATTAGATGCTGTGGCATTATTAACCCTAAAGCATGATTTTGCAATCGATTTATATTATGAAGTATATCACATAGAAAATAATGAAATATTTTAGGAGGTTGAAAAACACTTGGCTTTAGTATTCTTTACAGATCTAAAGTAGGATTTCCCACACTGTCTTTCTCAAAGACAACAGTTTAGTACAATCGTAAATTGCCACAGCCATTTAGCCACTGGCTCATTAAAGGCACTCAAGTAATTTATAGAAATAAATCACAGTGTTCAGCAAAATGGCAATTCCGTTTCTTGGACTAGCCACCTAGAACACTGAGCTCTGTGCAAAACATGTTAAATGGATATGTCTATGATCCTCTCTTACCCCATTATACAAAGTGTTTCAGTAGATAAATAAATGAGGGGGAAAAAGGATAGATCTTTATTAGAGAGGAATTCAAATTAATAAATGCAGGGCTGATCTTTACCAGTGGATACTAAAATTAGCCCATGACAGTTTGAGAAGAAATAGGATGTTTTTATAATCTCAAAGTATCTCCTCTAAGCTATTTATTAATTACAAAGGGAAATATAGTAACCTAACAGTGGAAAAAAACAGCAAGACCCTACATTAATCAAGTTTAACATCACCCCTAATAAGACATTGGCATCATATATCCCTGATATAATGGAATGAGAAGGGTATGGCATCATTTCTGTATACTCTTGCCAAAAAAATGAGTAACAATCATGAGAAAATATTGCACAAACCCCTCTTGTAGGGACATTCTTTCAAATGCATGACCAGTATTCTTCAGAAGTATCAAGGTCTGGAAAGACTGAGAAACTGTCACAAATTAGAGGATACTGAGGACACATGACAACTAATTGGGATGTGGGATCCTGGATTTAATTCTGGAACAAAAGGACATTAGGAGGGAAATTAGTAAAATTTGAATAAGGTCTGAAGATTAATTACTAGTATTGTAGCAATGTTAATTTTCTGGCTTAGGTAATTGTACACTGGTTATGTATGATATTAGCATGAGAAAAATATGTGAAGGGTATATGGGGGCTCAGTACTCTTTTTGTAACTTTGAGTAGGTTATCAAAAATAAGATAATGGCTAAATAAACAATTATAAGTTATCAGAGGATACTTGTTGCTTAATTTGAAGAGCTAAGGATTATTTTTTATACATGCTGGTTTTTTATTTAAATTTTATTTAGTTATTTTTCAAGTACAGTTTTTTGTCTATTTCTCCCATCCCAGCCCCCCCCCCCCCGTGCTCCCCCCCTCCCTCCCCTTTCCACCCCCCCTTTGTTCTCATCCCTGTGTCCTTCCTATTTGTTCCTCCAAATCCCTCCCCTTTTTTCCCCTTAAATTCCCTTCCCTCTCCCCTCTGATCACTGTCCCCTTGTTCTCTATTTCAGTGCCTTTGTTTTTATTCTGCTTGCTTGTTTACGTACTGTTTAAAAGTAACCTGTATTGTTTATTTAAATTCAAGGAGCTGAAGAAAGTAATTCAAAAGGACCCCTTTACTCTTTATTAAATGCAGAATAAGCTGGTTTCTTTGTCAATACTTCAAACCCCTTCCAAATAGGAGTTAATCTAGCCATTTAAGAAGTTAGAAATGTCTCTCTTGCTGAAGTATAGAGTGGGTGGGGATGGTCTTTTTAAAATAACATTAAATGGTTTTAGTTCCTTCATGATGTGTGCAATGTCTTCCTAGGTATATCGGAAGGACCTCATCAGTGCCATGAAACTTTCAGATTCTCACCACATTAATCCTGACAGCTATTACCTCTTTACGGATACATGGAAAGAAGAATGGGAAAAGGGAGTTCAGGTACCAGCCAGTCCAGACACTCTTCCACAGCCTTCCCTCAGGTATTTGCCTGCTTGCAGTTTTGACTTAGGGAATGAATGGTCTTATGGTTATCTGTGTGCTGCTTGGGGAGAGACTTTGAGTGGTTAACTTTACATTTATAATGCGAAGTCACATACCATGTTCAGTTCACTCAGACCAGTGGCAAAGTATACCAGCTAGGATAGGTTAGTAGTTAAAGTCAAGCTTATTTATTTAGGGATAAAATATATACCCATTTACAGGATAAAACTGTTTGAGGTTCAATCTGAAATGTGACAAGATTTTGGAGACCAGGATTTCCAGGTCTGACTCAACAATAGTAGCATTTATTAGCCTTTGAAGAGAAACAGAGCATTAATTATATAACCCCACAATAATTGTATTACTACATAACCCCATGAAAAGTCATTCCATTATAACAGGGAACTTTATAGCATCTATAAATAGTAAACCAAAATATTTAGAGTTCATAAAATGCATAAACACAAATGAAAGGGAATAACTGTAATAATTGGGTTGACTATAAGCGAATAGCCTTCATTTGCAAAGAAAGACTTGAGAAGAAAGATTAAGTAGAAGAGGATTTTGGTTTTGTGGGAAGGGGAGAAGACTTTTCTGCCAGAGGAAGTAGTAAGTTTTAGCTTCTCAAGAGTAATGACTGATTTTGGAAGCCATTTTATCTTACTGGTCCTTGTGTTCCCGGTGCGTTACACAAAGACTGACATGAAATAAAATGCTTGGTATAAGTTTGAGTGAGCGAAGGACAGAAGGGAGGGAAGGGATAGCAACAGATAAAGGGTGGGACCTCTTGGTTACTATGAGAAAGTATACATCTCATTGTACATCTATGTATTTCTAGTGCATATTAGGTTCTTAAAGGGCAGAGATCACATCCTTGAATTCGCCATCCCTGGCACCAGGTTCATAGGTCCTAGTCATTTTCCAGAAGAAATACGTGTTGAATCACTTCTAAGATCCAGAGTCTCATAGTCTCTTGGGTATACAAGGTCTGTCCAGAAAAATTCCAGCCATTGTTAATATAACGAGAACAGTTTATGTGACATTGATATAACCTGGCAGCCAAGGCAAATAACCTGGAATGTGAATGCGTGAACAATGACGACTTCACTATACTAGTCAGTGTGGGGAAGTAGACGCCATTGGGTGAGCATGTGTAATGTGTGACCATTGCATTCAAAATGACTGAGCAAGTAGAGCAACGAATCTGCCTCAAATTTTGTGTTAAGCTTGAACATTACCTCTATGGAAACTATTCAAATGATTCAGAAGGCCGCAGCCACAGGCACCTGGTGATTGACAGCCTCATCACAATAATGCATCCACTCATGCATCATGTCTCATGCAGAGCTTTTTGATGAAACATCAAATCACCTAGGTGACTCAGTCACCCTACAGCCCAGATGTGGTGCCCTGTGACTTCTGGTTTTTTTCTGAAACTAAAATCACCTTTGAAAGGGAAGAGATTTCAGAATGTCTATGAGATTCAGGCAAATAGGTTGGGACCACTGATGTTGATTCCAAGGAAGTGTTTTGTGGAGTATTTTGAACAGTGAAAGAGATGCTAGGAGAATTGTGTGAGGTCCCAAGGGTACTTACTTTGAAGGGGACTGAGGCATCATTTTCCTGTGTGTAATGTTTCTTGTATCTTCTTCAAGAAATGTCTCTTTTTCATATTACATGGCTGGATACTTTCTGGACAGACCCCAGCTTAGTAGAAGTATTACTGGATCATATGATAACTATCCTTACCATTCTGAGGAACTGTCAAACTGTTTTACACAGCATCTGCAATGTTTTACATTCCTGCCAGCCATGTATGAGGGTTCCATTTTCTTCATGTCCTCACCAACACTTGTTATTGTCTATCTTTTATTAATGCTATCCTAAGAGTATTAAGTGTATCTCAATGCAGTTTTTATTTTAATTTGCCTGATAGCTAATGATACTGAGCATCAGTTCTTCATGTGCTTGTTAGTCATTTGCATATTCTTTTTGGAAGAGAGGTTTTATACTTTATTACAAAAAGAAGAATCATATATATGGTCCAAAAATACAAGATCATGCTTTTCTTCTCTTCCTGTGAAACACTACTGTTTGGACAACCAAAGTGAATAATCTCAGTTAATTTTTTCATGTTCCATCACATTTACTTTGGAATGGATGCCCTTGGCTGCTGAAAATCTTACCTTTTAGTGAACAAGGAGACAAAGTCCCCAGACCAGCAGTTCCATAATGTCTCCCCCTTTTTAGAGAGAGAGGAAGGGAGAGATATCAATCAGTTGCCTCTCATACATGCCTCAACCACAGATCAAACCCACAACTTAGATATGTGCCCTGACTGGAAATTGAACCCACAGTTGGTCTACAGGATGACACTCCAACCAATTGAACCAAGCAGCCAGGGCCTGAATGTTCCATTTTTTATATAGTGCATCCCTGCATACTTATATGCAAGGTGGGACAAAAATAGATTTACAGTCGTTCATATGAAAAATAATAAATAATACAAGAATAAACTTTCACATACTCACAACTGGAAAGCTACTTTTGCTCCACCCTGTATGCCTTTGGACAAATTATTCAGATCTCTTTCCCATTTTAAAATGTGGGCTATTTGTCTTTTTATTGAGTTATAAATTTTCTTTACATGTTCTGGATACAGGTTTCTTATTTGCAACTATTTTCTTCCATTCTGTGGATTGTCTTTTCACTTTCTTGGTGGTGTCCTTTGAGGCACAAGTTTTTAATTTTGATGTTCAGTTTATCTATTTTTCTTTGATTACTTGTCTTTTTGGTGCCAGATATAAGAAATCATTGTCTATCCCTGGACAGTATCGGTCAGCTGGTTGGAACATTGTCCTGTAACCAAAAGTTTTCTGGTTTGATCCCTGGTCAGAGCACATAACCAGGTTGTGGGTTCAGTCTCCAGTCAGGGAGCATAGGAAAAGACAACTAGTCAGTGTTTCTCTCTCACATCAATGTTTCTCTCTCTCTCTCTTCCTCCCACCTTCTCCCTCACTCTCTTTCTCTCTTCCCCTTCCCCCTCCTCTCTCACTAAAAGCAATGAAAAAATGTCCTCAGAGGATTAACAAATGTAATTTAAAAGATAATTTTATAGTTGTATCTCTTATATTTGGATCTTTGATCCATTTGAGTTAGTTTTTGTGTATGATATTAGGGGTGCAACTTCATTCTTTTGCATGTGAATATCAGGTATCCCATCGTAATTTGTTGAGCAGCTTACTTTTTGAAAGTTGATAGACATTACTCACTATTTGTTTCCATGAGTCCCTTATAAACCAGGTTGCTATGGAAGAAAACGTAGTTCTTGAACCAAGAAATTCTAGTTCTTTTTTTTTTAATCTCTTCTTTCTACCTAGGTAACTTTTTCAAGTTTTTCTGATTTGGAACTGAGATGCTAATTTCTCCACTTTATGTTTCACTCTGTCCAAATATGTCACTTTTTTTCCCACACTTTATGAAAAAAAACACCATTTACATTTCTTTTTATTGGTTAAATTTTATAACCTTTTATGTTAGTGGGGTTTTTTTATTGTTGTTCAGGTACAGTTTTCTGCCTTTCCACCCCACCCCAACCCAACCCCCTAGACCTCCCCATCTCTTTCCCATTTCCACCCCTCCCTTCGTTATTGTCCATGTGTCATTTATAATTGTTCCTGCCCTTTGCAACAGCATGGATGGAACTGGAAAGCATTATGCTAAGTGAAATAAGGGGGGGGGGTGGTTGTATGTCTTTGTTCTTGTTTTTATAGATTACAAATCTCCTAAAAATTAAGAAGCTGCCTGTAACCGTTTGATTATTTGTGCTATTGAAAGAATATTTAAAAGGTTTTTCTTTAATTAAAAGAAATTTAAAAAGTAAATGTTTGGGGGCATTTGAGATCTTTTTCCCTGGCATATGTCATCAGTTTGGCTCAAATGAACTCTTACCTTTAAAAAGAATAAAATAAATTTAAAAAAGGATAGCTTGGCCTGGCTGTTGTGGTTCAGTGCGTGGGACATCATCCTGCAAACTGAAAGGTCACTAGCTCAATTCTAGGTCAGGGCACATGGCTGGGTTGCTGACCAGGTTCCCAGTTGGCATGCAAGAGGCAGTCAGTCCATGTTTCCCTTGCACATGGATGTTTCTCTCCCTCCCTCCCCCTCTATCTAAAAATAAACAAATAAAAATTTTAAAAAGATAGCTTTATTCTCAAAGCCACAAATTAAAGTGTTTTCTTCTAACATGACTGCCAGATCTAAACAAACGTAAATGTTTTACAGTAAACCCTTGCAGTGATTGTTTTTAGATTTAAAACCAGTATCTTCAGTGAGCATGTATTACTATTATATAAAGAAGAAATTTTAGTTAATAATTATTCAGTTAGCTCTGAGTGGTGTGGCTCCATGGGTTGAGTGTTGTCCTGCAAACCAAAAAGGTCACTGGCTCGATTCCAGGTCAGGACACATGCCTGGGTTGCTCGCCAGGTCCCTGGTTGAAGGTGTGCAAGAGGTACCTGATCGATATTTCGCTCACACATCAATGTTTATCTCCCTTTCTTTCTCCCTCTGTTCCCCTCTCTCTAAAAATAAATGAAGTCTTTTTAAAAATCATGATTCAATTTTGAAATTCTTCCTGCCTTCCAAATTAAAAAAAAATATATGAATCAGTGTGCATTGAAAGCGTGAAGACATTTCTTAATTCTGTGCTAAAAGTTATTAAAAAACTTTCTGTATTAAAACAGAATGTTATCACAGTTTACAACAGCATGTGAAAACCGTCAGAATGTAAAAACAAAAATCTTTTAATTCATTATTTTGGGTTGGCACCTCCATGTCAGTTTGTTAAAATCAAAACCTAATTGGTTACTTATTTTCTACTGATGGAAATCTCACTTCGCTGGAGTAAGTATTCTAAGTATAAACCTGTTAGAGAAATTTAAGAATGAATCTGCTGTAATAACAAGTTAAAATATATGTAAAAATATTGGGAAACAATTATTTATCATTATGTATTAGTCCAAATAGGCCAATTGCTATAAAAAGCATTCCCAAAGGGCTCAGCATCTTAACACAATGAAGATTTTATTTCTTGCACATGTCTCCACCCAGTGTGGGTTTGGGATGTGGGTCGCCACTGCCCCCATGTAGTCATTCAGGGACTTGGGCTTTTGTTATGAGTGGCTCCTCTATTGCTAGGTACTTTTCCACTCCCTTTTCCACCCCTAAACTTCTAAATCCAGTCTTCAGGAAAAGAAAAGACAGTGTGGAGGGTTATGCAGATAGATTTTGGGGAGGACAGGTCTAAGCTTTGAAGTGACTTACCCACCCATATGCCATAAGCCAGAACTCACTTCATGTAGCCTGCAAAGGAGGCTGAAGAATGCAATCTTGCTGTGTGCCTAGATGAAAAAGGAAACGGGGTTTGGCGCACATGTAGCATTTCTCTACTACTCTTTGGTAGTGGAATTATAAACTCAAAGCTATGTGAGCATAGGAGCCTTGATTTTATTTACCACTGTAACAGTGATGGTAGTTGATGCTATGATCTGCACTCCCCACATTCCCATATTGTCTTAGGACCTCTTCATGTGGTCTCTCTGCTGGTTAGTCTGACTTGTTACATGGCAGCTCTGGGCTCCAAGAGTGAGCCCATTAATCAGTCAACTAGAGAAACTTAAATATTACTTAATCCACGAGATTGTCAAAATACTTCAGAATATGATTTCCTAATTGGCTTGCAGAAGTAATTTTGGACATATGTAAGTTAATTGACCTTATTCTTGGGTGCTAGAATTACTCTATTGGTGCTGTAATAACTGAGAAAGGAGTGGGAAAGATGCAATGTAGCAGGTGGAGCAAATCCTTTCAGAATCTTTGTCTTGTCTTTCAGACTACGTTTTTTAAATTCTGTTCTGGTGTTCTTTCTACAGTTCTCTTGTCTGATAGTATAGTGTAGTGTATGTATGTGGTGACTGAGATGGTAGAGTACAGAGAATTACAGAGCTACCTTGCCCTGTAAGTTACAGCTACTTAGGTAAGTCTGTTCACACCACAAGGGATTTTTTGAAAAAAAAGTTCAACAAATAAAAATGGTGTTGACCCCATTACATGTTTTTAGATAGGCTGGATGATTTTGATGCTAGTCAGTAACAAAGAAGCTTCATACAGATTTTTTTAGGTTTTCATTTGTTTATTTAAATTAATTTCTATTGCAATAAGGTTCCAAATGCAAGGAAGACAGTGCTTTATGTTTGTTTGAAAGGAAGTATGCATTATAAGTTCTATGACACACAAGTAGCTAATGATGTATTTACCAAGTATAAGTTTGTATGTTTTTAAAATTATAGATGAATTATTGCCTTATAGTAAAAAAGAAAAACAATCCGAATACAAAACATCAGCTGTATAGTATATATGCTTATACACACATGTATATATGAATGGAACATTCTTTTTTTTAAGATTTTATTTATTTATCTTTAGAGAGGAAGGGGGAAGGAGAGAGGGAGAGGAACATCAATATATGGTTGCCTTTTGTGCGTCCCCTGCTGGGAACTGGCCTGCTGGGAACTGGCCTGCAACCCAAGCATGTGCCCTGACTGGGAATCGAACCACGATCGTGTGGTTCGCAGGCCCATGCTCAATCCACTGAGCTACACCAGCCAGGGCTTGAATGGAACATTCTTGACTTTTTTCACTTAACAGTGTGTCATCATATACTTCTGAGTCATTAATGATACCAAAAGAGGAATGATTAGATTTTTCAGACAAGCCACTATTTCTCCTTGGGATGTGAAAGTGGAACTGACTGGGCTATGGACAGGAGCACTTTCTTCACTAAACTCCAGACTCAAATATATAACCACCAGTTCAATGTTTCCACATGGCTGTGCAGTAGACATCTCAGACTTAAAATGCCCCCAACTGAAGGGCTGATCTTCTTCCCCAAACTCATTCCACCTGTAGTTTTCCACATTTAACTTATGGTAGATCCATTCTTTCTGTTGTAACTCTGCTTTTTCAGTCTTTCAGGTCAAAATTCTTAGAGTCATCTTTGATTCTTCATTGCCTACTATCTCATATTCAACATTAAAAGATATCCTATTGGCTTTACTTCCAAAAGATAATTTGGGTTTTGATTAGTAAGTCAAAGGAAGAACAGCCCTAGTGATAAATGGAACACAAGCCCTGCCTGCCTCCCACTGCACTGCTGTATTTCATCATCAAGCCTCTCTCACCTCCCCCTACTCTTATTCTTGCTTTCAATTATGAAATCAGTACATAGCACAGTGTACAGGGCAGTTTCATACACACATTTACCTTATTTAAAGTTTAAAGCAGTCCTTTGGCAGTTTTTCCAGTACTACTGCTGTATAAGTTGTTTTTCCAGTTACTGTTGCCTCCATACTTAGCAGCATCAAGCAACTATGTTATCATATTCATGGATTCTGTGGGTTGGGAACTCAGACAGGGCACAGTGGGGATGTCTTATCTCTGCTCTACAATATCTATGACCTCATCTTAGGAAGATTTGAAGTTTGGGGGTGACTCATCAGCTGGGGGCTAGAATCATCTGCAGGCTTATTCACTAACATATCTGTCACCTGGGCTAAGATGTCAGAAAGATTGCATGTGGCCTCTCCATGTGGTTTGGCTTCCTCACAGCATGGCAACCTCAGCATAGGCAAACTTTTTACAGGCCTCAGGCACAGGGCTCTACATGTATATGTCCTAGCAAGCAAGGTGAAAGCTGTATTCCTTTTTATGACCCAGCCTTGCAATTCTCATAGCATCACTTCTGCCATATTCTATTGGTGAAAATAGTCACGAGCCCTCTCTGATTCAAGAGGAGTGGCAAATAGAATTTACCACTTGATGCAGGGGTGGCAAAGTCACATTGTAGAAGAGCATGTGGGATTTTGAAAATAGCTGTCACAGAGGTTATAATTGTCCTGTTTTGTAGATGAGGCATGAAGTCTGGTAGAAAAGCAGTCAGCCCAGAGTGGCAAGATTAACAAGGGGCATCTTGGGAAACTAGTCCTAGAGATACTACTGCAAGGAGCTTCTATTTAGTTAGCTTTTGAGACATTTATTTCCAGCCTTTTAAAAATCCATGGTGTTACGGTATTTGTGCAATATCTGTGCTGTTCACAAATGATTCTAATCTGCTCATTAGGAAATGCATAGTCTCTTAAGTACCAATATTTATATCAACTAAAGCCACTCTGAGGTCTCACTGTGCATAAGACACCCACCAGAAGAGGCCATACATCAGGTTAAAGTGATCTCGGCTTTCTTTTCTTGCCTCCTCAGTATCACAGCAGTGTTCACGTAGGCCTGAGGTAGCAGGTAGCTGGTCTATCCTCCAGAGCAGCAAGTGGATAGACCTTCTTTCTATAGGACTAAGCATGTGTGGTTGCATGTCCTTTCACCAAAGTTCAGTCATCCAGAAAGTTACTAAGCATCCAAATTGAAAACTGCACTTACTACATCATTCTGACAAAATTGGTCATACCTCTAGGCTTGCAAGCTTTTGCTGATTTGCAGTGGTCTGGTGACCATTCAAAGAGTGTCTCTAGAACCTAGTATACAGAGAGAAGAAAATCACCCAGAGATAATTTTCAAATTTCCTCCAGCTGTAGCAATGTTATGTGTACTTGCCATTAAAGCTCCATTTTTAAAACTCCAAAGTAATTTTTTTCATTAATTCTTACAGACCTTCTCCTCTATAACTATAAATACAAGAATTTCTCCTTGTGACTATATATTAACTTTACTTTTTACCCATGCATTTCCTTGCCTTAGGTGTTCCTGTTTCAATCTGTGATCTTTTTATTGTAATAGACTCAGTCCTGAGATTCAGACCTTTTTAGTTACATATGAAAATACACATATGAAAAAAATAAGTGAGATAACATCACTGTTATCATTACTATAAATTTTTCATTGAAGTATAATATATAAACATAAAAGTAACCAAAATATAACTGTATAAGTCAATGAATTTTCTTGAATTAAATATACTCATTTAACTGCCACCCAAATCAAGAAATAGAACATTACCAATACCCTAGAATCCCTCCCTCTGTTCCTGCCTACTGGACCTCCATCACTATAGGTGATCATTTTGCCAGTTTTTTAACTTCATATTGTTCATCATTGTGGTTGTGAGATTCATCCATGTTATTGCATGTAGTAGATCATTAATTTTCATTTCTGTGACATATTCCATTGTGTGAATATACCATATTTTCTTTATCCATTCTGCTCATGATATGTGAGTTGCTTCCAGTTTTCAGTTATTATGAAAAATGCTAATATGGACATTTTTATTCATCTTTTATTAGACATGTGTACTTTTTGTTAAGTACATTTCTAGGAACAGGTTTGCTAGCTCATAAGGTATGTGTGTGTTCATCTGTAATATCAGCTGCCAAATAGTTTGCTAAAGTGGTTGTCCCAATTCACCCACACTCCCATCAGCAGTGTATGAGAGGTCTGCTCCACTTCCTTATGAATACTTAGTATTGTTAATATTTGGTCAGTCTTCAAGTTCAGTCATTCTGGTAGATAACAATGATTGAATTTCAGTGTGCATTTCTGTAATAACTAATGAGGCTGAGAACCTTCTAAAAGCTTTCTTACCATCTGGATAGCTTTATTTGTCAAGCATCTATTCAGGTTTTTTTGCTCAGTTTTTAATGGGGTTGTCTTTTACTAATTGATTTGTAGGAGTTCGTTATATATAGGGAGAGGCAAAAGTAAGTTTACAGTGTTTTTTAAAGATTTTATTTACTTTTAGAGAGGGGATGGGAGGGAGAAAGAGAGGGAGAGAAACATCAATGTGTGGTTGCCTCTCAAGTGCCCACTACTGGGGACCTGGCCCACAACCCAGGCAAGTGTCCTGACCAGGAATGAAACTGGCAACCCTTTGGTTCTCAGGCTGGCACTCTATCCACTGAGACACACCAGGGCTTATTCTTGTATTATTTATTAATTATTGTAATATTTTCTATATAGACAGCTGTAAACCTGTTTTTCCCCACCCTGTATAGTTGATAAACAGAAGTTTTTCACTCTCTTCTTTATGGTTAATATCTTTTATCTTATTTAAAGTATCTTTGCCTATCCCAAGTGTATAAAGATATTCCTCTTTGTTTTCTTCTAAAAACTTAATAAACATACTAGTTTAACTAAAAACATTTATAATCTCTCTTGTTCCACATAGAATGTGAGGCAATTGAGATGAATAGTTATCAAATATTCTCCCTTCTAGAAGAAGACAAATCTTGAAATGGGTATTCTATAATTACCTCACATGCCATGCACCTAAAAAGCACAGCATATTTAGTCTCATAGTCTCTGGATAATTCATACACATGTCTTGTTCTTTCATCTGGGTTAATTTCAGTTGGAAGCAAGCCTCTGACAGCAGTTCCCAAAGTTTTAGCTTCAATTAATATTTTAGGGTTCTGCTTTTTCCTCAAGTATTTGTTGCCTTTGGCTTTAAAAACTCCATATGATAGAAAAATTAACATGTACAAATGTGTATAGTTACTAAGTTTATTCATCATATATAAGTGGAACCATACACTTTTGAAAGCATATGGTTAGGAGGAAATATTTACTCTATAAATGTATTTACAGAGCAGATTTGGTCTCTGTACGAGGGAGGGCCCCCCAAAATCAGAATTAACTTCTGGACAGCGGGATCCTTACAGTACAGGCTTGCCCTGCTAGGTGAGTGTTCTAGGAACCCACCTGTATCAGTGTACAGCTGGCGTTGTTGTGAGGCTGCATTCAGCTTCAGTGGATTTTTTTTGAAGATTCAGCTTGTTTGCCCATTTCATGATGGGTGGTTTACAAGTGCACCAGCCCACGCTGCACTGAGTGTTCAGCAGTTTTTGACCAAAAATGGCATGAGCCCCCCAAGCCCTATCCTCCATATTCACCCAGTCTCTCCCCAAGCTATTTTTTTTTGTTTGTTTTTCTGGATGAAAATCATCCTAAAAGGGAAATGTTTTGCCAGTGTGGAAGAAATGAAACAAAAAACATCAGAAGCACTAAAAGGCATCGAAATTGGTGAATTCAAAAACTGTTTTGAGCAGTGGGAAAAAAGTCTCAATAGGTGTATTGCATCAAATGGAGAGTACTTGGAAGGTGACTGACGTTTAAACATGTAAGAATAAATACATAATTTTTATAAGTAAATTCTGGTTTTGGGGGGCCCCCTTATATTATTTATATGTATTCATATGAGTATATTTATGTTTATGAATACTTCCATTTGTATAGCAGCTCTAGAGTAACAATTTTCAACATTTTTCATCTTGTGACACACATAAACCAATTATTAATATTCTCCAGGCATACCAAAAAAATATATTTTTTGTTGGTCTGACAAAAAATGTTTTTTATTCATTGACACCAGATGGCTATTGTTGTGTTGGCCATTGTAATTTTTTATTTCACAGTCTCAGAAAAAGAGGTTCATGTCTCTGACTAGTCAGGTACTACATGTTTTAAAAATTTTTGTGGCACACCAGTGTGCCGCAGCACACTGACTGAAAATCACTGCTCTAGAGTAAAGAAATTGGCTTTAGAAGCCTTCTAGAGAAACGATTTTCATTATTTTATGATGAGATATATATTTTTTCTCTTTTTTAGATGGCCCACCCTGTTCTTTAAAATTGCCAGGGAATAATAATACAGATTTCCTCTTGGTTATATTTTCCGATGCATAATGCAGTGCCTAAAACATCAGTTGTAGACTAGGTCATTGGTATGAGAAACTTCTACTTCTCCCCTTGCTTGATTTCCTTGCCTTGGGCTCTTAAGTGTCTAAAAAGGTAAGGGGAAATCTGGGTTTTCTCTGGCCTACTGGAGAAGTTGATGGAAGAACAGGAATCTTTCCTCCCATCATGTAGCCCTGGCCCAGACTTACGATTGCTATCATTTATGATTGGGAAATGCCTTAAGTTTGTGTAAGTCTGTGGACTCTTGGCTTTCACTCATCTACATAAATAGTGAAGACAAGAAGAAATACAACAATGATATTTTTATTGAACTTCCTGGGATGACATTGGTTAATAAAATTATATATGTTTCAGGTGTACAGTTTTGTAATGCACCACCTGGAGGATATTATGCTAAGTGAAATAAGCCAGTCAGAGAAGGACAACTACCATATGATTTCACTCGTGGAATCTAATGAACAAAATATAAACAGACTCATAGATACAAAAAACAGACTGACAGCTGCCCAGGGGAAAGGGGTTGCAGGACTGGGTGAAAAAGGTAGAGGGATTAATCACAAAACAAAACAAAAAACCTCATCAGCAGCCAGTGTTCGGAGGACTTAACAAAACTGAATTTGTAGCCCTGGCTGGTGTAGCTCAGTGGATTGAGCACAGGCCTGCAAACCAGAGAATTGCGGTTCAATTCCCAGTCAGGGCACATCCCTGGGTTGCCGGCCAGTTCCCAGCAGGGGACGCACGAGAGGCAACCATACATTGATGTTTCTCTCCCTCTCTCATTCCCTTTCCCTCTAAAGATAAATAAATAAAATATTTTTTAAAAAGTTAATCTTTAAAAAAAAACAAAACTGAATTTGTAGAACCATTTGCTTTCTGGAAAAGGATCTGCCGTACTTCCCAGTTTGCAGAGCAGGACGTTTCCACAGGGTAGAAAGAGCATTCAACTCCACTGTATGGCCTGAGTGTCATTGGGCCCATTCAGTCAGTACCTACAATCTGTCATCTGTTGATTGTTATTTAGTGTCTTTCTTTTGCTTTTCTAGGATTGTAGCTGAGAAGGTAAAGGAAGTTCTATATACCCGGCCCCGGAAGTATATCCAGTCCTCTGTCGCAGAGACCACAGAGCCTGGCTATGTCAACATCAAGGAGCAGGCGGCATCTGTGTGCCGCTATGACCTAGATGACATGGATATCTTCTGGCTCCAGGAACTCAATGAAGACCTTGCAGAAATGGGTAAGTTGTTTTCTCACAAGTAAGTTGTTTCTTGACTCGACATGTGATTTTATTTTTCTTTTAAGTCATCCAACCATTGAACTTGCTTTCATCTTGTGGCTTCCTTTCTTTTCTGGTCTTTTTGTTTATTTCTTTCTTTGATTTATTTTAATAAGGCATATATCAAAATGCATAAATATATTGAAATAGAGCAGTAACATTTAAATTGGACTTTTTCTTCCCTTGTTCATGGTGAATAGCACAGGTCAGGGATAGCATGTAGGTTTCACAACGCTGTTTCCCAGTTCTGAATGTGAGCGATTATAGCTGATTGGATTTCTGGTTGAGAAAAATTCTGAAACTGGTTCCTCACTCAGCCCTGAAAAGCACTCTTGGCTTTCATCAGTGAACAAAGCCAAGGGTAGTGGCACATCCACCATCTTGTTCTAATGGAGAGAAGTTCCAACTTCAGCATTAGACAGCACTACAACTGACAGGTTGGTGTGACCAGGACACCTTATACAGAACTTACAATTTTGCTGCTCAGAATAAGAATGGCATGCTAGGGCAAAAATATCCAAAAGCAGTTGTTAGCTACCTTTATTGAATTCCAGAGTTGCCATGCAATTCTCAAAAATAAAATAAAATGAAGCAAAAAACTTGGGAGTAAGCATAAAAATAATTTTTAAAGAGAATGTGTACTGTACAGTACTATAAAATCCTAGGCTGAAAGGAAACTCACTTTATAATATTTATACAAAACTCTTTATGACCTGTCTTCAGTCTGAGCAGTGTTTAGGTCCAAGTGGTCCTGTGGAACAGTGGGTGGTTTTTAATATGAGATACAGTGAAGGGATACATTTGATTTCATTTTTGTTTGAATCACATTTGTTCATTGTTAGTACAAGAATCAGTGTTGTACTTTTCTCCCCTCCCTTCTCTTTCTTTTAAGGTTGGTATCTGAATGCATGTGAACAAAAAGTTAAAATTGTATTAAATCCAGTTTGGCATAATGGTAGTACTTATTCTGCTAGTAACCAACATTTACTCCTTGCTTCTTGAAACTTTTTGTTTTATGTCTTCTCTTGCTCTGCCCTCTAAGAGGAAGGCAATTCAATTTAGGTTGGGAACCACAAAGATAGGAGAATAAAAGACTGGCAGAGAGGGAAAATCAGTGTGGGGGCATAATCAAGTAGATTGATGGCTTGACATGTGGTGTTTGTGAACCATATAACATCCATATACATTACAGTCATTACATTGCTGCCTTTGACATGACATCACCTTATAACTAGGTCCCTTTGGTATTTTGCAGCTAATTCCTTTTGGATGAGTTTTTAAATTTTTTTTATTTGGAAATAGTTCCATATTTACAGAAAAGTTGCACATTTAATACAGTAACCATATACCCTTCACACAGTTTCAGTTCCCCCTAATGTTAACATCTCACTTTACCATGGTACATTTGTCAAAGCTAAGAAACCAACACAGGTACATTACTATTAACAAAATTCCAGGCTTTATTGGGATTCCATCAGAGTTTTGTTTATTCTTGTTTTTTTACTAATGGCCTTTTTCTGTTCCAGGATTCCATCCAGGATACCACACTGCATTTAGGCATGGATGAGTTTTAAAAGATGATTGCCTTATCTCAAGCATTCCTTTAGGATGAATGATACTGTAGTGAGGTTTCTAAGAGCTTAAAATAAACTTTTAAAAACAACAGTAAATTAAGCGCATTTTTTACTGGGATTAAGGAACTTTAAAAATTGAGCACTTGCTACATACCAGGCACTATACTAAGCAATGTGTAAATATTATCTCATCTCGGCCTCACAAGAAATCAGTGAGTTTGGTATTATCCTATTTTACAGATAAGAAAACTAAGCCCTAAAAAGGATAAATAACATGTCAAAGTTTATATGACCAATATGAGATCAAGCTGGAATTCAAATTCAACTACTTTTATAATCAGACACTAATACTCCTTCATTCCAGAAAAAAAATGTGTGGTTTATAAGTGGAAAAATGAAACATACTGCCTGGGTGGTTTTTTAATTTATAAATAGCTGCAACATGAAAAAGGTAGTTTATGTGTAATTTTATCTTACTTGGGTAAATTTGTTTTGGATTATTCTGAGAATTGATTCTGAATTTACAAGGTGTTTGAAAAAATATACATATATAATGTGATCGTATACATATAAACGTATATGTGTGTATGTATATATATATGAATATGATCCTTCCAAGCAGAAACATATTTAGTTTTTATCAGTATCTACCATGTGAATCTTTATATTGGGCTATTAAATATGAAAGACTAAGAAAAATTAAAAGTACAGAAGGAAAAGAAATCAAGAGGCAAGAAAAGTAACTTCAGAATTTGCAGTTAGACCTATGTAAATGCTGATAAGTTTATTTCATGTTGGAATTTGACACTGAAAAATACTATTGGATTTTTTTAAACATCAAGGTTGAAAAACAAAATATTTTGTATGTATAATTACATGTACAATACCTAGTATTTTCTTTTATGACTTAATACCTTTTTGTATGAAAATGTCCTTGTATAGCCATTAGATGTGCTCATTGAGACTAATTTGCTAAGACTGTATTATTATTTGTATCCACATAGTTATGTTATTCTAATTATTTTATTATACTGTAAGTTGAAGTGTTCAAAATTACAAACCTCACTAAAAGTCCTCCCTCAGTGGGAATAAGAGAAAACACAAAGAGGAGACTGGCTAGGATTTAGACAGAAAATTTAAAGGGTCAGTAATATGTCTTACAAGAAATATGGTGAAATATATTTTTACTTCATGTGTGAAACACTATATAAATATTAGAATAGCTCTAGTAACTGATTCTTTGAAATCTCCTCATCCCTGCACTGGGCTCACAGTAGGTAATTCGGGAATGACAGCTGACCGATGGGTTGATTGATTGTTTGTATTTCTGTGCAGGTTGTGAGCCAGTTGATGAGAATCTTATGGAAAAGACAGTAGAAGTTCTGGAACGCCAATGCCATGAAAATATGAACCATGCTATTGAGACAGAGGAAGGGCTAGGTATAGAGTATGATGAAGATGTGATCTGTGATGTGTGCCGGTCTCCAGACAGTGAAGAAGGGAATGATATGGTATTCTGTGATAAGTGTAACATCTGTGTGCATCAGGTTAGTGAGAGTGGAGACTGTCACCTCCCCATGTTCAGGCTTGCTGAAGCTCAGTGATGATCTCCAGCATCCATATCAGGGTAACAACTTGCATTTAAGGGGGAAAATAAAGATTTGGCCTGGCTATTCTTCAGTATTCCTTTAGAAACAATACTTAGGATCCCAAGGTGACTTACAACATTTGCCCAAGAGAGCTAAACCCAGGTCTTTATTGTCACTTCATCCCCAGACCATTGAAATTGCCTTGTTAGATACTTTTACAGTTCCCTGGGGAGTCTTGCTGCCTGCATGGGAGTCTCCTCTGCCTCAAATCCATCAGGTTACACCCATGGTCAGTAACCTTGGTGAGTTTACATTTCGTATAGCTGGAAATCCAGACTTCTTATCCTTGCACCCAGAGCCCTCCCCAATCTCCCAAATATGGTATTCCCAGGAAGCTAGGTCCACCCCACTTTTAAAGGTCATAAAATCTTAGGACTGTGAAGTTATTCCCACTCCTCAAATTTGTAGGTAATATCAGAAGTAGGAAATGACTTTACCCAAGCTCTGTCATTCTTTCTACCACACTGCCTTTTTAATTAATGATTATGATGATGATATCAATATTCTATTCAGTTTTTCCTTTTCTTCCCTCACAAGCCCTTTGCTACAGTGAAATAAGGTGACTCAAGGGAGCACCGTATTCCTGTCACTGTGCTGTCTCCATGTTTTGGGTACTCCCCCACAATTTAAAGTGCCTTCCACTTTCAGCTGTCAAAAAATCTATATCCAAGATCTATTCCAAGATCTAGTTCAAATCTGTTCTTGAACTTTCTTACCCTAAGTGATTTTTCACTCTTCTGAACTTGTGTGGTTCATTAATTTATCTAGCAAATAGGTACGCAGTCCCATCCATGTACCAGGACTGTTCTGCATACTGAAGACACAAGAAGTAATGAAGAGGTGGACGTGGTCTTTGCCCCCGGGGAGACCAGAGTCTGGTGTAGGAACTACAAGGAAAATGCCCATTTAGCACAGTATGCCAAGTGTTTTTGTACGTAGAAGTCTGTGCTGCTGTGGAAGTGCATGGGAGGGATGGGTGTCAGGGAGCACTTCCAGGCGGTGGCATGCAAGCTGAATCTTAATGGCCAGAAGGAAATGCCAGATAAAACAGCAGCACATGTTCAGGCAGAGAAGAGATGTCTTTAGATGAGTTAGAGTGGGCAAAGCATGTTTGAGGCAGCTATGAGCAGTTCAGAACTGTGGAGTGTGGTGGATGGAGCAGGAAAGGCATGGAGAGTGAGGGTAGATAGGGATACAAGGTACACATGTGAAGGGCCTTCTCTCACAAACTAAACTTCAGTTTTGTCCTGTCAACACTGAAGGATAGGATTTGTGTTTTAGATGATTCTGTCTACAAAATGACTAAAATGATTACATAACAGGCGATAGAGAAAAATCAGGGCTGAAGAGTTTATTTTAATTACCTGGGTCACCTAACCTAACCTTCTGTGTTAGAAGGTACTCAAAATTATTCTGTGACCAATTGTGTCTTTTTCTTCATTTTACTTGTGTTTTGAAAGTCTGAATTTCAAATATTTATCTTCACTTTACCAGTTACTATTCTTTATATTACACCCTAAGATAGAAAATCTTTACCATAAAAGTATGAACTTAAATATGTTACCATACAGGTCCATAGTCCCTTCTCTGTGGTGCCAAATTTTTAAAACTCTGAAAAACTGCATATTTTTGCCTAAGTTTGGCATCAAAACAGATTTGGTGGCAATAGTAGAAGTCCCCCCTTTTAAGGCTATTTATAGTCTTTATCCCATTTTGTATAGTCACATATTTTTAGAGAAATGTTACTGTATTTGATTACATGGTACTGCCCCTGGTCCCATTGGGGAGTTAGTTAATAAACCATGTATGTACTATATTACTTTCCTAAGATCTGAACAATCCTGAATTTTCTGATTTTCTCACCTTAGGGTTTTCAGATAAATTGATTATGGATCTATAGTATGCTTGAAGGGGATAATTAAAAAGTTACCTGTATATAGTTTCTGTATTTGTACCTCATAGTTGGGACAAAATATTAAGGAATTATTTTCAGGTTTTTGACTAACAAAATGAAATGTGGCATAATAATTCTCTTCAAGAGTATTTTATTGTTTTGAAAACATATCCAGTAATGACTATAAATGATGCCCTTTCATCACATAGATAAGGTGGCAGTAACATCTGATCAGGCATTACAGAATGTAAGCTGGTATGTATTAATGCTGGATGCTGTGCCATGTAAAGTTTCATATAAAAAAGATTCTTCCAAAGGGAAGATACTTGAGTTCTAAAGAGCTACTTAGGTTAGAGTGCCCTCTGTTGACTGAAAAGTGACTTAAAATGATTTGGAAGATTTAGTTTACTCCTTAACAGAATCAACAACATGTTGATGATATTTGTATATAGTAAACATTTTTCTTCTTTACTGCCATCATATTATGTCAAATGTTTGTTCTTCTGTACCTATCACATACTTATGGTCAGTACTTTAAAAGAGAAGTTTACATCAATAGACTTCAGATTTTAACAGTGAACTTAAAACTTTTTCATTAAAAAATATGAAAATTTAAATCATTCCGAGTCCTTTTATATGTTCCATTGTCTGATCCTTACTCCAGGTATTCAACACTCAAACCGATACCCAAATCAATTTGACTGAAGATATATGTTCATTGTTTTTATGCCTGTCATGTATATAATGTTTGGCACTGAGTTTATGACCCTGAAATTATATGCAAAACATATGTTCATGCAGGCGTGCAATTTTCTCTGGAGAGTCCACAGTCTTCATCATTTGTGGTCTAGAAAAAGTTGAGAACCACTGCTATTAAATAAGAGCTTCTGTGATCTTATGACCATGAGTAAGTCTGTACAAGACTTAGTAAGTGATTTTCTACCCTAGGAAATAAAGGGTATTCCTAGAACCAGCCATTGGTTTTTCTTCTGCTGGTCTGTAACAGGCTCTGCTTAAGGAAGGGAGCTTGCTTTTATTTCCTAACAATCTTTCTGGACTTCAGGGGGGGGAGTAGCTTTGAAAGTTAAGAACCCTAGAAAACAATGCCCTGCTGTGGTGAGAGCAGCCTGATTGGAGTCCAACTTCAGTTCTTGAGCTAAATTACGGTTTGCATAGAGAACATTCCAGATAAATTGATGATAAAGGACCTACCTCCAGTGACCTTAAAATATCACTGAGAATATGAAACACAACTGCTGAAGTAGAGAAGACTATGCGATGCAGGCTCTGTACCTGGTGAGGAAAACTATGCTGAGTAGAGGGCAGGGATCAAGAAGTGGAGCAGACACCAGGAGTTAACAGTGATCCTGAGAAGCGAAGTAAAGAGCAGCAGACTTTAGATCAAGAGCCAACAAATGTTTTCTTGAAGGGCCAGATAGTAAATATTTTAGACTTTGAGGTCCACATGTAGTCCCTGTTACATATTTTTCAAAATTTCTTTAAAAATATGGAAAACTGTTCTCAGCTTGGTGGCCTAGAGTAGTTTGCCAACTCTGGTTTAAGTGGGGATGGTGGTAATAGCAGAAGGAATTTCTAAAGGGGTTGTTGCTGTGCAATGATATGAAAGCATTATTTTTGTAAGAATATGGCAGACAAATAGAGGAAGGATTTAAGGTGTGAAGAGGGAGGAAGAGAATTTGGAAATAAATCAATCTAGGCATGACGTGATGAGGACTTGGATGGAGCAATTATGATTGGGATGGGGAGGAAGGTCAGAATCCAGAGGTTACTCTGTACTGAGGTCTAGCAAGATCCAGGAACAGTAGATGAAGGAAAGTGAATAATATGAGTCTAGGAATTTGGATCTGGAAGCTAGGAAGCATGGTAGTGATAGGGATAAGAGTTTGGAAAAAGTGTCAATTTGGGGTGGCAGGGGATGACATGATGGTAACTGTTGTAACTTGAATCTGAGCTGTGGGTGAACCTTCTGGGTCAGGCACAGATTTTGAAGCTGCCATGGTGAATCAGTCACTGTTGGAAGGTGTGCCAGACAACATGGGAAGCCAGGTGGCCCTCAGGTTTGGTCTCCTAATGGTGAGAGTAGAGCAGTTAGTGGGGAACGAAGGACAAAATTAGAAGTAGTGAAAGGGAAATCTAGAATGTCCAAACTAATCTCCCTCCTCCCCCCAGTAATTCATCTATTTATTAGTCCAACTTCATTCCTTAAAGGATTTAAAGCAGCTTCCAGAACTCATTACAGAGTATTGTGATTAGTCTAATAGTATATTCAACTCAGGATTCTTTTTCTTCAACCCCAGGAAGTAATTGCTACAATTTGCAGAGTGTTTATGCACTAGGCGCTGTTATGTTTTTTAAACATCAGCTCATTTGCTCCTCAGAAGTTTCATTCTATTTATTTTAATACCTTTTTCTTGATCACAGTATTGCTTGACATGTAGTTGTTCAATAACTAATAATTATTCATAACTAAGTATATGAATAACTATGTCATTGACAAAACTTTAGAAAATGGAGACAAAAAAAGACCCCATGGAATTCCCAAACTCAGATAATAGTTGGGCTGACCTTTGCATGTATTTCCTTCTAGTCTTATTCTATTGTCCTTAAAGTCAGTTCTCATTGACAAGACATGCTGACCTTAGAACAGATGCTAGAAGTTGCTTTTTTTTCCCCTGAGAGTTTAAAAATTATTAAATCCTGGATATGAGTTTATTTGGCCTTATTTGCCTCTTTTTCCTAAAAAAGGGAGGGCACTTTTGACTGTATCGGAGAGCAGACATAGACCCTGGTGAGAAGGTGCTAACCATTCTCCTGTCTCCTCCTGTCTCCAGGCCTGCTATGGCATCCTCAAGGTCCCAGAAGGCAGCTGGTTGTGTCGTCCCTGTGTTGTGGGCGCTCATCCACAATGTATGTTATGTCCAAAGAAAGGTGGAGCCATGAAGTCCACCAAGGCAGGGACTAAATGGGCTCATGTCAGCTGTGCCCTGTGGATTCCAGAGGTAAGAACTCATCTAGGTCTGTAAGGTCATTTGCTCCAGAGTGCATCTGTTTTCCACAACATTCAGACTGACAGGCTTCTTGGAGACATTTCATGCCTGCCCATGCTTCCAAGGTGATAATGCTTCTACTTGAGCTACCTCATATCCTTCTTGGATGCAGGTAATCATGTAAGCCCATGATGATTAATTTATAAGTGGTACTACCAATGGTATTGGATAAATATGTATGAGAAGAGAGGCACAAAAGGCCAGGGTATGAACAGGTTTATTTAAGGTAAAACTTACCTTAAAATACCAAACCTTAAGTGTAGGGTTTCATGAATTTTTACACATGTGCATCTGTAACCATAACCCACTTCCCAGGCCCTCTCTATGTCCCTATTACCCCAAAATTATTTCTCTTACTATATTAGTTTTGTCTGTTTTCACACTTCATATAAGTAGAATTATATAGTATGCTCTTTTTTTCTGTCTGGCTAACGCTGTGTTGTCATATGTATCAACATTCATTCCTTTCTGTTACTTAGTACTATTTCATTGTATGGTTATACCATGATTTTTTTATCCATTCTCCTTTTATGGACATTTGAGTTGTTTCCAGTTTTAAGCTATCACAAATAAAGTGAGCAAGAGCTGTTCTCACAATTGTGATGGGTACCATTGGGTTTTTGAAAAATTTTTTCAAAGCTTGGACTCAACATCTGTTTAAGATCTTTAGTCAAACTCCATGCCTCATTATTTAATCTGGTTTTTCAATGTCTGATCTTTTCTGATGGGTTACATGCATACAAAGTCAATTAAAAGGGGCTTCTAGACATAACTTCTCCTTACTTCTTATGGGTGCTCTCTTTTTAACCTGTTTGAACATCCCACTCATATCCTCTTTCTCAAACCTTTATCCAGGCCAACAAATTTGTCAGGCAGTTTATCTGTAGGACAAGATAGACTGCAGAATTCAGTTCATGGGGTAGCTAATGATACTATAGCAATGATTCATCCTCCTTTAAAACTTCCCTGGCTTTATTCTTTTTAAGTATATTTTATTGATTATGCTATTACAGTTCTCCCATTTTTTCCTTCCCTTTATCCCCCTCCACCTGGAATCCCTATTCCCTCCAGCATTCCCGCCCTTAGTTCATGTCCCTGGGTCATACATATAAGTTATTTGGCTTCTCCATTTCCTATTCTTAACTATCCCCTTCTCTATTTTGTACCTATCATTTTATGCTTCTTATTCCCTGTACCTTTTCCCCCATTCTCCCCCTCCCCATCTCTGCAGATAACCCTCCATGTGATCTCCATTTCTGTGATTCTGTTCCTATTCTAATTGTTTGCTTAGTTTGTTTTTAGATTCAGTTGCTGATACTTGTGTTTGTTGTCATTTTAATGTTCATAGTTTTGATCATCTTTTTCCTTTTCTAATGAAAAATTATGTCTTTATTGTGATCCCATGGTCCAAATAACAGGTTTTTCTAATCATAGTTATCTACAACTATTATATGTTTTCCCACTCAATTAAACTTTTCTTACAGAAAAAAAGTTTTATTTCATTAAAGTAGTCATCTTATTTTTCTTACACAAGTCCCTTTAACATTTCTTGTAATAAGGTCTTGGTGAGGATGAACTCCTTAAACTTGATCTTATCTGGGAAGTACTTTATCTGCCTTCCATTCTAAATGATAGCTTCGCTGGATAGAGTCATCTTGGATGTAGGTCCTTGCTTTTTATGACTTTCATGAATACTTCTTTCAGCCCCTTTTTGCCTGCGAGGTTTCTTTTGAGAAATCAACTGATAGTCTTACAAGCGCCCCTTTTTAGGTAACTGCCTCCTTTTCTCTTGCTGCTTTTAAGATTCTCTCATTATCTTTAATCTTTTGCAATTTAATTATGATGTGTCTTGGTGTGTTCCTTTTTGGGTTCAACTTGTTTGGATTGTCTGAGCTTCCTGGACTTACATGTCTATTTCCTTCACCAAATTGGGGAAGTTTTCTTTCATTATTTGTTCAAATAAGTCTTCAGTTTCTTGTTCTTCTCCTTCTGGTACCACTATGACTTGAATGTTGAAATGTTTAAAGTTGTCCCAGAGGTTCCTAAGCCTTTCCTCATTTTTTTTGAGTTGTGTTCTGGTTGAGTGTTTATTTCTTTCTTTTGATCTAAATTGTTTATTTGAGTCCCAGCTTCCTTCCCTTTACTGTTGATTCCTGTATGTTTTTCTTTATTTCACTTTGTATAGCCTTTACTTCTTTCTTTATTTTGTGGCCATACTCCATCATTTCTATGAGCATCCTGATTACTAGTGTTTTGAACTCTGTGCCTGATAGATTGGCTATCTCCTCATCACTTAATTCTTTTTCTGGAGCTTTAATATATTCTTTCATTTGGGCCATATTTCTTTGTTTCAGTGCACCTATTATGTTATAAGGGGCAGAGCCTTAGGTATTTGCCAGAGTGGGGCAACCCACTCTACTGCATTATGGCTGTATGTGGGGGGAGGGCTCAGAGAGAGAACAGTGCCACTTGCTTGGTTCTTGCTCTGCTTTCAGTCACTTCCCCCACTTCCCATAAGCAATTGTGCCTTTCTAGGTGCTTCCTTGGTGCTGATTCCCAGGTAGGTGGGCTTGTGTACATTCTAGGACCCTGGGGCCTCTCCAATGGATTCTGTCATGAGACTGACAGTTTCTACTTCTGCTGAAACCCCCACAGGTCTTTACAGTAAGTTGTGAGGCTTTATTTTGCCCTTGCTGGAAGGAACCCTGGGTTATGCCATCTGTCTTGCTCCCAAGTTGTTCCTCCTGGTTTGTCTGCACATGGATGTGGGGACTGCCCAGTCCCCCAGCCACTGCCTCACTACAGATCCTCTCCACCTCTCCTACCAGTCTGTGTGAATGTTTCTTCTTTAACTCCTTGGTTGACAGACTTCTATACAGTTCGATTTTCTGGCCGTTCTGGTTATTTTTTTATTTTAAATTGGTTGTTATCCTTCTTTTGGTTGTGCTAGGAAGTGGAATGTTGTATTTACCTACACCTCCATCTGGGCCAGAAGTCCCCCTGTTAATGTAGTTCCAGGGGGAGTTACCCAACAATTGAGCTCACAGAGTTAAACTGGAAGTTGTACATACATACCATAGTATTCTTACAGAATAGAAGTTATTTTAAAAAATATGGGAGTAGTGTGTTTTTTCCTACTAAGAGTATCCAATTTATAGACATGTGAAATGAACTCTCAGGTTTCTGTCTGAGAGTGACTATTTTCCAGCAGCAAAGTAGAGCAGGTACTCTTGGTATGTAAAAGTCTGGAACATGACTCAGGAAGAGTTCTTTAAAGGTAAAAGAAGCCTTCTCACCTGTTGACATTGTCTTTGGTTTCTGATACCTGGTTTTCAGTCCCTTTTGGGCTATTCAAGACCTCTTTGATCTTTCTCCTGTTTCTTGATGTGGGCAGAACTTGTACTGGTTTAAGCATCCTTGTTCAATAGTCTTCCACTTTTTAAAGTTGTGTCTCTCTTAGATACTATGTACATATTTAAACTTTTGGAAAAAAGAGGAGCAAAGAGAAAACACTTTTTACCAGAGTTTTATACTTCGCCTCTTATTTTCATATGGAAAAAATTTTTCATCTTTTAAAACACATCCTTTTCCTTTCAGCACTCTCCCAAAGACAATTCCACTTTGATGCTACTTTTGACTGAGAGAGTAAAGTAAGCTGATGATAGATATGTGTTTTTAAAGACTTTCTTATCTTTATCCTTTCTATTTATGTGCTGCAATCTCTTCATTATACAAATTGCTGCTATTTTGCAACAATACCATGCTTCTTTGTAAACCAAACTTAGAGGCTTTTCGCTGCCCTTTTTTTATTCTTAATTAATTAAACAAACAAACAAACACAAGACATATGGCACCATCTCTAACATGATAGGCACTGGATTTTCTTAATTTTAATTATCTTCCTTAGTAGCTTTCTTTGTTTCCTAAGTAAAGTATAGATGTCCTTGATTCATTAAGGTAATAATGCTTAGTCTTAACCCCCTACCCTTTCATCCTGTATATGAATCATTTACATTACGGGAGAAGATTGAGGATCTGAGCAATAACTAGAGATGAGTTTAAGTTATTCTTGGTTCCATAGTAACCTTAGGAAACATGGTTCACCTCATTGTGTTGATGTTCTGTGCTTCATATAACTTCATTTATGATTTGTGAGAGGTACTTCCGGAATGCCTTGGTGTCTCTGCCTTATGGTGATATTTTATTTGTAGGTCAGCATTGGTTGTCCTGAGAGGATGGAACCAATCACAAAGATCTCTCACATCCCGCCCAGTCGGTGGGCCTTAGTCTGCTACCTGTGCAAAGTGAAGACAGGAGCTTGTATTCAGGTAAGTTCCCATGAGAAGTGGCGGAGTGGGCTAATACCAAACTGGCTGGACTTGACCTCCCAGGGAGAGCATCCTATTAAGTGAAAGTTACTCGGGAAGTCTCCCACTCACTCCCAGGGCTCTGCCATTATACAGACCATTTCTGGAACTTTTTTTTTTGTGGAGTGGGAACGTTGCCTCTGAACTCATCTTATTATTTTTGGTTTCCATAGGGGTAGTTAATTTCCATACTTTGCTGTCAGATTTGATTAATTAAGTGAGTTCTGAAGCTAAATAACACCATACTGGCTGAGAACAAGCCATTACTCTAAAACAACCGGACCTGTGTTCTTGTTTAGCTCACCCATTGACTATGGATAGACTCTGCTTCCCTGTTGCTGGATAAAAGTACAGCTCATTTTGGTAGGGAACTATGCCTCTGAATAGATAATTTCTGGTGGATAGGTTTGAAAGTCTTTCTCATAGGCACACTTACTGCATATGGTAGTTAATGCAAGTAGAGTTTTCTGAGACATCTAGGGGACAGGAATTACTAAAGCAAAAGTAGTAGTTGGTGCACCTAATAGCAGCATTTGGTGGGTGGTGGGTAGATGGGACTGGGAGAGGCCAGCTATCTCCAGCAGAAGCAGGATTGACCCTTCTACTCTGCAGACCTCCTGCATAGAAGCTACAGGCTGATTGGAGTTAGATGTGCCTGTTGACCTTCTTTCACAAAAAAGAAGCCATATGATATCATAGCTTACAGAGAGTGGCTCTAGGTCAGGGGTGTCAAACTCATTTTCACCGGGGGCCCCATCAGCCTTGTGGTTGCTTTCAAAAGGCCAAATGTGATTTCAGGACTATATAAATGTAACTACTCCTTAACCAAGGGCAAGGAGCTTGGCGCTGCTGCTGGGTAGAAACAAGGTGCTGGGCCGGATAAAGCAAAATGGAGGGCCAGATTTGGTCCATGGCCTTATGTTTGCCACTTGTGCTCTAGGTGTTTCATGAGGTTCCTTGCTATGTGGCTAACTTGTTGATTTCTTGCTCCACATCTGGGATCAGCCACTCCTCCAAGTAATGTTGTTTCTTTTGCTGAGAAATGGTATTTAAAAACCACAATCTGGACCCCAAAGGCCCTTTTAATTTTTTAAATTTATTTTTACATTTGATTTTAGTTTGAAATTAGTTTACAACATGCATTCTCCACACTAAGAAATAAAATATTTCCATGTTTTCATGATTATTTAGTCATTTTGTAATAGCACATTGAATTTATATCCATTGATTAACTTATTTTTCTTATTGCAGTACCTGCATTTTCCCCCTTATTTTTATGCTACTTTAAAGGATTATTTTTTTACAACAATTTAGTAACTGGCAGCATGGCTTTGACCTTAGAAGACCTGATTTTGAATTACAGCCCCACATTACCACATTCTGCCCTCTTAAAGGGTAGAATGTGAGTTTTATCTTTCCTAGTAGACTGTAAGTTCAGACTGTCTCATCCTTAGATTCCCCACACCCATGACATGGCAAACAGACAATAAATATTATATTAATGGATAGATGAAACATTCTGGAGGTTTTTCATTCTCAGGGCAATGGTTCTTATTTTTATTACACTTATAGTTTAGATTCTGCATTTTTTAAAGATCTTACCAAATTAATATTCTTAAAATTTTGATGATAAGGAATTAAATTTATTCAACAAATATTCGATTGCCTCATTGTATACCAGACACTCACTGTTATAGGCACTTTTTTTTGTTCTTTTTTTATTTTTTTATTGATTATACTGTTACAGTTGTTCTATTCCCCCTTTATTCCCCTCCACCCTACCCCTCATCCCCACCATTACCCTCCCTTTAGTTTATGACCATGTGTCTCAAGTCCTTTAGATTCTATATTTCCCATGCTATTCTTGCCCCCCATCTATTTTCTATCTACTGTCTATGCTACTTATTTTCTGTACCTTCTCCCCCCCCTTCTCCTCCTCCCACTCCCCTGTTGCTAACCCTCCTTGAGATCTTCATTTCTATGTTTCCACTCCTGATCTAGCTGTCCTTTTAGTTTGCTTTCGTTTTAGGTGTGGTTGTTAATAACTGTGAGTTTGTTGTCCTTTCACTGTTCATGTTTCTTTAACTTCTTTTTCTTAGATAAGTCCCTTTAACATTTCATATAATAAGGGCTTGGTGATGATGAACTCCTTGAATTTGATCTTATCTGAGAAGCACTTTATCTGTCCTTCCATTTTAAATGAAAGTTTTGCTGGATAGAGCAATCTTGGTTGTAGGTCTTTAGATTTCATGACTTGGAATACCTCTTTCCAGCCCCTTCTTGCCTGTAAGGTCTCTTTTGAGAAATCCACTGATAGTCTGATGGGGACTCCTTTATAGGTGACTGTCCCCTTAGCTCTTGCTGCTTCTAGGATTCTCTCCTTCATTTTAATCTTGGCTAATGTAATGATGATGTGCCTTGGTGTGTTCCTTCTTGGGTCCAACTTCTTTGGGACTCTCTGAGCTTCCTGGATTTCCTGGAAGTCTATTTCCTTTGCCAGATTGGGGAAATTCTCCTTTTATTATTTGTTCAAATAAGTTTTCCACTGGTGGCTGTGCCTTTCCCCCTTCTGGTACCCCAATAATTTGGATGTTGGAGCGTTTAAAGATGTCCTGGAGGTTCCTAAGACTCTCCTCATTTCTTTGAATTCTTGCTTCTTGACTCTTTTCTGTTTGGCCATTATTTGCTTTCTTCTGGTCCACTCCATTGATTTGAGTCCCAGTTTCCTTTTCATTGCTATTGGTGTCCTGTGCAATTCCATTCATTTCAATTAGTTTCGCCTTCATATATTTTTCTAATTTGTCCGTATAATCAACCAGTTCTGTGAGGATCCTGATCACCAGTGTTTTAAACTGTGCGTCTGTGAGTTTTGCTATTTCTTCATCACTTACATCTATTGGCTCTGGGGCTCTGAGATCCTCCTGCGCCATTCTTGGTCTGTTCGGGCCCTTTAACTGTGAGAAGCGGCGCCTTGGATTCCCAGGTCGCTGGGTTGTGACACTGTATGTGGGGGCGTGGCCAGAGCTGGGAAATGGCGACCCCCTCTGCCGCTTCTCACAGCTGGGTGCGGAGGAGCAGTGCCTTAGGTGGTTCACCTGGGCCAGGCCACTCAGCGTCGCTGGGTTATGACGCTGTATGTGGAGGTGGGGTCAGAGCAGGGTAATGGCGGCGCCCTCCACTGCCGCTTGCTGTGGGGACCCGCTGGCCCGGTCCAACCGCCCACTCCCTCACCTGTCCACCCGCGCACAAATGCGCGACCTCAGTCAACATGCAGCCCCGCTGTCTCCCCCTGCGGTCGCTCGCCTGGTGGCTCGCTCGGTCGCTCACTAGGTCCGACCCTGTGCCTGGATTCCGCGGCCCTGAGTCCGTCTGGCCGAGTCCTCCTGTGCAACCCTGCTCCGCCAGCCGCTGGTTTCGCCCCTTACCGGTCAGGCTGAAGAATTTGTTGTTAACGGACTTCCGAAAAGTTCAATTTTCCGTGTTCTGGGTGTGTTTTCTGTTGCTAATATTTAGTTTTCTCTATTCTTGGTTGTGTGAGAAGGCATGGCACATCCACCTATACCTCCATCTTGGCAGAAGTCCTATAGGCACTTTGGATTTATAAATGAACCAGAACCATGGAACTTACATTTTAGTTGGGAGAAATTGATAATATACAACAGATATTAAACAGTACATTAGAAGGTGGTAAGGGCTATGGAAAGGAAATATGTGGAATATCATAAGCAAATGAGGAGTGTAGGGCAATAAGCGTGCATTGCAAGTTTAAATGGAGTGCTCAGAGTAAGACTTGTTGTAGAGGTCACATTTGAGCAGAGACTTGAAGGTAAGAGAAAATTATGCATATATTTGGGCTAAAAATGTTCCAGCTAGAGGGATCAGCCAAAACAAAACCCCTTAGGTAGGAGTGTGTCTAGCCTGTTTGAATGACAGGAAAAAAGCCAATGAGACTGGAATGGAGTATGCAGAAAGAGAAGGTCAGAGAGATTACATGGGGACTTGATTGATTGGGGCGGGAGTTGGCCATTTTTTTCTATAAATGGCCAGATAGTAAATATTGCAGGTTACACAGTCTTTGTCATGACTACTGTATTTTTCAGACTATAACACGCACCCCTCTTTTCCTCCCAAATGGGGTGTGTGTCTTACAGTCCAAAAATATGGTATTCAACTCTGCCACAAAGGCCGCCATAGACAATACATGAGCAAATGAAATATGGCTATGTTCCAATAAAATTCCATCTGTGGACTCTAATTTTAATGTTATTTTCATGTATCATGAAATATATAGTATTTTTTTTTATTTTTTCCCTCTAACCATCCTTAGTTCCCATTCTTAGCTCATGGCCACACAAAAACAGGCAACTGGCTGCATTTGGTCTCTGGGCCATAGTTTGCTAGCTCCTGCTGCAGGGCTTTTCAGAGCCCACATAAGATCTTTTGATTTTACTCTGAGTTTAACCCAGGGAATCAGGGGTGGGGTATGGGAATTGACAGGTTTTGAGCAGGCAAGTGACATGATTTGATTTATGTTTCTAAGGGATCATTATGTGGAATGATTTCATGTCTAGGATTTGCTTCAAAATAATCTTGAGGTATGGGGGTTACAAATAAAACAAGCAAACAGAATAAAAACAAAGACACTGAAATAGAGAACAAGTGGGCAGTGACCAGAGGGGAGATGGAAGGGAATTTAAGGGGGGAAAAGGGGAGGGATTTTGAGGAGCAAGTGTGAAAGACACAGGGATGAGGACTAGGGGGGAGGAAGTGGGAGGGAGGTGGGGAGAAGGGGCGGGGGGGATGGGATGGGAGAAATAGACAAAAACTGTACTTGAAAAATAACTAAATAAAATTTTTTTAAAAAGGAAAAAAACAAGGTTGATCATACACTAATAATTATTGAAGCTGGATGATGGTTATATGGGATTTATTATAATATTCTCTGTGCTATTTTATAGGTTTTTAAATTTCCATAGTAAAATATTAAAGCAAAAATGGGCATTCTGGCTGCTGTCTTTAGAATAGACTGTGAGAAAAGAAGGTTAGAAAAAGGAAAAGCAATTATGGGACTTTAATAGTTTCAAATAATCCTTGAGAGATGGTGGTGATTTTGACCAGAGTGATAGCCCTTAAAGTGGTGAAAAGTGGTTGGATTGTGTATGAATGTTGAAAGCCAACAGGAATGACTATGGATCAGATATGAGGTATGAGAGAAAGATAAGAATTGGGGGTGCCTCCAGGTTTTTTGGCCCAAACAGTGAGAAAGGTGAGGTTGCCACAAATCTGCAGACTTAGAACAGATTTGCAGAAGAAGATAAGTTCAGTTTTAGACATTGAAGTTTGAGGTGTCTATCACATATCCTAATAGAAATACTGAACCGGCAGTTGTCTGTGTGAGCTTGAAGTTTGAGGAGAAGTTTAGAACTGAAGACATATACGTGGGAGTCATTAGCATATAGATAGCTTTTGCCCTGACCCAGGGAGTGAGTGTTGATAGAACAGCACCAAACACTGGGCCTTGAAGCATTCCAGTATTAAGAAGTAAAGGAGAGAAGGAAGAACTAGCAGAAGAGACTGGAAAGAGCTGCCAGGGAGAAAAGAGGAAAACCAAGAGTCTGTAGTAACCTAGAAATTAAAGGAAGAGAGCATTTCTAGGAGAAAGAAAATTTCAGTGATGTAAAAATGGTGCTGAAGTAAGAAGAGGACTGACTGTAAATTGACTCCTGAATTTAGCAATATGATTACTGGTAATCTGGATGAGTAGTTTAGGGGGAGTGGTGATAGCAAAAGCTACATTGCCATGGGTCAGGACAAAGAAATGGAGTAGGAACAGTCCAACAAAGTGAGGGAAAGAGGTCTTTTCTTTAAGATGGAAGAAATAACAAATATGTATGCATACTTATTAACATAGAACAGTGATTTTCAACTTTTTGTCATCTCATGGCACACATAAACCAACTACTAAACTTTTGCAGCACATCACAAAGTGTTTCTTTCACGAATCTGACAAAAGTAGATATTAATTTTGATTTAGTGACACCAGACAACTATTGTTGTTTTGGCTATTGTCATTTTTTAAATTTGACAATGTAGAGGAAAAGAGTTCAGTGCCCCTGACTAAATAGTCAGGTGTTGCATGTTTTTAAAAATACTTGTTGCACACCAGTTGAAAATCACTGACATAGAACATAACATTTTTGCATGCAAGGAAGTGTTCCAGAGAAGAGGAAAAACTACTAGAATGAGGTTTTTCAGTAGGTGAGAAATGGTTGGGGAAGGTGTGCAGTGCAAGGGTGGCTTTAGGCAAAAGCAGAGAGTTCTTCCCAGGTAACAAGCTTGAAGACAGAGTGTGTATGTACAGTATTAGGTAGATGTGCTGGTGGGAATCTGCAGAAGTACTCTTGATTGTTTTAATTTTCTCAGTGAAAATAAGTAAAGTGACATCTCTCCTCAGACTTTGAAAACCCTTAGGGATGAGAGATCAGAAGTGCCAGTGGCTACTGTTGGTGCTAGAGTTTAAGTACACAGTGGCTGAAGTAGGTTTGTAGGGTGGCTTGAGCCATTTATGACATGGTTTCAGAGACCAAGTCTTAAGAAAATTGCTCTGATCCAACTATTTGTTTATAGACTATTGGGGATTAAGGACAAAACCTTCTGTGGACATATGCACCAGGCCCTTGGTATTCCAGGCAGATAGCATCTGTTTTTGAGGAAAACACACTATTTTCTCTTTTTGGGGGGGAGGGAGGACAAAATATTTCTTTTAAAAGGCGAGAAGCACCTTAATTCCTAAATCAGTCTCTGGTGGTCTTTTTCAAGATTTTTATTCCAACCTGTCTCATTCAATTCTCATCTCACAGAAATTTCCCTTACATGTTTCCCTCTAATGAAAGTATTTTAAAAAGTTGTTTCTTTTCTACAACTTCTGAAGAATATGTAGAAAATTATCCCTTTACCCCCTTAAAAGTAAATGAACCACAGTGAGCTACCACTTCATACTCACTAGGGTGGCGATACTCAAGAAGTCAAACAATAACAATTATTGGCAAGAATGTGGAGTATTAGCCCCAGCTGGTGTGGCTCAGTGGCTTTAGTGTCAGCCTGCAAACCCAAAGGGTTGGCAGTTCAGTTCCCAGTCAGGGCACATGGTTGTGTTGTAAGCCAGGTCCTCAGTAGGCGGCATGTGAGAGGCAGCCACACATTGATGTTTCTCTCCCTCTTTCCCTCACTTCCCATTTTTCTAAAAATTAGTAATTTTTTTTTGTATTCAGCATTTTATTTCAATTTTCCTACAGTGTACTCTTTTGGTGTATATGTTACGATCTTCATTTCAATGGTGGTATCTTCTGTTTTAGGTTTGAACACTTTTTATATTTATTTACATTTCATATTTATCATTCCTGTTATCCCTGATTAATCTTCTTGTCATTTCAGTTTTGTTTTAGTAATAATCACAAGCTTGCTAGCCATATTCTTTTTTAATGGTAATAGTAATTTTTTTCTTTTTATTTAATTATTGTTCAAGTATAGTTTTCTGTCTTTTACTCCCATCCCAGCCCACCCCCCCAGTGCTCCCCACCTCCCTCCCATTTCCACCCCCCTTAGTTGTTGTCCATCTGTCCTTTATACTAGTTCCTGTAAATCCTTCCCCTTTTTCCCCTGAAATTTCCTCCCCTCTCCCCTCTGGTCACTGTCCCCCGTTTTCTATTTCAGTGTTTTTGGTTATATTTTGCTTGCTTGTTTGTTTTGTTGTTTAGCTTCTTGTTAAAGGTGAGATCATACGGTATTTGTCTTTCAATGCCTGGCTTATTTCACTCAGCATAATGCTTTCCAGTTCCATCCAAGCTGTTCCAAAAGGTAGTAGCTCCTTCTTTCTCTCTGCAGCATAGAATTCCATTGTGTATATGTACCACAATTTTTTGATCCATTCACTTACTGACAGGCCCCTAGGTTACTTCCAGCTCTTGGCTATTGTAAATTGTGCTGCTATGAACATTGTGGTGCATAGGTTCTTTTGGATTGGTGTTTTAGGTTTCTTAGGATATAATCCCAGCAGTGGAATTGCTGGGTCAAAAGGCAGGTCCACTTTTAGTTTTCTGAGAAAATTCCATACTGTTTTCCACAGTGGTTGTACCAGTCTGCAATCCCACCAACAATGGATTAAGGTCCCCTCTTCTCCACAACCTCTCCAACAATATATATTTTTTTAAAGAATGTGGAGAATTAGTCCCTTCATGCATTGCTGATAAGAATGCAAAAAAGTGTCCTAACTGGTGTGACTCAGTTACTTGGGCATTGTTTCTTGAGGTGAAAGGTCACTAGTTTGATTCCCAGTTAGAGCACATTCCTGGATCACAGGTTCAGTCCCCAGTCAGGGCATGTATGAGAAGAAACCGATTGGTGTTTCTCCCTCACATTTGATTTTTCTCTCCCTCTCTTCTTCCTTCCCTTGCCCTCTCTCTAAAGATAAATAAATAAACAAAATATTTTTTAGAAAATATAAAATGTACAACTGTTGTGGAAGAGTCTGGAAGTTCCTTAAAAGGTTAGACATAGAGTAACCATTATGGCCCAACAGTTCTACTTATAAGTATACACCTGTAATTCAAGGTCCCAAGACTACCCTCAGGTTCATTAATTTACTAGAACTCAGAAAAGCCATTACACTATGGTTACAGTCTATTAGAATGAAAGGATACAAATTAAAATCAAAGGGAAGAGGTATATAGGGCAGGGACCTAGAGAGACCAGGTATGGACCTTCCCGTTTTTCTCTCCAAGTAAAATCTTGTGAACAGTGCTTATTTCTCCTAGCAATGATGTACGATAGGACACACAGAGTGTTGCCAGCCAGGGAAGCTCACTCTTGCTGTTCAGAGATTAGGAATTGGTCAAGTAGACATGGATGACCACGCACATGGTCTCTCCAGAGATCAGGCTGATATCACATGGCCCAATGCCTCCACCATAAATCATGTTGTTAGTTTAGACTATCTGACATGGCTTAAAGTCCCTAGGTAAACAAAGACACTCTTATCAATCAGGATACTCCAAGGACTTAGACATTACCTCTCAGGAGCTAGGGGCAAAGGATCAAATCTTTCTTAGGCCAGGTTAATTCTTTACTGCATTTTACCAAAGAGAAATGAAAAAGTGTGCTCACACAAAAACTTGTGCACCAGTTCTCATAACAACACTATTTGAAGATAGCCAAAAAAGTGAAAACAACCCAAATGACCATTAGCTTATGGATTAAAAAACATATGTGGTGTATCCCTACAGTAGAATATTATTTGGTCATAGTTTTAAAAGAATAAAGCTATGATACATGTTATAACATGGATGAACCTTGAAAACATGCTAAGTGAAAGAGGCCAGATAGGGCTACATATTGTATGACTCTACTTATAAGAAATTCCCAGAAAAGACTTACCTATAAGTGGTTGTGCATGGCCAGGGCTGGGAACAGGGAGTGACTGTATATAGGCACAAGATTTATTTCGGGGAGGTATTGAAAATGTAGTGAAATTACATAGTGGTGATGTTTGTACAAGTCTGTAAATATACTGCAAACCATTAAAATGTATACTTAAAATTGCTGAGTTTTATATGTAAAGTATATCTCAATAAAGCTGGGTTTTTTTCTCACCCAAGGACATTTTTCCATTGCTTTTAGAAAGACAGGAAAAGAGAGAGAGAGAAACAAACATTGATGCAAGAGAGAAGCATCGATTGGTTTCTTCCTGTACCCACCCAGACTGGGGATTGTACACACCCAGACTAGGGATCGTATGCACCCAGACCAGGATTGAGCCTGCAATGTAGATATATGCCCTGACCAGGAATCGAACCTACCACATTTCAATTATGGGACAACACTCCAACCAACTGAGCCACACTTAACAGGGCAAGCTGGTTTTTGTTAATGGGCATAATGTTTCTCTTACCACTCTAAATAGTTACAGTAGAAAGAAATGAGATGTATACAGAGGCATTTTGTTTAATAGGATGTACCAAATACATGTTTTGGGGGAAAAGTTAAATAGGTTTTTGATTGGCACCAAAACTCGGTTGTCATTTCTCATTTACCACCAAAATATATAGACCTCCAGCTATATAAATATCATAGAATTGAAATCCCCATTTCTTTTTTTATTTAATTATTTTTCAAGTACAGTTCTCTATCTTCTACTCCCATCCCAGCCCACCCCCTGTGCTCCCCACCTCCCTCCCATTTCCACCCCCCTTAGCTGTTGTCCATGTGTCCTTTATACTAGTTCTTCTCAATCCCTCCCCTGTTTCCCCTGAAATTCCCTCTCCTCTCCCCTCTGGTCACTGTCCCTCTGTTCTCTATTTCAGTGTCTTTGTTTTTATTTTGCTTGCTTGTCCATTTCTATGAAAGTAGAATGGATTTTATGGCAGTTTCTTAGACATTGCATTTTTACTCTAAGTACCCAGTTCTTATTTGTATATTATATTTTATTTTGGATAATTTATATTTATATCTCTAAAGTCTATAAATTTGACCTGAGAGAGATGATCTGTTTTTAGCTTCCTATTAATAATAGTTTTATGTCACACATTCATCCCCTTGAATAAAAACAATCTTTTTGCTTTCTCTTTCTGTATTTTACCAATTATTCAGCAAAAGAACATTTTGCCCAGTGCTTTTAATCTTTAGCTACAGAATGCCTTTTGCTCCTTGTTTTTTAAATGACTAGCTAGTTTCTTAGCCAAGTGATGAAAAAAAGTACATTTTGGGCTTTCATCATCCTCATTTTCATGAGGCTTTTCAAATACATGGAAGTTTTAAGGATACAGATTTCAGTGTAATGTAACAGACTTTTCCAAAGAGCTGTCCCACACTGGGGTGGGTTGTCTTGGAAATGAAGTTAAGTGGCTAAGATTACCACTTAACTGAAAAGTGGACAGAGTTTGGATAGGTGGCAGGAAGGTGGAAAATGAGGTACTCCAGAGTACAAGCAGTAATAAATGTGATGCTGGATGAGATGATCTTAGAATTATATTCCACCCCTGGGACTCTTTATTCTATGAAATTAGTTTAAATGGAATCTGTCCCAATAAAGCTCTGATGGTTGCCAGTATTCTCTTAAGTGTTGAATTTCTCAGTCTGCTGAAGCAGAGGAGTGCAGCAGTCATGAGCCAGATGCTCTGTCTGCCTATGAATTCTCAGTGTGTGTTACACAGTGTCACTTAACAAATATGTTTCATCTGGGAATTGCAAAATATAAACTTCATTTCAGACTGTCTAACCATACTTTCCAATAGAACTTTCTGCAGTGATGGAAATCTGTGCTTTCTAGTATGATTGGAATGTGACAAGCGTGACCAAGGAATTGACCGGGGAATGTGACTAGCATGACCAAGAAATTTTTAATTCTGTGTGCTTTTAATTAATTTAAATTTAAATAGCTACTTTTGGCTAGTTGGCTACCATGTTGGTCAGTATAGCCGTGCAAGAACAATTTAAGGAAGTTAGGTTACTTAGATATTGGAGTGCCTGTGGCCTTTTTGAACTAGTAGATGTTCTGGCAATAATGAATGGCTTTTGGGGTTTTTTTTCTTTCATTTGTTCAGAAGCATTTCTTGAATACCTGTTTGTCCAGTAGTTGATGGCAATACATGATGAATGACACAGCTTCTGTCCTTAAGAGCTATGGCTGGGGATTTGACATTTATTGTACTATAGGTACGGTGTGAAAAGTGCCATTATAGAAGTATACAATGAGGTAATGTGGGAAACACAAAGTAGGTACTGGTAACTCTTTAGAGGGGTCAAAGAAGACTTCTCAGACAGACTTACTGCTTGAGCTGAAACCTTAGAGAGGAGTTTGAAATTTTTTGGTTTTCAGTTTTTTGCCTCTGTTTTTACTGTTTTCTATAGTAGCAGATTTCCTAGGTTACTTATAAAGCCTCTGTCATGACCAGTTTAGGACCAGCTTTCTCCCTATCTTTCTTTTGCTTCCTATGAGCTCTCATTTTAGGCTCAGGGATATAGGGCTTCCCCTTTCTCCCCAGCCAAGGTTCTTTAACACATTTTTTCTTACTGCAGTGCTCAGTGAAAAGCTGCACCACTGCCTTCCATGTCACCTGTGCCTTTGAGCACAGCCTAGAGATGAAGACCATCCTTGATGAAGGGGATGAAGTAAAGTTTAAGTCATTCTGCCTCAAGCACTGCCAAAACAGGCAGAAACTCGGGGAGGCTGAGTACTCCCTACACCGGTCTGCAGAGCAGAGCCAGGCCAAAAGTGAGAAGACCAGCCTGCGGGCTCAGAAGCTTCGGGAGCTAGAAGAAGAGTTCTATACCCTGGTCAGTGTGGAAGATGTGGCCATAGAGCTCGGGCTGCCCAAACTAACTGTGGACTTTATCTATAACTACTGGAAACTGAAGCGGAAAAGTAACTTCAATAAGCCATTATTTCCTCCAAAGGAGGATGAAGAAAAAGGCCTAGTGCAGCCAAAAGTAGAAAGTATTCACACTCGCATGAGAATGTTTATGCATCTACGGCAAGACCTAGAGCGGGTAAGGTGAACAGCTGTGACTACTATGTAAGTCTCAGTCTGCATAGAAATGGAGGTCCCACTTCCAGTTTTTTTAAGGTCAGCTCATTTATAGTGTGGGTTTCTGTGTCCACATATTCTGGTTTCATTGTGACCCCAGACATTGGACTGTAAATTTTAGCAGGTGCATTCAGGGAATTAGAGAGGTCTCACTTAGATCCTATATGAACTTAAATCTGAAATAAATTCTCATCTGGTCTACTTTTTATTCACTACTGAGCCTAAATTGGCTCAGTTATATTTTACTGACAAACTTGTGAAGACTACAGGCTGAAGAAAGAATGAATTTTGTTCAGGAAAGCACTAGATCAGAGTTTCTCAAACTCAGCATTACTGACATTTGTACTGAATAGTTCTTTGTTGCAGGAGCCACTCCTTTGTTTTAGAAGACACTGTAAGATGTTTAGTAGCATCCTTGCTCTCTGCCCACTAGATGGTAGTAGCAACCCTGCCCCCCATACAACATATGTTTATGTATGTATGTATGTATTTATTTAGTTACTTATTTATAATCAGCTGTCTACTGAATTGGTACTATAGGGGTTCAACCATGTTAGACTGTGTTTACCCTAGAGAATTTTATAATCAAGTAAAATTATAGACATGGCTTATTTTTTTCTCTCTGCTACCAGAATTTGGAAGGAGACTAATAGAGTTGGCTCACTTTTAAATTTTAACTTACATATATAGCACTTACTATGAAGAAGGACTGTTCTTAGCATTTTATAAATATTAACTCATTTAATCCTGACGTGCCTATGAAGAAAGTGCTATCATTATCCCTATTTACAGATGAATAAATTAGGGTGTGGAAAGGTTGAGTAATTTGTCCAGGTGGGAGCATGAGAGAATGAGTATTCCACCCTCGTAACTGTGGAGACTTGGCTGAGCTGAAAGAGTGAGCAAAAGGCCACTTCCAGTCTCCCGGCAGACTTTTATACTGCTATTCCAGCACTCATTAGAAAATTATACTTGATCCAGCATTGCTATCATTTACTCCAGGATCTAAAATGAAGGCTGAAATGTTAAATCATCATTTGGTCTTCGCAGCCTGGTTGTGAAGATAAATATCGAGCCCAGGACACCATTGGAAGAGTAGGCTTTTAAGAGGTGGTTTTGGAGCATTTTTCTTATGCTGCTGATTAACATGGGAACCATGATCCCAAGACTGGCCATGCTCTGTGAATTCCTGTGGAGTGGATATCATGAAGCTTTTTGGTTCCATGTTTTTCTTACCAACCACCCCCACCCCACCTGACTTTAGTTGTCTAAATTTTAGCTAAACAATTTTAATTGTCAGATTTGCATAACATGACAAAAACTTCTTTGCTGCGGGTTGGGCTTTCAGGTCCGAAATCTGTGCTACATGATAAGCAGACGAGAGAAGCTGAAGCTGTCCCAGAACAAACTACAGGAGCAAATCTTTGGTTTGCAAGTCAAGCTTCTTAACCAGGAAATGGCTGAAGGTATTCTAGAAAATATATAGATTCTGGTTACATCCTGTTTTATCTGTTTAAATTTTATGTCAATTGTTTCACTTAAAATCTTTAAAAAATTTTTTCCAGTGTCTCATTTGCTCTGGTCCAAACCTGATGTAGCATGGCCCATTTAAACTACCAACCCATGAGACAAGAAATCCCAGGGTGGGGTTAGGGGAGTTGCAGATCTAGGGCGGGTAATCTAGGTCCCAGACAGGTATTATGGGTCATTAGTTGGAGCCATGAAATTATTCAATAATCATCAGATTCATTTAGAAATCAAGAGGACAGTATCTAATCTTAGTGTCCAGAAAATATCTCATTCCAGAGTTAGTCATCATAACAGTACTCTGTTAGAACAAATCCTTAGCCAGAGGTTAGGAGATCTGGGTTCTTAGCTCTTTTATTCATTCACTAATACAGGGGTGGTAAAAGTAGGTTAATAATAATAAGTAATACAATAATTAATAAATAATAATACAAGAATAAACTCTTGCATATTCACAGCTATAAACCTACTTTTCCCACCATGTATTTGTTGAACATCTACTGTAAACTAAGAACTGAGCTAGAAGGTAAAGTAATCAGTGAGACAGAACCCCTGCCTACAGGAATGCTGCCCATTAGTGAGAGAGACAGGTGAGCATAATTACAGTGCCCTAAACATGGGGATCTTGGCTAGAATGATGGGTCATGTTCAGTAACATTTGTGATTTCCCTGTGCCTCATTTAATACAGAAGTTGGTGGAAGAGCTTAGGCAACCAGGGGTCACTGTAGCAGGGTGTGCAGAATCCAACTTCTGCTAAGGACCAGCTGTAGGGCAAGAGAGACACCCAGAAATGAGGTGTCAGGTAGGCATCAAAGGCTATGGGATATTTTTGAGTATTATGGGTCACAGCAGAATGGTGTAGCAGGAGGCAGCAAGGCTGCTTAGCCACAAAAGTACCATGACAGACAAGGCAAGAAGAACCAAAAGATAGCAGGGAGGAGCCCCAGCATGCTATTATCCCCTAGACCACATGGCTTCTGATTGGGGAGGTGCAGCCCCATAACTGTTTAGGGCATCAGCAAGTGGCAGCCTCTGGAAGAGAAGGGGCTGTGAGCATTCACCATGAACCCTTAAGGAACAAATTCTGCCCACTGAGGCACCTAATAGCTGCGCTCTCTATATGTCATTTTTGTGAAGCTACATTAAGATGATAATAGGCAAACTTCAAGACCATACGCAAGGAAGAGTTGTTTGGTAGTACTCCTTTAATTACAGAGTACTCAAAATCATAGAAAGAGGAATAATTGTTCTAAATATGACTGTAGAGTGACATAGCCAGGTAACTGATTGCCAATGCTCCCCAGGCTAAGCTTACTGCAGGCCATTGGCAGGAATTGCATCATTCCTTTCTGCCAGCCTTGCCATTACAAAACTTGCCTCATACTTCCCTGAAGGTCATTCATGGTGAGGAAATATTTTTAGGTTAAGGACATAATAGTAATGGGAACCACTCACTACCACTTCTATTAATGCCAGGTTAAAACCCTTACTCACATACTCTTCACTCACCAAAATGTATGGTATGTTCCTGAGGATTTGTGTTTGATTTGCTTCAGGACAGCCAGGAGAGAGTAGAGAGTAGCTTCTGAAATATCTACATTTAAGGCACATTCTAAGTGTTGTACAGTACCCACAGATATGCACACACATACAGATACAAATAGGGAGTCACTGTGTGTCATTGCTAGTGATATTCTTTTCAGAAATGGGGACGTAAGGACAGTACACTAGTCTTTGTAATCGGGAGGACAGAGGTGAAAAAGTTGGGAGTCACATAGCAAACACTAATTCAGCTCACTCAAGCTGCTATACACTATGATATATACATACATATGAAAGATAGGTTCTTGTTAGACATTTGGAAGAGTGGGTATGGAAACTCACTCTGCCATAAGCACATATGCTGTTATTTAAGTCATTTGTTAAAATGAATCTTTCTTTTTGATATCAGAACCTCCTTTGTCAAGTGGACCAGATAACTCATCTCAGCCACCACCAAGAATTACCTTAAAGTTAAAAATGCCCAGATTAGCCCTGGAAGACTGCGGAAACAGTTCCACAGAGTCTGATCATGGACCCTTTTCTCCTGACAGCAACTCCCCTGCTCCCGATACAGGGAACGTGCAAGTGCCTCAGGAATCATTAGAAATGAAAATGAAATCCTATCCAAGGTATCCATTAGAAAGTAAGAATAACCGTTTACTGGCAGGTCTGGGCCTTTCTAGGAGTGAACCAAAGGATCCTAGTCCTGCTCGGACAACTCCATCTCCAGAGTTCTATCAAGGGCAGTCACTGGGAAAATCTCTGGTCCTTCAGACCACCATGCATGGACAGTCCTTAATTGGGAATGGGAAAAGTCAGCCTATCTCCAAGTTTGTCAGATCCAATGGCCTGGAGGGCAGCTGGTCTGGGGATATCAACCCAATAGACAGCTCAAGTGAGATATTATGTGGCCAAGAGTCCATGCTCACTTCCCACTTGGCCAGTCAGGGCAGCTTTAGAAAGCCTACCATGAAACACTTCAGCAGATCTTTTAAGGAGTCCACCAACAGGTGGGGGAGAACCACAGAGGGCCTCCAGTGCTATGGGAAGCAAACTAAGAATGTTAAACCCAGGGAGCAGCTCTGGGGCAAGCAGCTTGTCAGGCGTTCTGCAGGGAAAGCTCCGTATCAGGAAAATGATGGTTATTGCCCAGATTTGGAGCTGAGTGATTCAGAAGCAGAAAGTGAGGGGAATAAAGAAAAAGTCAGGGTAAGGAGAGAGAGCTCAGACAGGGAAAATCCTGCTCATGACTCTAGACGGGATTGCCATGGTAAAAGTAAGACATATCCCCTATCCCGCAGGTCAATGCAAAGGTGATTAACAACTTCCAAGAATATTTGCCTTCCAAGAATATTGCAAGAATAAATGCAATATTTGCCTTTGCCTCATATATTGTGGAAAACCCCATACACCAGAGGACCCTGGCATATGTTGGGGAGGAATTTTGGTGAAAAGAATAAAATGTTTCCACAGTAAATTGGTTTGCAGTTTATGAACCAGTTTCAAGCATAGTTTTCACAAGCACATTATAAGAATTGCAGATTGTCCAAAAGTTTGTTTTTTGTTTTTTTGTTTTTGTTTTTGTTTTTGTTATTTTGCCAGAGCCTATTAAGAACAGCTGGACCCAGAGTATTTGTTCAGTAAATACTCAGGGCAACTTTCCAGTTGTGTTAACACAATGATGTGCATATGTATTAAGAATCCTTGCATTATTATTTCTTGGATTTGCAAGAAACTGTGACTATCAAACACTAAAACTACTTATCTTTTGAACCTACAGCATGTGACTCCTAGAGCTCCATCTGTAGGAAGTTTCTGACTCCACTGGTATCTGGAAACCCTCCTCAGGGAAAGACCAGGGATCAACATCTCAGATACTGTCAAACTGACTACCCTCTTTGTTTGTTCTGCACAAGGTTGAGTTCCTTTCAGAGGATCTTAATTTACCAATTCAATACTACTAATGCTTCTAAGTGTCCAGTGCCTGTTCCTAGACTTGCTTGCTGGGGACGCACTTGTAACTATTTCACCCAGCTAACAAGCATAAAAGGCTAACTTGTGGATAGTGTTTACAAAAGTACTACTTCCAAGGAAAATGCTCTGATTCTCTCAGTTGTGGACATTTGTGAAGGATCCCAGAGCCTTTCCCAAAGTAAGACCATTTCTGGGGGATTTTTACCAGGTCAGGGTTTTTGTGTTATTGTTTTCAAATAAGTTTGACTTAAATAAGTTTGGCTGACTGTTTTTGTATACCTGCTTTAATGTTTATAAAAATTTTATCGAGGTATAATTAAAGTATAATAGAATGCACAGAGGTTAAGTATTCTTACCTGCTTTAATTTTGAAACAGATTTTTATTGTCAAGCAGAATTGAGAGCATGTGTTTAACACATGGATATAATTTAGCTTTGTACCAACTTTGAATCTGAAGCAATTTTCCAAACAAAAAGGCTGGAGCCGTTTTTCAGAAGTTGCTTATACACTGTTCCCAAACTATCAGCCTTGGTTAATTTCTGGGAGAAAGAGAATGATTACATTTGGGGGCGGGATAAACATCTCTGCTTCCCATTTCAAGAAAGGAATAACATTAGTTTTTAAAATGTGAAGCCAACTATAATTCCTGCTCTCTTTTCTTCCTAGCCTTAAGTTAATATTCTCTTTTTTCTAGTTTGGAAAAGTATAGCAGGAATTTTCAGGCAAAAGAGGCCATTTTAGAGTCTTAATGTTGCTTACTGGTAAAACAGTCCAGCTGCAGTAGATGCTAGTTGCCCCTCTATATGGGAAACTCAACAGTTTCCTCTCCCCACTTTTGTTCTTACAGCCTTGTTAATGGATCTCTGCTTTTGTTTTTGCCTCCTGTTCTGAAAATTTCTGTATTTTGCCTATCCTTTGGCCACACCTTCAATATGTTTCCTTTATGCCTGTGTACTGGTATGAACATGTTCTAGCATGTATGGGAGGTGGCCTATATTTTGTTTGAATGGAAAAAGCTATGACTTATCCAGAGGAGAAATAGAATTTCTTTTATTTATGCACTAGGTTTCTGTGCTTTTTTTGTAGTTCTCCTGGGGCAGATATTAATTTAACACTTTCAGGGCAATGAAACGATAATGGAACTATGTTATAAACTCCTTCTGTTACAAGCCAGTACAGCAGCCTATGTCCCATAATGCCTTTCTGAATGGGAAGAAAAGCAAACATTGAAAAAGTGCTTCAGCCAAAATTCTATATGTAATACCATTGGAAGAGTATTGACTAAAATAATTTCAGTCAGGGAAATATAGTTGTAATATTTTTACAGGATTTTCCTAGGCAAATGAAGCAGCCTTCAGTTGTATAAATTTCAATTGCCCCAAAATGTATTTGCTACATTTTGCTGTTGTTTGAAGTATTACCTCTTAACCTTCTTTGTTAATTCTTTTCATTTTGTCTTATATAGTCCAGTTTTCCAAAATAAATTCAGTCTTTTTTCAAATGTCACCTTTTTACCAATACTTTTTCATTAAATTATGAAAACTGCTAACTACTGTCGTTGTGGTAATTTTTTATTTTGGCATATGGGTCTTAGAAAATCTTACATATGTGCTTTTTATATTTAAAAAATTTTTATTCATACCCTGGCCAGTGTGGTTTAGTTGGTTGGAGCATCATCCCATAAACCAAAAGGTCATGAGTTCAATTCTGATCAGGGCACCTACCTAAGTTGTGGGTTTGGTCCCCAGTTGGGGAGCATGGAAGAGGCAACCAATCAATGTTTCTCTGTCATGTAGATGTCTCTTTCCCTCTTGCTCTCCATCCCCTCCTCTCTCTCTAAAATCAGTGAGCATGTCCTTGGTAAGGATGAATCAAAAAGAAAAAAATCTTACTCATTAACCAAAACAGATGGTGGAGGGGAAGGAAGGAGGAGGAGGAACTGAATATTTAGAAGCACAAATTCATGATTAATGCCAATACCAGGAACCAAAGACAATTCTGAGGACTTGAACTCTACCAGAAATCATAGCTTCATTGGGCCAATAAGACAAAACCTTAGGATCATCATTTTAAAAATCACCAGGGAAATGGATCCTATCCACAGTCACAAAGTTCAGGAGGCTTAAGTCAGAAAAATACGTATCTTTACAATATTCATTCTATTTGGAGTCGTGAGTATATTAATGTTACAGAGGTCATGTAGTATTATGGGGGGACTTTGAGGACATTATAAACATTTTCATTATGTTTGAGAAATGTACTTACTAAAGATCATTTGATAAATAAGTAGTGTAAATAGTAAAAACATAAGGTAGTTTCTTTATCCCTTCCTCTCTCACTCCCTCCCCCTTCCATTTATGTATAACTTTTGATTCAATAAATCATTAGATAAAATGCCAGATAACTGATACTACAAATATACCCTGTTATAGCCATCTACAGCTTTGGTTTTATACTAATGCCTGTATTTCCAGTGGGAGATGAACCTTTGCCTTTGCGTTGAAGAAACTTTTAAACTCAGAGGATGTACAGTCCTGGGTTTTTTCCCCTCCAGGACTTTATAGTGCTCAGCATTGTTTTTATTTTTATTTTTTGTTTCATTTAAAAATATTTTTTATTGATGTTCAAGTACAGTTGTCTCCATTTTCTCCCCACCACTCTCCCCTATTCATTCCCACCTCCCACCCTGGGCCCTACCCTCTTTGGCTTTGTCCATGTGTCTTTTATGTATGTTATGGCACATTTACACAATGGAATACTACACAGCAGGAAGGAAGGGAGGGAGGGAGGGAGGGAGGGAGGGAGGGAGGAAGGAAGGAAGGAAGGAAGGAAGGAAGGAAGGAAGGAAGGAAGGAAGGAAGGAAGGAAGGAAGGAAGGAAGGGGAGGAAGGGGAGGAAGAAAGAGAGAAAAGAAAGAAAGAGTTCCTACCCTTTGCACCAGCATGGATGGATCTGGAGAGCATTATGTTACTAAGTGAAAAAAGCCAGGTAGTGAAAAACAAATACCATATGAGCTCAGCATTGTTTTTAAAAAAAAGGAAGAACAGACCAAATGGAGTCACCTGTGCTAAGCTACATCACCAAACCAAAAGTTAAGAACTAATCTAATTGCATTTTCAACCTCTCCCAGAGTATAATTCCCTGGTTAGCAGTAGTTAGGTAATCTGTCTGAAAAGACCCCCCGGTCTTCCCCTAAGGGGAGATGTTCTAGCCTGAAACAATCCATTTTTTAAACTTCTTAGTCCCATCCTCCTTCTGCCTATAAAAACCTTCCATTCTGTGTAACTCATCTGAGTGCCCTTTAGTTAATAGATGGAATGCTGCCCAATTCATGAGTTGCTTAATAAAGCCAGATTTTCCAGTTTTGTTCTTTAACAGCATGATTGATGACTCCTAAGAATCAAGAAAAAATACATGATAGGAGTAAAACCTTATTTATCACTGAATAACTTTCATGCAATATTTCCCCCAAAATCTCTTACAACCAATGTTTATTAGATTTTTACAACCTTTTAAAAATGTTTTATTTAATTATTGTTCAAGTACAGTTTTCTGTCTTTTACTCCCATCCCAGCCCACCCCCCCAGTGCTCTCCACCCCACTCCCAGTTCCACCCCCCTTAGTTGTTGTCCATGTGTCCTTTATACTACTTCCTGTAAATCCTTCCCCTTTTCCCCTGAAATTCCCTCCCCTCTCCCCTCTGATTTTCACAACCTTAATTCAACTATTTTAAACTTCTATGGAAAGAGATTTGTATTATTATTTTTTTAAAGAAGCTTCCAAATAACCAATGTTTTTTTAAATTTTTTTAAAGATTTTATTTATTTATCTTCAGAGGGGGAGAGAAGGAGAGAAATATGAAGGTATGGTTGCCTCTCATGTGTCCCCTGCTGGAACCGGCCTGCAACCCAGGCATGTGCCCTGACTGGGAATCGAACCGCGATACTCTGGTTCACAGGCCTGTGCTCAATCTGCTGAGCTACACCAGTCAGGTGTATTTTTTTAAACAATTTTTAGTTAATAAATAAAGGCCTATCCTGAGGCTGTCACTCTTACACAGGGAACTCTAAGGCTAGATTGAGCACTGTTAAAGGCTTCTGTGAATTCAGTTCATTTTACTTCATGGATTGGAACATACTGCATAACCTGAAGTCAAGAGGACGATTGTCTTTGAAATGAGTCTTGTGGGGGAGACTCCAGCACTAGGCTGATGTCCCCTGCTCTCTCCAGCCACTGATGAGTTGAATACATTAGCCTCTTGATAAATTCCCAGAGTGTCCATCATTTCTCATCTTGTGAAGGGGAATTTGGGTGTGAGCATCTAGCCTCAAGGCATAGATACCCCGAGCTTTAATTTCCTTCCCTTCCCCTCAAAACTTCTACCCAACCTTATTTCACTTATTTTTACTGAATGTCAAACCATTTGCAGAAATACCTTTTGGTCAATATTACTTTCTAAAGTGTTGCCTCAATATAATGAAGCTGCTTCTATAAACCACACATGGAAATGGGTCTCATTTTATAATCATTTCTCACAAGATGAAAGCAACTTCATGCTAAGAATTGCCAACATTTGGAAAATTGTAATCTCACTGAATTAATCACCTCAACCTCTAAAAGAAAGATACTTTAGATTGGGCACTTATATTTTCAATCTTTAAATTGCTTAGGGAAGCAAATGTTACATATTTTCTTGCAGATAATCCGTGCTCATGTACTGGGGTTCTGGTAAAAGACTTCTTTCCATTCTAACTTTTCATCTTCACTTTTCCCAGATAGGATCTCTGGTTAATTATGTCCCCCTCCCTCCAGCTCTGCAAACAGGTGGCTATGGGGATAAAACCAATGATGGTGTTCACAAGGCTGTTTTCGGCTGTGTGCAGTACTATGGCCACTCATCAGCCTTATCAGTCATATTTGCCCACAGAGATAACAATATACAGTATCAAACAGGGCTCTCTGTATCTTTTGGGTCAGAATTTGTGCCAATGTCCTTGTCCCCCAGTCCTTAAAGATGGACTACACTAGCAAAGACAGGTGTTCAAGGCCCCATACGTAGTATATGGCAGCATCAGGACTAGAAACAGCTTGCTCGATTCCTGTGCCCCAAGCCTTCTATAAATGTTCCTACTCAGCTTCTTTGTGAAGAAAGCAACCAGAGTTGGGGTTTAATCGTCTGAGTTATGTACCACTTGATGTTTTCCATCATTCACAGAGATGACTGGGCCAACATTAGTCACCTGACCCAAGAGCAGTTTGGAGGCTCACATTTAACAAGAAAACACAAATCTGGACAGAAGAGGCCTCACAATGAAACTAGGACATGGTAGACTTGCCTTCTACATAGCTAGTCTAACCTGCAACTGAGTGTAGTAAACTAAGTAATCCCCAGTCCCACCCCACAAAAAGATGTCCGCATCCTAATCATGGGAATTGATGAATATGTTACCTTGTGTGGTAAAAGGGACTTTGCAGGTACAATTAAGGTTAAGAAACAGATCAGGTACTGTTGGCTGTGTTTCAAAAAAAAAAACTATGGTACATTTACACAATGGAATTCCATGCAGCAGAAAGAAAGAAGGAGCTTCTACTCTCTGCGACAGCATAGATGGAACTGGAGAGCATTATGCTAAGTGAAATAAGCCAGACGGCGAAAGACAAGTAACATATGATCTCACCTTTAACAGGAATCTAATCAACAAAACAAACAGGCAAAATATAACCAAAGACACTGAAATTGAGAACAGGCTGACAGTGACCAGAGGGGAGAAAGGAGGGAATTTCAGGGGGTGTGGAGAAGGGTTTGAAGGAACAAGTATATAGGACACATGGACAATAACAAGGGAGGGTGGAGACGGGAGGGAGGTGGGGAAGGCTGGGGGCGTGGGTTGGGCTGGGGGTAAAGGGCAGAAAACTACTTGACCACAACAATTAAAAAAATTTTAAGTAATAAATAAGGGAGCACTGGGGGTGGGCCAGGATGGGAGTAAAAGACAAAACTACTTGAACAACAATTAAATAAAAAATTAAAATAAAAACAAAAATAAAGCTGTTCATATAAAACGAAAGAAAGAAAGAGAGAGAGAGAGAGAGAGAGAGAGAAAGAAAGAAAGAAAGAAAAAAGAAGGAGAGAAAGAAAAGAAAAAGAAAGGAGGGAGGGAGGGAGGAACGAACGAACGAACAAACTGAAATGGGGAGATTAGCCTTGATTATCCAGGTGGGCCCAACCAATATAATCACAGGTTTACTTAGGGAGCTAAAAGGACCAGTGTCATTAAGAGCAGAAGGTGCAACAAAGCAAGAGGTTGGAGTGATGCTAAGAAGGGCATGAACCAAGGAATGCGGGTGGCTTGTAGAAACTGAAAAAGTCAAGAAACCTATTTTCTCCCCTGGCTGGTGTAGCTCAGTGGATTGAGCATAGGCCTGTGAACCAAAGGATCGAGGTTCGATTCCCAGTCAGGGCACATGCCTGGGCTGCAGGCCAGGTCCCAGCAAGGGACCCATGAGAGGCAACCATACATTGATATTTCTCTCCTTCTCTCCTTCCCTTCCCCTCTAAAGATAGATAGATAGATGATAGATATCTAGATATATATCTACATAGATAGATAGATAAATCTTAAAAAAAAAACCTAATTTTCTAAAGTCTCCAGAAGGAACCCAGCCCTGCTTACACTATGATTTTACACTTCTGACTTCCAGAACTATAAAGGAATAAATTTGTTGTTTTAAACCACTAAATTTGGTAATTTATTACAGGAGAAATAGGAAACTAATATACTAGGCACAGAGCAAGTGTTCCTTGCCCTTTAAGAGGAACATTCCTCTTTCGCAAAGGGCCCAACTGGGCTGCCACTGACCACTAGGATGGTCCCGTGCTTTCCATTTTACTTGAAACACTTTCTTAAAGTAGAAAATAAGTTTTCTTCAAGCAATTAAACCCTCCCTTGTAGAAATTAGTTTTCTATTTCCTGACCTTTATATTTTTTCCCAGGTGCCTTTTGTACTTCTCAGGTAGCCTTGGGTAATCCTCCATGGGCCTACTTTATCCACTATGGCTGGATCTGGCACTGCCTGAGGAGTTGCCATAGTTTTGGATATCCCCGTTGTCTGACAAAACTGTCCTAGGGAAGTAGAAATAATTCTCAAGAGTGTTAGCTCCATTGGGGAAAGGTAATAGAAGGCAGGTGGAGCTGACAATGAGGAATGATGCTCTAATCAGAGCCTCCTACAAGGAAGTGGGTAGCTTGGACTTGAAGAGTTCTTCAAGATGCCAGCACCTGAGCAGAGCTTGGGGATTAAAGAATGTAATTTTATGCTGCCTATAAGAAACCTACTTTTATTTTTTTAATATAATGTCCATTTTATTTTTTTCCAGAGAATTTTTCTTCAGTCTTTAGGGACTTAGCTCCTTACAAGGGCTATGGTGGAGGTTGTTGAGCAGCACCCCCAGGTCTGAATCCAGGTGGAGGTCCTTCTGGGCTTCATGAGAATGATTCTTGACTACCTTGCTGTGAATGGCACAACTCACACAGTAATGTAGTTTCACATACAGCTTGGGAAGCACATAGTGAGCAAAGACACTCACTTCACAAATGTCCCTGACAGCTTTGGCCTCTGCTTTGTGTCAGATGATGAACTTCTTAATGGCCTTGTCCTTGGGCACTTATCAGGCACAGTTGGTGCAGCGAATGGGCTGCACATGGACTCCGCCTTTTTAGGCATGACCATCGTTCCTTCTTTTTTTGGTCATCTTGGAAGTGAGGACCAGAGAAAGGAAGAAACCTACTTTTAAGTATAAAAACAAAGTTAAAAGGAAGATGATGGAAAAAGATACTATGCTAACACTAAACAAAAGAAAGCTGTAATGGCCGTATTAATATACGAGGACATGAAACACCAATCCAAAAGAACCTATGCACCCCAATGTTCATAGCAGCACAATTTACAATGGCCAAGTGCTGGAAGCAACCTAAGTGCCCATCAGTAAATGAGTGGATCAAAGAGCTATGGTACATATACACAATGGAATTCTATGCAGCAGAGAGAAAAAAGATTAACTGGAACATAAACAACAAAAGAAAAAAGCAAACAAAATATAACCAGAGTTATTGAAATTAAGAACAATCTAACAATAGCCAGAGGGGAAGGGGGAGGGGACAGTGGGGACAAGGGTTTTCAGGAGCTACTATAAAGGACCCATGGACAAAACCAAGGGGGAGAGTGGAAGCAAGAAAGGGAGATGGGTTTGGAGAGGGTCAGGGGAGGGGTGGGGAGAAAATACAACTGTAATTGAACAACAATAAAATAATTAGAAATAAAAAATAGACTGCAGTTTAAACAAATACACACACACACATACACATACACAAGGGCAGATTCATCAAGAGGACACAAAAGTCCTAAAGGTTTATGCATCTAATATCAAAATACACTAAGGGAAAACTTGATAGAACTGCAAGGAGATATGGACAAATCTACAGTAATAGTTTATGTCTATAATTAACAGAACAAGTGCACAGAAAATCAGTAAGGACTTCCACCAAGATGGAGGTGTAGGTGGAAGCACTGTGCCTCCTCACAACCAAGTTTAAAAACAACAAAGTTTTAGCAACAAAAACACAGCCAAAACCACAGAAAATTGAACTATACCAAAGTCTGACAACAACGAACACTTCAGTCAATCCAGTAAGAGGGGCAGAGCCAGCAGCAGAGCGGGGTTGGGAAGGAAAGATCCACCGGACTGACCCAGGCATGCAACCCAGGCACGCAGGCAGCCGCGGGTGGATCCCAGGTGTGGAGTAGCGGGCGGACCCACTGAGGGTGCAAGGCGGTGGACTCACTGAGGGTTGACACGATCACACATTCGAGCATAGATAAACCGGTGAAGGAGCGAGCAGTGACACAGACCATGCAGGCCCCATTGGCAGGAAGCAGCAGAGGGGGCCGCCATTGTCCCTCTCTGACCCACCCCACATACAGCATCACAAACCAGCGACCTGGGTGGCCCCGCCCTGGTGAACAACTAACGCTCCGCTCCTCATACCTAACAGGCACGAACAGATCAAAACATGGCTCAAGAACAACTCAGAGCCCCTGAGCCAATAAATCTAAGTGATGAAGAAATAGCCAAACTTTCAGATGCACAGTTCAAAATACTGGTGATCAGGATGCTCACGGAACTGGTTGCTTTTAGTCACAAATTAGAGGAACATATGAAGGCTAAACTAATTGAAATGAAGGGAAATGCACAGGAAACCAATAGTAATGGAAAGGAAACTGGGACTCAAATCAAAGGAGTGGACCAGAAAGAGGAAAAAAATGACCGAACACAAAGCACGAAGAAACAAGAATTCAAAAAAATGAGGAGAGGCTTAGCAACCTCCAGGACATCTTTAAACATTCCAACATCCGAATTATAGGGGTACCAGAAGGAGAAGAGGAACAGCCATGAGTGGAAAACTTATTTGAACAAATAATAAAGGAGAACTTCCCCAATCTGGCAAAGGAAATAGACTTCCAGAAAATCCAGGAAGCTCAGAGAGTTCCAAAGAAGCCAGACCCAAGGAGGAACACAATAAGGTACATCATAATTACATTAGCCAAGATTAAAATGAAGAAGAGAATCCTAGAAGCAGCAAGAGATAAGGGGACAGTCACCTACAAAGGACTTCCCATCAGACTGTCAGCAGATTTCTCAAAAGAGACCTTACAGGCAAGAAGGGGCTGGAAAGAAATATTCCAAGTCATGAAATCCAAAGACCTACATCCAAGATTGGTCTATCCAGCAAAGCTTTCATTTAGAATGGAAGGACAGATAATGTGCTTCTCAGATAAGATCAAATTCAAGGAGTTCATCATCACCAAGCCCTTATTATATGAAATGTTAAAGGGATTTACCTAAGAAAAAGAAGATAAAAAAAGATGAACAGTGAAAGGACAGCAAACTCACAGTTATTAAGAACCACACCTAAAGCAAAAGCAAACTAAAAGGACAGCTAGATCAGGAGCAGAACCATAGAAATGTAGATCACATGGAGGGTTAGCAACAGGGGAGTGGGAGAAGGAGAAGGGGGGAGAAGGTACAGAAAATAAGTAGCATAGATGGTAGGTAGAAAATAGATAGGGGGAAGGGCAAGAATAGCATGGGAAATATAGAATCTAAAGAACTTGAGACACGTGGTCATAAACTGAAGGGGGCACAGTGGGGGAGGGGAGTACAGGGTGGAGGGGAATGAAGGAGGGAAATAGAACAACTGTAATGGCATAATCAATAAAATATATTTTTAAAAAAAGAAAAAGAAAAAGCAAGCATAATATAACCAGAGACATTGAAATTAAGAATAATCTAACAATAGCCAGAGGGGAGGTGGGAGGGGACAAGTGGGGGAAGTGTTTTCAGGAACAACTATAAAGGACCCATGGACAAAACCAAGGGGGAAGGTGGAAGCAAGAAAAAGAGGTGGGTTTGGCTGGGGGGTGGAGGGGGGTTAATGCAGACAACTGTAATTGAACAATAAAGCAATTTTTTTTAAAAAAGAAAATCACTAAGGACATAGAAGATTTAAGCAAAATTATCAACCACCTAAGTTTTAATTTTTTATTGTTCTCCAATTAGAGTTGTCTCCCTTTCCCCCCATTACTCTCCCCTGCTCTGCCCGTCCCACATTCAGTCCTCCCCCATGCTGTTGTCCTTGTCCATGGGTCCTTTATACATGTTCCTTGACTTCACCCTTCCCCTCCTTTCCCCCATTATCCCCATCACCCCTCCCCTCTGGTCACTGTCAGTTCTTTATTTCCATGTGTCTGGTTCTACTTTGCTCACTTGTTTGTTTTGTTAATTAGGTTTCACAGTATTGGTGAGATCATATGGTATTTCTCTTTCACTGCCTTGTTTATTTCACTTAGCATAATGCTCTCCCATTCCATTCATGCTGTCTCCAAGGGCAGGAATTTCTTCTTTCTTTCTGCTGTGCAATATTCCATTGTGTAAATGTACCATAGTTTTTTGATCCACTCATTTACTGATGGGCACTTAAACTGTTTTCAGCACTTGGCTATTGTAAATAATACTGCTAAGAACATTGGGGTGCATAGATTCTTTTGAATTGGTGTTTCAGGATTCCTAGAGAATAATCCCAACAGTGGCATTGCTGGGTCAAAAGGCAGTTCCATTTTTACATTTTTTGAGGAAATTCCATACTGTTTTCGACAGTGGCTGCACCAGTCTGCATTCCCACCAACAGTGCACGAGGGTTCCCTTTTCTCCACAACCTCACCAGCACTTGTTTCATTTGTTTATGATGGCCATTCTGGCCAGTGTGAAGTGATATCTCATTGTGGTTTTCATTTTCATCTCTCCAGTGGTTAGTGATGCTGAGCATCCTTTCATATGGCTTTGGGCCCTCTGTATGTCCTCCTTGGAGAAGTGTCTGTTCAGGTTCTTTGCCCTTTTTTTTTAAATTAGATTGTTTGTCTTCCTAGTGTGGAGTTGTGTGAGTTCATTATTTATTTTGGAGATCAAACCCTTGTCTAAGGTATCACTGACAAATATAGTTTCCCATATGGTTGGTTCCACTTCCATTTTGCTATTGTTTTCTTTAGCTATGCAGAAGCTTTTTAATTTGATGTAGTCCCATTTGTTTATTTTTCCTTTATATCCATTGCTTTATGGGACATATTGGTGAAAATATTGTTGTGTGGAATACCTGAAATTTTCCTGCCTATATTCTCTTCCAGGACTTTTATGATGTCATGACTTATATTTAACATTTTTTCCATCCTGATTTTATTTTTGTGTGTGGTGTAAGTTGGTGGTCAAGTTTTATTTTTTTGCATGTAACTGTCCAGTTCTCCCAACGCCATTTGTTTAAGAGGCTATTTTTACTCCTTTTCAGGCTTCCATCCCCTTTGTCAAATATTAATTGATCGTAGGGACATAGGTTTATTTCTTGGCTCTCTATTCTGTTCCATTGATCTATGTGTCTGTTCTTATGCCAGTACCAGATTGTTTGGATTACAGTGGCCTTGTAATATAGCTTGATATCAGGTATTGTGATCCCTCTTATTTTGTTCTTCTTTCTCAAAATTGCTGAGGCTTTTGGGGGTCATTTATGCTTCCATATAAATTCTCAAAATATTTGTTCTGTACCTGTGAAAGATGTAATTGGTATTTTAATAGGAATTGCATTGACTCTGTAGATTGCTTTGGGTAGTATAGACAGTTTGATGATGTTAATTCTTCCAATCCATGAACATGGTATATACTTCCATTTATTTGTGTCTTCCTTGATTTCTTTCTTCAGTGTTCTCTAGTTTTCTGAGTATAGGTCTTTAACTTCCTTGGTTAGGTTTATTCTTAGGGACTTTATTTTTATTGTTGCTACAGTAGATGGGATTTTCCCCTAATTTCTGTTTCTGAAGTTTCATTGTTGAGGTACAAAAATACCTTTTATTTCTAAATATTGGCTTTGTATCCCTCTGTTTTGCCAAATTCATTTATTAGGTCGAGTAGCTTTCTGGAGGAGTCCATAGGGTTTTCTATGTATACGATCCTGTCATCTGCCAACAATGACAGTTTTACACTTCCTCCTTACCAAGTTAGATGCCTTTTATTTCTTTTTCTTATCTGATTGCTGTGGCTAGGACTTCCAACACTATGTTGAATAGAAGTGGTGAAAGTGGACACCCTTGTCTTGTTCCTGATCTTAATGAGAAAGCATTTGGTTTTTCCCTATTAAGTATGATGTTAGCTTTAGGTTTCTCATATGTGGCCTTTATTATGTTGAGGTATGCTCCCTCTACTCCCACTTTGCTGAGTATTTTTATTATAAATGGATAATGTACTTTATCAAATGCTTTTTCCGCATCTATTGATATGATCATGTGATTTTTGTCTTTCCTTTTGTTTATGTGATATATGCCATTTATTGATTTGCAAATATTGTACCATCCTTGTATCCCTGGGATGAATTCCACTTGATCATGGTGTATGATCTTTTTAATGCATTGCTGGATGCAGTTTGTCAGTATTTTGTTGACGATTTTAGCGTGTATGTTCATCAGTGATACTGGCCTGTAGTTTTCTTTCTTGGTTGTGTATTTATCTGGCTTTGCGATTAGAATGATGCTGGCCTAATAAAAAGAGTTTGGGAGTCTTCCTTCTACTTGGGTTGTTGGGAATAGTTTGAGAAAGATAGAGGTTAGTTCTTCCTTAAATGTTTTGTAATATTCTGTGAAACCGTCTGGTCCAGGGTGTTTGTGTGCTGGGAGTTTCTAGTTTACTGCTTCAATTTCACTAGCTGTTATCGCTTTGTTCAGGCTTTCTGCTTCTTCTGTTTTGGAAGACTATATGTTTCTAGAAATCTTTCCATTTTGTCCAAGTTTTCAAGTTTCTTGGCATATGTTTGTTTGTAGGAATTTCTGACATTCCTTTGTATTTCTGTGGTATCAGTTGTAATTTCTTCTCTCTTGTTTCTGACTTTATTTAGTGGAGTCCTGTTTTCTCCTTGATGAGTCTAGTTACAGGCCTGTCAATTTTGTTATATCTTTTCACAGAACCAGATCCTGGATTTATTGATCCTTTGAATTGTTCTTTTAGTCTGTTTGTCATTTAATTCTGCTTTGATCTTGATTATTTCCTTCTTTCTACTCCCTCTAGGCTTTGTTTGTTGTTGTTGCTCCAGTTCTGGTAGATGTAGGGTTATGTTGTTTATTTGAAATGTTTATATCTTTTTTAGGTAGGCCTGTATTCCTATAAACTTCCTATCATGACTGCCTTTGCTGTGTCCCATAGGTTTTAAGCTGTTGTGTGTTCATTTTCATTTGTTTCCAGAAACTATTTGATTTTTTCCTTCATCTCATTATTAACCTATTCATTGTTTAATAACATGTTATTTGGTCTCCATGAATTTGAATGTTTTCAAGTTTTTTTCTTGAGTTTGGTTTCCAGTTTCAGTCCCTTGTGGTCAGAGTAAATGCTTGGTTTTTATTGAATGTGTTGAGGCTTGTTTTGTGTCCTATCATGTGGTCTATCATTGAACATGTTCCATGTGCATTTGAAAAGAAAGTATATTTTGCTTATTTGGGATGAAAGGTTCTATATATATATCAGTTAAGTCCATTTGATCTAATGTGTCATTCAGTTCTACAATATGCTTGTTGATATTTTGTTTGGAAGAGCTATTCATTGTTGACAGTGGGGTGTTAAAATCCCCCTACTATAAGTGTGTTGCTGTCTATATCTTTCTTGAAGTCCAAGATTTCCTTATATGTTTGGGTACTCCTATGTTGGGTGCATATGTTTACAATGTTTATGTCTTCTTGATGGATTCTTCCCTTGAGTATTATCAAGTGTCCTTCTGTGGCTCTTTGTATGGCCTTGGTTTTGAAATCTGTTTTGTCTGATATTGGTATTGCTACCCCAGCTTATATTTCCTGTCCATTTGCTTGGAATATTTTTTCCAACCCTTCCCTTTTGGTCTGTGTAGGTATTTTTTTCTGAGGTGGGTCTCTTGTGGGCAGCATATGTGTGAGTCAGGTTTTCTTACCCATTCAACTACTGTATGCCTTTTGATTGGAGCATTCAATCCATTTACATTTAAAGTTATTTTTGATAGGTACTTATTTATTGACATTTTTTTCCTTTCTACCTGTGTTCCTCTGTCTCTCACTCTTTTTCTTCATCATCTTAAAGCAGTCCCTTTGAGACAACAACAACAAAAAAAGAACAGGCTGGATGAAGGCAGAATGGGGTAAGAGTGGAACAGTAAAATTTGAGATTTGAAATACAAAAATAGGCCCTAGCTGGTGTGGCTCAGTGGATTGAGCACTAGCCTGGGAACCAGAGGGTTGCCAGTTCAATTCCCAGTCAGGGCACATGCCCAGTCAAAAGCCAGGTCCCCAGTTTGGGGTGTGTGAGAGAGACAACCACACATGGATGTTTCTAGAAATTTTTAGAGAGAGGGGAAGGGAGGGAAGAAGAGAGGGAGAGAAACATCCATGTGTGTCTGTCTTCCCTTGGGGACCTGGCCTGCAACCCAGGCATGTGCCTCAACTGGGAATTGAACCGGCAACCTTCTGGTTCCCTGGCCGGTGCTCAATCCACTGAACCACACCAGCCAGGGCTAAAATCTTTCAAAAATACAAAAATAGTGAGGGTCTAGAGACAAAATTGAAAAAGTTCAACAACTACTCTATCCAAAAGTAATGAGCAAAGATTGCTAAAAGTGGAGAGAAAATGCGGTGTTTAAGAGCAGGAAAAAGAATATGAGATGACCATTGACAAGAAAATTGGTTTTGAGAGGCTTTATGGAGGAAAAATAGTAAGAGTACAGAATGGAAACAAGTTGTAGTGAGAGAAAGCAAAATTTTAAATGAAAATAAGAGGAAAGAAGAAGGTAAAATGGGGTAAGAGAAGGGAGTAGCAAAATATGAGAATTGAAATAAACATATAAAATCTAGTGACTTAATATACACAAATTTGAAGGACAGAAATCAATATTTAAAAATCTTTGCAGGAAAGAAAATATCAAAAATCATTGAGAAGACTGCAGTGGAATTTGGCTCACTGTTTTTTCTTTCCAGATCTACCTCTGGTGGTGTCAGATGGTGACCCTGCCTGGCCTTAGACAGCCTGTTTGAGACTACCAACGATCTTACCATATGTGGTCAACTCCTTCAGTTGTTAATCTAGTCACTCTGCACTCAGCAGTCAGGCTTAAAGCAACACAGGGTGTAGCAGAATCCCTCATAGGGGCAGGGCTATTGCTTTCCCTCAGGCTACTGCCACCTGGCGAGGGGTGGTCTGCCTGAGCAGGATGGCTGCTGCAGTATGGAGGATGACTCAGCACTGGGATCTGCTCTCTCAGTTCTCTCCCCAAAGCCACCATCCTCAGTCTCTCCTCAAGTGTCTGTAGTCCAGTCTTCCCCCTGCCTTTTCCAGAACTCAGGGTAAGTGGCTACAAATGAAGATTTTATGCATTAGCTCTTTAAATAACTCCTTGTGTCTCCAGCCATCTATCTGTAGCAGATAGCAACCATGCCACTTTTCACAGCTGAATGTTATTTGTGTGCTTCTCAGGCTCTGGTGCTCTAGGCTACAGAGCCAGGCTTGGGGTTTAGACCCCACACTTCTCAGGGGGGTCCAACAGGCTACTTAAATATCCTTCCAGCACTTCAACCCCTGCCCATGGGTGCCCAGCCAGCCCTCTCATGTCTCCTCCATGCTCCCTACCAGTCACATGCTGAAGCTGTTTCTTTTGTATGTCCATGGTTATAAGATTTCTCTTCCACTATTGCTCAGTTGTTTGTACCAGGTGGTTTCTCCATATTGAGTTGTAATTCCAGATTGGCCCTGGGAGGAGGTTAGTTGTGACTTCCTTTCACTCCTCTGACATCTTGGATCCTTCTCAACCACCTAAATTTAAATTGACATTTACTACTCCACCCAACAAGAGCAAAATATACATTCTTTTTTTTTTAATTTTTATTTATCTTTAGAGGGGAAGGGAAGGAGAGAGGGAGAGAAACATCAATGTATGGTTGCCTTTTGTGTGTCCCCTGCTGGGAACTGGCCTGCAGGGAAAATATACATTCTTTTCACATGCAAATGAAACCTTTACCAAGATAGAAATCTGGGCCATTAAGCAAGTCTTAATAAATTTAAGAGGGTTCAAGTCAAAGTATATTCTCGGACCATAATGGAATGAAATTAGAATCAACAGCAGAAACTTCTCTGGAAAATCTAATTATTGAAAAATAAACACACTTCTAACTAACACCTGAGTCAAAAAAGAATTCAAAAAGGAAATTAGAAAATATTTGCTAACCAATTGAAAAGAAAACACGACAGGGGAGCATTTGAGATCTCGCTCCCTAGCATGTGTCGTCAGTGTGACTTAAAATCTTATAAAAATTCTCTACAGGTTTGGACTTTTCCTTGTTTTAGGGGGGACTTTTCTTACATAGACGATGTGAAATATAAAATTCAAAAACTTCTACAAATAGTATAATATAAATTTAATTTTTAAATAAAATAAATAATAAAAGTAATTTTTTAAAAGGTAGCACAACAGATCACAGTTTGATTCCCAGTCAGGGCACATGCCTGGGTTGCAAGCTAGTTCCCTGCAGGCCAGTTTCCAGCAGGGGACACACTAGAGGCATTGATATTTCTCTCCCTCTCTCCTTCCCCTCTAAAGATAAATAAATAAATAAATATTTTTTAAAAGATAGCACAACATAATTTGTGGGGGGGGCTAAAGCAGTACCCTGGGGAAATTCTGTAGCACTAAATGCCTATATTAGAAAAGAATCTCAAATCAATGACCTAACCTTCCATCTTAAGAAATTCTTAACAGAAGAAATTAAATCCAAAGTAACACATTGAAACCAAAAGCTACATATTTGAGAAAGATCTTTGAGAAATAAATAAAAATGATAAGTCTGTAGTGAGCTAGTCAGAAAAAAAAGGAAATTCAAATTATCAATATTAAAAATGAGAGAAATGACAGTGCTGCGGATTCTATAAATACTTAAAAACATAAGGGAATATTATGAACAAACTTATGCCAATAAATTTGACAATAAAGATGAAATGGATAAATTGCCTCAGAGACATGTACCACCAAAGCACATTCCAGAAGAAATAGATAGCCCTAACTGGTGTGGTTCAGTGCATTCAGTGCTGGCCTGCAAACCAAAAGGTCGCCAGTTCAATTCCTAGTCAGGGCACGTGCCTAGGTTGCAGGCCAGGTCCCCAGTTTGGGGGTGTGTAAGAGGCAACCACTCAATGTATCTCTCACATGTTTATGTTTCTCTTCTTTCTCCCTCCTTTCCCCTCTCTTTGAAAGCAAATATATAAAATCCTTTTTTAAACAAGAAAAAATAGATAACCTGAAAACCTCTTTTATTAAATAAATTGAATCTGCAGTTAAAAACTTTCTTACAAAGAAAATTCCAGGCCTGAAAAACTTCACTGAAAGATTCTAACAAACATTTAAGTAGCAAATTATCTTACTGCTACACAAACATCAAAAAAATTGAATAAGAGAGAAATGTTCTCAACTCATTCTATGAGGCCAGCATTACCCTGACACCAAAACTAGACAAAGACCTAATAAGAAAACTATAGACCAATATCCTTCATAAAAGTAGATACAAAAATTATTAAAACTTTAGCAAACTGACTATCAAAAATGTATCAAAAGGATAATATATCATGATGCCATAGCTTAGGCTGCTTATAACAACAACAACAACAGCAGCAGCAAAAAACCTAGGTGGCTTAAACACAGAAATTTATTTCTCACAATCTGGAATCTGAAAAGTCTAAGATCAAGGTACTGGCAGTTTCTATATCTGTTAAGGGTCCACTTCTTGGCTAAATAAACAGCCATTTTCTTGCTGTATGCTCACATGGCCTTTTCTAGGCGTGTATTTGCAGAGAGAGATCTTTCCCTCTTATAAGGGCACTAATCTCATCCTGAAGGTCCCACTTTCGTGGCATAATTGAAACCTAATTACCTCCCAAAGGCCCCATCTCTAAAAACCATCATATTGAGGGCCAGGGCTTCAACATTAACTTTGAATGTTTTGGTTATTTTTAATTTTATTTAGTTATTTTCAAGTACAGTTTTTTATCTATTTCTCCCATCCCAGCCCCCCTGCCTCGTCTCCCCACCTCCCTCCCACTTCCTCCCCCCTAGTTCCCATCCCTGTGTCTTTAACACTTGCTCCTCAAAATCCCTCCCCTTTTTCCCCCTTAAATTTCCCTCCCTCTCCCCTCTGGTCACTGCCCACTTGTTCTCTATTTCAGTGTCTTTGTTTTTATTCTGTTTGCTTGTTTGTTTTGTTGTTTAGCTTCCTGTTAAAGGTGAGATCATATGGTATTTGTCTTTGAATGCCTGGCCTATTTCACTCAGCATAATGCTTTCCAGTTCCATCCATGTTGTTGCAAAGGGTAGTACCTCCTTCTTTCTCTCTGCTGCATAGAACTCCATTGTGTATATGTACCACCATTTTTTTTAATTTATTTATTTTTTTGAATTGATTATGCTGTTACAGTTGTTCTATTCCCCCCATCATTCCCCTCCACCCTGCCCCCCCAACCCCACCATTACCCCCCCTTTAGTTTATGTCCATGTGTCTCAAGTCCTTTAGGTTCTATATTTCCCATACTATTCTTGCCCCCCCCATCTATTTTCTATCTACTGTCGATGCTACTTGTTTTCTGTACCTTCTCCCCCCATCTCCTCCTCCCACTCCCCTGTTGCTAACCCTCCTTGAGATCTTCATTTCTATGTTTCCACTCCTGATCTAGCTGTCCTTTTAGTTTGCTTTTGTTTTAGGTGTGGTTGTTAATAACTGTGAGTTTGTTGTCCTTTCACTGTTCATGTTTCTTTAACTTCTTTTTCTTCGATAAGTCCCTTTAACATTTCATATAATAAAGGCTTGGTGATGATGAACTCCTTGAATTTGGTCTTATCTGAGAAGCACCTTATCTGTCCTTCCATTCTAAATGAAAGTTTTGCTGGGTAGAGCAATCTTGGTTGTAGGTCTTTAGATTTCATGACTTGGAATATTTCTTTCCAGCCCCTTCTTGCCTGTAAGGTCTCTTTTGAGAAATCTGCTGACAGCCTGATGGGGACTCCTTTATAGGTGACTGTCCCCTTAGCTCTTGCTGCTTCCAGGATTCTCTCCTTCATTTTAATTTTGGCTAATGTAATTATGATATGCCTTGGTATGTTTCTTCTTGAGTCCAACTTTTTTGGTACTCTCTGGGCTTCTTGGATTTCTTGGAAGTCTGTTTCCTTTGCCAGATTGGGGAAATTTTCTTTTATTATTTGTTCAAATAGTTTTTCCACTGGTGGTTGTGTCTTTCCCCCTTCTGGTACCCCTATAATTCGGATATTGGAGCGTTTAAAGATGTCCTGGAGGTTCCTAATACTCTCCTCATTTCTTTGAATTCTTGCTCCTTGACTCTTTTCTGTTTGGCCATTATTTGGTTACTTCTGGTCCACTCCATTGATTTGAGTCCCAGTTTCCTTTTCATCTCTATGGGTTTCCTGTGGAATTCCATTCATTTCCCTTAATTTAGCCTTCATATGTTTCTCTAATTTGTGGCTATAATCCACCAGATCTGTGAGGAAGCTGATGACCAGTGTTTTAAACTGTGCATCTGAGAGTTTTGCTATTTCTTCGTCACTTAGATTTATCTCTGGGGCTTTGAGGTCTCCCTGCGACATTTTTGGTCTGTTCTGGCCCTTTAAGTGGGAGAAGCGGCGCCTTGGAGTCCCAGGTCGCTGGGTTGTGACGCTGTATGTGGGGGCGTGGTCAGAGCGGGGAAATGGCGGCGCCATCTATCGCAGCCGCAGCCGGTCCAACCCTCACTCCCTCACTTGCGCGCAATTAGGCAACCACAGTCAACACGCTGCACCGCCTCCCCACTGTCTCCTCTGCAGTCGCTCACTAGGTCCAATCCTGGGTTTGGAACCCGTGCGACTGGATTCGCGCGTCTGGATTCTGCGCCGGGTCCGACCGAGCCCTCCTTTGTAACTCCTCACCCGATGCCGGTTTCGCCCCTTACCGGTCGGGCTGAAGAATTTGTTGTTAGCGGACTTCCAAAAAGTTCAGTTTTCCGTGTTCTGGTTGTGTTTTCTGATGCTAATATTTAGTTGTCCCTAAACTTGGTTGTATGAGGAGGCACGGCACATCCACCTAAACCTCCATCTTGGCGGAAGTCCTGTACCACCATTTTTTGATCCATTCATTTACTGATGGGCACCTAGGTTGCTTCCAACTCTTGGCTATTATAAATTGTGCTGCTATGAACATTGTGGTGCATAGGTTCTTTGAAATTGATGTTTTAGGATTCTTGGGATATAATTCTAGCAGTAGAATTGCTAGGTCAAAAGACAGGTCGATTTTTATTTTTCTGAGAAAATTCCATACTGTTTTCCATAATGGTTGTACCAGTCTGCAATCCCACCAACAGTGAACTAAGGACCCCTTTTCTCCACAACCTCTCCAACATTTGTTGTTTGTTGCTTTGTTTATGATAGCCATCCTGACTGGTGTAAAGTGGTATCTCATTGTGGTTTTAATTTGCATCTCTCTGATAGCTGACGATATTGAGCATCTCTTCATGTGTCTCTGGATATTCTGTATGTCCTCCTTGGAGAAGTGTCTGTTCAAGTCCTTTTCCCATTTTTTAATTGGGTTAGATGTCTTCTTAGAGTGGAGTCTTGTAAGTTCTTTGTATATTCTGGAGATTAAACCTTTGTCTGAGGTATCATTGGCAAATATGTTTTCCCATACAGTTGGTTGTCTTGTTAATTTAATACTGTTTTCTTTAGCCATGCAGAAGCTTTTTATTTTGATGAGATCCCATTTGTTCATTCTTTCCTTTATATTCCTTGCTCTAGGGGACATATCAATAAAAATGTTGCCGCGTGGAATATCTGAGATTTTCTTGCCAATGTTCTCCTCTAGGACTTTAATGGTGTCCTGGCTTATATTTAAGTCCTTTATCCACCTTGAATTTATTTTGGTGTAAGGTGTAAGTTGGTGCTCAAGTTTCATTTTTTTTGCACATAGCTGTCCAGTTCTCCCAACACCATTTGTTGAAGAGGCTATCTTTATTTTTAATTTATTTTTTTTTCTGTTTCAGAATTTACTTTCTTTTTTTTAAATTAATTTTATTTAGTTATTTTTCAGGTACAGTTTTTTGTCTATTTCTCCCATCCCAGCCTCCCCCTGAAGAGGCTATCTTTACTCTGTTTTATATGACCGCCCCCTTTGTCAAATATTAATTGACCGTAGAGAGTTGGGTTTATTTCTGAGCTCTCTGTTCTGTTCCATTGGTCTATGTGCCTGTTTTTATGCCAGTACCAGGCTGTTTTGATTACAGTGGCTTTGTAATATAGTTTGATATCAGGTATTGTGATCCCTCCTACTTTGTTCTTCTTTCTCAAAAGAGCAGCTGCTATTTGGGCTCATTTATGGTTTCATATAAATTTTTCAAGTGTTTGTTCTATGTCTGTGAAATATGCCATTGGTACTTTAATAGGTATTGCATTGAATGTGTATATTGCTTTGGGTAGTATGGACATTTTGATGATGTTAATTCTTCCAATCCATGAACAAGGTATATGTTTCCATTTGTTTGTGTCTTCCCTGATTTCTTTCTTCAGTGCTGTGTAGTTCTCTGCATACAGGTCTTTTACCTCCTTGGTTAAGTTTATTCCCAGATATTTTATTTTTCTTTTTGCTATATCGAATGGGATTTTTTCCTTGATTTCTGCTTCTGCTGATTCATTGTTAGTATACAAAAATGCCTTTGATTTCCGGATATTGACTTTGTATCCTGCTGTTTTGCCAAATTCATTAATTAGTTTGAGCAGTTTTTGGGTAGAGTCTACAGGATTTTCCATGTTCAATATCATGTCACCTGCAAACAGTGACAGTTTTGTTTCCTCCTTTCCTATTTGGATGCCTTCTATTTCCTTTTCCTGCCTGATCGCTGTGCCCAAAACTTCCAAAACTATATTGAATAGAAGTGGTGAAAGTGGTCATCCTTGTCTTGTTCCTGATCTTAGTGGAAAAGCTTTTAGTTTTTTCCCATTGAGTATGATATTGGCTGTAGGTCTCTCATATATGGCCTTTATTATATTGAGGAATGCTCCCTCTACTCCCACTTTGCTGAGTATTTTTATTATAAATGGATAATGTACTTTATCAAATGCTTTTTCCGCATCTATTGATATGATCATGTGGTTTTTGTCTTTGCTTTTGTTTATGTGATGAATTACATTTACTGATTTGCGAATGTTGAACCATCCTTGCATCCCTGGGATGAATCCCACTTGGTCATGGTGTATAATCTTTTGGATATATTGTTGGATGCGGTTTGCCAATATTTTGTTAAGGATTTTAGTGTCAATGTTCATCAGTGATATTGGCCTGAAGTTTTCTTTCTTTGTTGTATCTCTATCTGGTTTTGGAATTAGGATGATGCTGGCTTCATAAAAGGAGTTTGGGAGTTTTCCATCCTTTTGGATTTTTTGGACTAGTCTGTGAGGAATAGGGGTTAGCTCTTCCTTAAATGCTTTGTAGAATTCTCCTGTGAACCCATCTGGTCTGGGGCTTTTGTGTGATGGGAGTTTTTTTATTACTGCTTCAATTTCTTTTGCTGTTATTGGTCTATTCAGGTGTTCTACTTCTTTTTCATTGAGTTTTGGGAGATTATATTTTTCTAGAAATGTGTTCATTTCCCCTAGGTTCTCAAATTTCTTGCCATACAGTTCTTCATAGTAATTTCTTACAATCCTTTCTATTTCTCTAGTATCAGTTGTAATCTCTCCTGTTTTACTTCTAATTGTGTTTATTTGTGTCTGTTCTCTTCTTTTCTTGATGAGCCTACTTAAAGGCTTGTCTATTTTGTTTATCTTTTCAAAGAACCAACTCCTGGATTCATTGATCCTTAGAATTGTGCTTTTAGTCTCTATGTCATTTAGTTCTGCTCTAATCTTGGTTATTTCCTTCCTTCTACTTGCTTTGGGATGTTTTTGTTGCTCCTCGAGTTCTTGGAGGGGTAGAGTAAGGTTGTTTGTTTGAGATGTTTCTATCTTCTTTAGGTAGGCCTGTATTGCTATAAACTTCCCTCTCAAAACTGCCTTTGCTGTGTCCCATAAGTTTTGGGTTGTTGTGAGATCATTTTCATTTGTTTCCAGAAACGTTTTGATTTCTTCCCTAATTTCATTCTTGACCCATTCGTTGTTTAATAGCATACCATTCAGTCTCCATGATTTTGGGTGTTTTGGATTTTTTCCTTTGAGGTTGGTTTTCAGTTTCAGTCCCTTGTGGTCAGAGAAAATGCTTGGTATGATTTCAATATTCTTGAATTTGTTGAGGCTTGTTTTGTGTCCTATCATGTGGTCTATCATGTGGTCTATCTTTGAAAATGTTCTATGTGCATTTGAAAAGAATGTGTATTTAGCTTCTTTGGGGTGAAGAGCTCTGTATATATCAGTTAGGTCCATTTCATCAAGGGTGTTGTTTAATACAGCAATGTCTTTGTTGATATTTTGTTTGGAAGATCTGTCCATTTTTGATAGTGGGGTGTTAAAATCCCCCACTATAATTGTGTTGCTGTCTATATCTTTCTTGAATTCCTCTAAGATTTTCTTTATATATTTTGGTGCTCCTATGTTGGGCGCATATATATTTATGATGTTAATGTCTTCTTGGTGGATTCTTCCCTTGAGTATTATGAAGTGACCTTCTGGGTCTCTCTTTATGGCTCTTTTTTTGAAGTCTATTTTGTCTGATATGAGAATTGCTACCCCAGCTTTTTTTTTTCTTGTCCATTTGCCTGGAAAATTTGTTTCGAGCCTTTCACTTTTAGTCTGTGATGGTCTTTTGTCCTGAGGTGGGTCTCTTGTAGGCAGCATATGTGTGGGTCATGCTTTCTTATCCAATGAGCTATTCTGTGTCTTTTGATTGGAGCATTTAATCCATTTACGTTTAAGGTTATTATTGATAGGCACTTATTCATTGCCATTTTTTTTTATAATTTTATTTGGTTACTTTTCAAGTACATTTTTTTTCCTCTTCCCCCCCCCGCCCGGTCTCCCCCCTCCCTCCCATTCCCCCCCAGTCCTCATCTCTGTGTCATTCATACTTATTCCTCAAAATCCCTCCCCCTTTTCCCCTTAAGTTCCCTTCCCTCTCCCCTCTGGTCGCTGCCCACTTGTTCTCTATTTCAGCGTCTTTGTTTTTATTCTGTTTGCTTATTTGTTTTATTCTTTAGCTTCCTGTCAAAGGTGAGATCATATGGTATTTGTCCTTCAATGCCTGGCCTATTTCACTCAGCATAATGCTTTCCAGTTCCATCCATGTTGTTGCAAAAGGTAGTAGCTCCTTCTTTCTCTCTGCTGCATAAAATTCCATGGTGTATATGTACCACAATTTTTTGATCCATTCATTTACTGATGGGCACCTAGGTTGCTTCCAACTCTTGGCTATTGTAAATTGTGCTGCTATGAACATTGTGGTGCATAAGTTCTTTGAAATTGATGTTTTAGGATTCTTGGGGTATAATCCTAGCAGTGGAATTGCTGGGTCAAAAGGCAGGTCAATTTTTATTTTTCTGAGAAAATTCCATACTGTTTTCCATAATGGTTGTACCAGTCTACAATCCCACCAACAGTGAACTAAGGTCCCCTTTTCCCCACACCCTCTCCAACATTTGTTGTTTGTTGCTTTGTCTATTATAGCCATCCTGACTGGTGTAAAGTGGTATCTCATTGTGGTTTTAATTTGCATCTCTCTGATAGCTAACGATATTGAGCATCTCTTCATGTGCCTCTGGATGTTCTGTATGTCCTCTTTAGAGAAGTGTCTGTTCAAGTCCTTTTCCCATTTTTTAATTGGGTTCGATGTCTTCCTAGAGTGGAGTCGTGTAAGTTCTTTGTATATTTTGGAGATTAAACCTTTGTCTGAGGTATCATTGGCAAATATGTTTTCCCATACAGTTGGTTGTCTTTTTTTAATTTAATACTGTTTTCTTTAGCCATGCAGAAGCTTTTTATTTTGATAAGATCCCATTTGTTTATTCTTTCCTTTATATTCCTTGCTCTAGGGCACATATCTGTAAAAATGTTGCTGCGTGGAATATCTGAGATTTTCTTGCCAATGTTCTCCTCTAGGACTTTAATGGTGTCATGGCTTATATTTAAGTCTTTTATCCACCTTGAATTTATTTTGGTGTATGGTGTAAGTTGGTGCTCAAGTTTCATTTTTTTTGCACGTAGCTGTCCAGTTCTCCCAACACCATTTGTTGAAGAGGCTATCTTTACTCCATTTTATGTTACTGCCCCCTTTGTCGAATATTAATTGACTGTAGAGGGTTGGGTTGATTTCTGGGCTCTCTGTTCTGTTCCATTGGTCTATGTGCCTGTTTTTATGCCAGTACCAGGCTGTTTTGATTACAGTGGCTTTGTAATACAGTTTGATATCAGGTATTGTGATCCCTCCTACTTTGTTCTTCTTTCTCAAAAGAGCAGCTGCTATTCGGGCTCGTTTATGATTCCATATAAATTTTTGAAGTGTTTGTTCTATGTCTGTGAAATACGACATTGGTACTTTAATAGGTATAGCATTGAATCTGTATATTGCTTTGGGTAGTATGGACATTTTGATGATGTTAATTCTTCCAATCCATGAACACGGTATATGTTTCCATTTGTTTGTGTCTTCCCTGATTTCTTTCTTCAGTGCTGTGTAGTTTTCTGCATACAGGTCTTTTACCTCTTTGGTTAGGTTTATTCCCAGATATTTTATTTTTTCTTTTTGCTATATCGAATGGGATTTTTTCCTTGATTTCTGCTTCTGCTGATTCATTGTTTGTATACAAAAATGCCTTTGATTTCTGGATATTGACTTTGTATCCTGCTGTTTTGCCAAATTCATTAATTAGTTTGAGCAGTTTTTGGGTAGAGTCTATAGGATTTTCCATGTACACTATCATGTCATCTGCAAACAGTGACAATTTTGTTTCCTCCTTTCCTATTTGGATGCCTTTTATTTCCTTTTCCTTCCTGATCGCTGTGGCCAAAACTTCTAATACTATATTGAATAGGAGTGGTGAAAGTGGACATCCTTGTCTTGTTCCTGATCTTAGTGGAAAAGCTTTTAGTTTTTTGTCCATTGAGTATGATATTGGCTGTAGGTTTCTCATAAATGGCCTTTATTATATTGAGGAATGTTCCCTCTATTCCCATTTTGCTGAGTGTTTTTATCATAAATGGGTGTTGTACCTTATCGAAAGCTTTTTTCTGCGTCTATTGATATGATCATGTGGTTTTTGTCTTTGCTTTTGTTTATGTGATGAATTACATTTAATGTTTTGTGAATGTTGAACCATCCTTGCATCCCTGGGATGAAACCCACTTGGTCATGGTGTATTATCTTTTGGATATATTGTTGGATGCGATTTGCCAATATTTTGTTGAGGATTTTAGCATCTATGTTCATCAGCGATATTGGCCTGAAGTTTTCTTTCTTTGTTGTATCTCTATCTGGTTTTGGAATTAGGATGATGCTGGCTTCATAAAAGGAGTTAGGGAGTTTTCCATCCTTTTGTATTTTTTGGAATAGTCTGTGAAGAATGGGGGTTAGCTCTTCCTTAAATGCTTTGTAGAATTCTCCTGTGAATCCATCTGGTCCAGGGCTTTTGTGTGATGGGAGTTTTTTGATTACTGCTTCAATTTCTTTTGCTGTTATTGGTCTATTCAGGTGTTCTACTTCTTTTTCATTGAGTTTTGGGAGATTATATTTTTCTAGAAATGTGTCCATTTCCCCTAGGTTCTCAAATTTCTTGGCATACAGTTCTTCATAGTAATTTCTTACAATCCTCTCTATTTCTGTGGTGTCAGTTGTAATCTCTCCTCTTTCATTTCTGATTGTGTTTATTTGTGTCCGTTCCCTTCTTTTCTTGATGAGCCTACTTAAAGGCTTGTCTATTTTGTTTATTTTTTCAAAGAACCAACTCCTGGATTCATTGATCTTTAGAATTGTACTTTTAGTCTCTATGTCATTTAGTTCTGCTCTGATCTTAGTTATTTCCTTCCTTCTACTTGCTTTGGGCTGTTTTTGTTGTTGTTCCTCGAGTTCTTGTAGGCGTAGAGTAAGTTCATTTGTTTGAAATGTTTCTGTTTTCTTTAGGTAGGTCTGTATTGCTATAAACTTCCCTCTCAGGACTGCCTTGGCTGTATCCCATAAGTTTTGGGTTGTTGTGTGATCATTTTCATTTGTTTCCAGAAACTTTTTGATTTCTTCCCTAATTTCATTCTTGACCCATTCATTGTTTAATAGCATACCGTTCAGTCTCCATGATTTTGGGTGTTTTGGGTTTTTTTCTTTGGGGTTGGTTTCCAGTTTCAGTCCCTTATGGTCAGAGAAAATGCTTGGTATGATTTCAATATTCTTGAATTTGTTGAGGCTTGTTTTGTGCCCTATCATGTGATCTATCTTTGAGAATGTACCATGTGCATTTGAAAAGAATGTGTATTTAGCTTCTTTGGGGTGAAGAGCTCTGTATATATCAGTTAGGTCCATTTCATCAAGGGTGTTGTTTAATACAGCAATGTCTTTGTTGATATTTTGTTTGGAAGATCTGTCCATTTTTGATAGTGGGGTGTTAAAATCCCCCACTATAATTGTGTTGCTGTCTATATCTTTCTTGAATTCCTCTAAGATTTTCTTTATATATTTTGGTGCTCCTATGTTGGGTGCGTATATATTTATGATGTTAATGTCTTCTTGGTGGATTCTTCCCTTGAGTATTATGAAGTGACCTTCTGGGTCACTCTTTATGGCTCTTTTTTTGAAGTCTATTTTGTCTGATATGAGAATTGCTACCCCAGCTTTTTTTTCTTGTCCATTTGCTTGGAAAATTTGTTTCCAGCCTTTGATTTTTAGTCTGTGATGGTCTTTTGTCCTGAGGTGGGTCTCTTGTAGGCAGCATATGTGTGGGTCATATTTTCTTATCCATGACGCTATTCTGTGTCTTTTGATTGGAGCATTTAATCCATTTACATTTAAGGATATTATTGATAGGTACTTATTCATTGCCATTTTTGTACCTGTGTTCCTCTCTGTCTGTCTCTTTTCCTTCCTTTCCTTGAAAGCAGACCTTTTAGTATTTCTTGTAGAGCTGGCTTGGTGGCAGCAAATTCTTTTAGACTTCTTTTGTCTTGGAAGCTCTTTATTTGGCCTTCTATCTTGATTGAGAGCCTTGCTGGGTAAAGTAGCCTTGGTTGTAGGCCTCTGTTTCTCATTACTGGGAATATTTCTTGCCAATCTCTTCTTGCTTGGAGTGTTTCCATTGACAAGTCAGTGGCTAACCTTATTGGGACGCCCTTGTATGTTATTTCTTTTTTCTCCCTTGCTGCCTTTAAGATTCTCTCTTTGTCTTGGAAGTTTGCCATTTTAATGATGATGTGTCTTGAAGTGGGCCTCTTTGGGTTCCTCTTGAATGGGACTCTGTGAGATTCCTGGATTTGTGTGACTTTTTCTTTTGTCAAATTAGGGAAATTTTCTCTCTTTACTCTTTCAAATATGTTTTCTATCCCTTGTTCTTCTTCTTCTCCTTCTGGTATTCCTATTATTCGGATATTATTACGTTTCATATTGTCTTGCATTTCTCTTAATCTCTCTTCATTCTTTCTGAGCCTCTTTTCCCTTTCCTGTTCTTTCTGTGAGATGCTTTCTACTTTGTCCTCCAATTCACTAATCCGATCTTCTGTTTCATCCACCCTATTTTTAATGCTTTCCACTGTGCTTTTTAATTCAGAAATTGTATTCTTCATTTCCTCTTGGCCCTTGCTAATAATTTCCATTTCCTTTTTCATGTTGATATAGTTCACAGTGAGATCATTGTAACTTCCCTGTAGTTTCTGGTAGCTGATTGTGAGCTCTTTGAACTTCCTGATCACCAGTGCTTTGAATTCAGTATCTGATAGTTGACTTGCCTCTGTTTCATCTAGCATTCTTTCTGAGGATTCCTCCTTTCCTTTCATTTGGGGATTGTTTCTTTGTCTTCCCATTGTTTGTGAGACTCTTCTTGTTAGCCTCAGCTTCTTAGATTAATCTGTTTTGACACCCTGGGTTTATGGTATGAACTTTTGTGGTGGAATGCCTGTGAATTTCAATGGTGCAGCCTCTTTTGGTTATCCTGTTGTTCTCTGCTTCCACCTACTCAAATATGCAGCAACTTGTGGCTTCTCTCCTACAACAATGTGCAATTTGTCTCTCTGGCTCTACTATTGGGAGGCCTCTTCTATGGGTCCAGCTCTGGTCTTTTTATATTTTCAAGTTGATTGTGACTCTTGTGGGTAAAAGAAATGATAAGGAAAGAAATAAAAGGAAGAAAGAAAAAAATGGTAGGGGAATGTAAGAAAGAGCAATAAGTTTAGAAAGAAAAGAAAAAGAAATAAAACAGGAAATCCGGGAAAAGAGGACAAAAGTATGGAAAGAAGAAACAGTAATAAAGTTTAAAAGAAATAACAGATTACTTAGAAAAGCAAAAAGATAAAGAAAAGGAATGGAGAGGGGAGAAAGGTAAATAAAAAAAAAGAAAGGATAAAAATAAAATAAAGAAAAAAAAAAAACCCCAAAAATGCACCAAAATAATCTCTCAAAAAAAAAAAACCCTCAGAAAAAGGAATGTCACTTGTTGGCTTCAAACTAGCCGAACCGGTTTTTCTGGTTGCAGTTGGCTGAGGGTCGATTGTTGTGATTTTTTTTTTTTTTCAGCCATCCCCTCTCAGGAACCAGACACTTGGTGCCTCTCCCCAGCTCTCTACAATGGGGAACTAGGACTTCCTCACAGCGCTCCCCTTCCAGGGGTTACTGCCATGGGCTGGTTTGCTGTGTTTGCGGGCACCTGCACCAGCCTCGTTGCCTGGTTCCCTCAGGATTGAGCACGGACCTGCCCCCGTTCTGTTGGGAAGCTCTAGGCCCTCTGCCCAATCTTGGGTTCGATGCCAAGCTGGGTGTGAAGCAGACCAGGCTGTTGTGTCTATTGGATTCAGAGCCCCATGCTGTACCTCTCAGTTCTCCTGGGCTGGCACCCACGGAGTCCTTGGTTGGGGCCCTTTGTCCTCAGCACCCTCTCCGCAAATTCTATCAAACAAGTCTCTCCTGGCACCCCACCTTGCTTGGCCAGAAAGGGAGGGGGTTGAGGGTCTCAGCTCTTTCCCCAGGACCCCTCAGCACCCGGGGCTTCCAGATAGTCTGAGGGGGGGTGGACTGGAAGCCGGGAGCCAATCTGAGGACTGGGCATCAACCTAGAAACTCTGTGCGCACGTCATGGCACGCTGCGTGGTGTGTATCCCTTCTGCTCCTGTGTTTGTCTGGGTCCCCTGGCCAACCTCAGCCGAAAAAACCTAGGGATGGAGCAGCACCATGCCAGGCGCAGAACCCAGAACTGTGTGCAGGCTGAAATCTCCTGTGCTCCCCTCTGGTTGGGCCTCTTGGCAGGTCTGGGCCCAAAAATCCTAGGGAGGGAGCTTTCTGGGTGCTGAACTTTGGCCTAGGCGCCCTCAGGCACTCGCCCAGATACACTGCGTGTCCAAGGAACTAGTCCCCCAAATTGTGCACAGGCTGAAATCCCCTCCACACCTCTTTGCCTGGGCCACTTGGCCTGCCCGGTGGAAGAATCCCAGGGAGGGAGCCGTCTGGGTGCTGAACGCTGTCCTAAGCTCCATTAGGCACTCGCCCAGACACACTTCCCACCAGGCGCAGGACCTCCGAACTATGCACAGCCTGAAATCTCCTCTGCTCCCCTCTGGTTGGGCCACTTGGCAGGTCTGGGCCCAAAAATCCTAGGGAGGGAGCTTTCCGGGCACTGAATGTTGGCCTAGGCGCCGTCAGGCACTCGCCCAGATACACTGCGTGTCCGAGGAACTAGTTCCCCAAATTGTGCACAGTCTGAAACCCCTTCCACACCTCTTTGCTTGGGCCACTTGGCCTGCCCGGTGGAAAAATCCCAGGGAGGGAGCAGTCTGGGCGCTGACCGCTGTCCCAGGCGTCATTGGGCTCTCGCCACTGGGCGCTGGTTCCCCTACCATGCACCAGCGGAGATCCCAACTGTTTGTCTTTGCTCCGTCCCAGAGACTACTGTACCGCTGCTCTCTCCCTACCGTCTGGTTCCTCCGTGACCGATGAGGTTTCTGGTCTCTTATTTTCATATATGCTTGGCAACTGCTGGCTTGCTGGTTTCTCCTCCTCCGATGGGACAAGTTTCTCTCCCTTTTGTACTAGGACCTGGTATCTGCTCCGTCCTACTCCATTGCCATCTTGAAAGCCTCAACATTAACTTTGAACGGGACACAAATATTTACTCCATAACAATGACCAAGTGAGATTTATCCCAGAAGTGCAAGGTTGATTTAACATTAAAAAACAATCAGTGTAATTCACCATATCTCAATAGATAAATAAAATCATTTGACAAAATTCAATATCCATTCCTAATAACAATGATCAGCAAACTTAGATGAGAACTTCCTGCCCTGGCTGGTGTAGCTCAGTGGATTGAGCTCAGGCTGTGAAATAAAAGGTCACCAGTTAGATTACCAGTCAGGGCACATGCCTGGATTGCAAGGTCAAGTCCCCAGTGGGGGCCATGTGAGAGGCAACCTCACATTGATTTCTCCCTCCTTTCCCCTCTCTCTAAAAATAAGTAAATAAAATCTTAAAAAAGAAGAAGAGAACTTCCTGAACTAAATAAAGGATGTCTATGAAAAACCTGCAGCTAACATTTTATTTAATAGTGAAAGGCACAATCCTTTCCCCTTAAGATCAGGAATAAGAAGGATATCCGCACTCACTACTTCTCTTCAACATTGTACTGGAATTTCTAACCAGTACAATAGGCAGGAAAAAGAAGTGAAAAGCATCCTGATTAGGAAAAAAAGAAAAAAAACTTATATGACATGATTGTCAATGTAGAAAATCATATGGAATCCACAAAAAAAAAATCTACCAGAGTTAATAAGTGAGTCTAACAAGGCTTCAGGATAAAAGGTCAATTTACAAAAATATGTTGTATTTTGCCCTGGCTGGTGTGGCTCAGTGAATTGAGTGTAGGCCTGTGAACCAAAGTGTCACTGGTGTGATTCCCAGTCAGGGCACATGCCTGGGTGGGGGGCCAGGTTAGGCCCCCAGTGGGGGTCACATGAGAGGCAACTGATGTTTCTCTTTCCTCTTTCTTTCTCTTCCCCTCTCTCTAAAAATAAATAAATTTTAAAAAATATATGTTGTATTTTATAAACTGGAAAGTAGCAATCAAATTGAAAATTTAAAAATGCCATTTAGTATAGCACCAAAACATGTAAAATTCTTATGAAAGATGTGAAAGACCTGTAGTGACCTTTATGAAACATTACTGAGAGAAATAGAAGACCTACATAAGTGGAGAAATATACCGTATTCATGGATCAGAAAGCTCAATATTATTAAGAAGTCAATTATCTTCAAATTGGTCTACAGATTTAATGCAGTTCCAGTCACATCAGGTTTGGGCGGGGACTTGGGGAAATGATTGACAAACTGATTTTAAAATTCATGTTAAAGTGCAAAGGACCTAAGGTAGGCAAAAGCTGCTTAGAATGAAGAGAATGAAATTAGAGGACTGACAATGCCTGATTTCAAGACTTACTATAAAGCTACAGTCAGTAATCAAACTGGTGTAGTGTTGGTGTAGAGACAGACATACAGATCAATGGGAAAAAATGAATTTAGAAGTAGACTCACACATATATGGGCAACTGATTTTCAAAAAAGGTGCCACAATTTCGTGAAAAGAGGATTGTCTCCCAAAAAGTACAGTGAAACGATTGGATGCCTATGTGTAAAAAATTTTAAAAACCTACAGCCCTTACTAGTGTGGCTCAGTGGATTGAGCACCAGCCTGTGAACCAAAGCATCTCCGTTCAATTCCCAGTCAGGGCACATGCCTGGGTTGCAAACCAGGTCAGGCGCCCGGTAGGGGGCGTGCGAGAGGCAACCATACACTGATGTTTCTCTCCCTCTCTTCCTCCCTTCTTTAAAACAAATAAATGCACTTTGGTAAAGACATATGAATGGCAAATACATGAAAAGATGCTCAACACCATTATTAGAAAAATGCAAATTAAAACAATGAGACACCACTACACACCTGTTAGAAGAGCTAAAATTAAAAAGACCATACCAAAGGATTCCCGACCTAGTGTTGTTAAAAGAGCTGCTTTTCACTGTCAAAAGTGTTCCTGGTGGAGATAAATTACATTGTATCCGTAGTTCTACTTGTCTTGGTTTGACCTAGAAGCGGGGAGGTGGCCAAGGCTAGTTCGGGAGAGGCGTTCTCTCTAATGGGTCACGTGCTCGGCTTCCGGTGGCCTGAAAAAACTAATTTCGAATCTATACACCTGTGGGGGGCATCTGCAATTCACCTTTTCTGAAAGTTTTAGCAACAGCTGTGCTTACCAAAGTGGGCAAATTCGTTTTTGAGCTTCTCTAGATAAGACCGTGAGAAATTAAGTAGCAGTAACCATCAAGAAGAAAAATGTCGGTAACACTGCATACAGATGTAGGTGATATTAAAATAGAAATCTTCTGTGAGAGGACACCCAAAACCTGTGAAATAAAGAAACTAGCCAGAGTCCAGTGTATGTGTGAAGAGATTATGGGGATTTTGGTTTTATTGTCTGCCTGATCATTTCATACCAGCATACTGTCCCTTAATATAAACCACAATGTCAGAGGTATTGTATCTATGGCTAATAATGGCCCAAATACAAATGGATCTCAGTTTTTTATTACCTATGGCAAGCAGCCACATTTGGACATGAAATACACAGTATTTGGAAAGGTAATAGATGGTCTGGAGACTCTAGATGAATTGGAGAAGTTACCAGTAAATGAGAAGACATACCGACCTCTTAATGATGTGCACATTAAGGATATAACTATTCATGCCAACCCATTTGCTCTGTAGCTTTAATAGACATGGACAAATACTTGGCACCCTCTTTGAGGAACACACCTATTGTGGTTTACCCAGTTTTAATTATGTCATAGATTGCATCATCCTACTTGTTTACAACTAAGTTCTTCTGAGTTAGTGGTACCAAAGGGAACCAATAATTTTTATTCCCATTCTTACAGCATATTCTTTACTATAACTATTATTCAATGTATTTAAGGTTAGTTTTTTAAAAAACATTTTGTTTAATTTTTGTTACATAAAAACATTCATTTTTTAAATGCTGAGTCTCAAATCAGTCATTTTGAGCAGTAATTATAAACTCCTATTATATCTAGTCTACATCATGAAGTATTATTTTCCATTAATTGTTCACTTTGTGCAGTTAGAAAGAGGAAGGACAAGATAAAGAGGGTCTAGAAAGGCCAACCAATACATTTGCTATTTTATTTGATGTTCAGATTTATAATAAAGGCTGAGATATCCTAGACTCCAGTAAACACTCAGAATTTCCCAACTGATTTGCCCATGGAACATATCTTTTAAAATATTGCACAATAAAGTTCTGCAGATGATCCATTTGAAAAATGGAAAAAAAAGACCATACCATAACTTGTTTATCACATCCAAGTGTAGATAGACATTTGAGTTGTTTTCAGTTTCATCTATCACAAACAAAGCTATTATGAATATTCATATACTAGTCTTTATATGAACACTTGCTTCCAAGTTGTGGTATTTACATACCACAAGTGGAATACCTTTTATTTTTTTATTTTTTAAAGATTTTATTTATTTATCTTTAGAGGGGAAGGAGAGAGGGAGAGAAACATCAATGTATGGTTGCCTTTCATGTGTCCCCTGCTGGGAATTGGCCTGCAGGGAACTGGCCTGCAACCCCGGTATGTGCCCTGACTGGGAATCAAACCACGATTGTCTGGTTCGCAGGCCCGCGCTCAATGGAATACCTTTTAGTAGTAAAAAGGAATAAACTAGACACAGCAACATAAATGAATCCTGAAATAATTATGTTGAGTGAAAACCAGACAAAACAATACATACTGTATAATTCCATGTATATAAAAATCTAGGAAATAAAAATAATGTAGAGTGACAGATCAATAGTTGCCTGGGAGTTAGTGTGGAAGGCTGAAGGGAAGGATAATAAAACGCAGGAGGAAACTTTGGGGACTGATGGATATATTCATTATATTGATGGTTGTCATGGTTTCAGGCATGTGTACATATGTCAAAACTGCTCAGTTATACTCTCTATATGTCAGTATATTGTATTTCTATTATGCATCAATAAAGCTATTAAAACCTTAAAAGTTCAAGGTGGATAAAGGACTTAAATATAATCTGTGACACCGTTAAAGGCCTAGAGGAGAACATTGGCAGAAAAATCTCAGATATTTCACGCAGCAACTTTTTTTACTGATATGTCCCCTAGAGCAAGGAATATAAAGGATAGAATAAACAAATGGGATCTCATCACAGTAAAAAGCTTCTGCATGGCTAAAGAAAACAGTATTGGCCTGTGAACCAGAGGATCGCGGTTCAATTCCCAGTCAGGGCACATGCCTGGGTTGCAGGCCAGTTCCCTGCAGGCTATTTCCCATCAGGGGAAGCACTAGAGGCAACCATACATTGATGTTTCTCTCCTTCTCTCCTTCCCCCTAAAGATAAATAAATAAAATCTTTAAAAAAAACTGATGAGCAAAAAAAAAGTTTAAAACAAAAAAAGAAAACAGTATTAAAATTAAAAAAACAACCGACTGTATGGGAAAACATATTTGCCAATGATACCTCAGACAACGGTTTAGTCTTCAAAATATACAAAGAACTCACATGACTTCACTCTAAGAAGACAAATAACCTAATTAAAAAATGGGAAAAGGACTTGAACAGACACTTCTCCAAGGAGGACATACAGAGGACCCAGAGACACATGAAAACATGTTCAATATTGCTAGCTATCAGAGAGATGCAAATTAAAACCACAATGAGATACCACTTTACACCAATCAGAATGGCTATCATAAACAAAGTAATAAACAACAAATGTTGGAGAGGTTGTGGGAAAAAGGGGACCCTAGTTCACTGTTGGTGGGATTGCAGACTGGTACAACCATTATGGAAAACAGTATGGAATTTTTCTCAGAAAAATAAAAATCGACCTGCCTTTTGACCCAGCAATTCCACTGCTGGGATTATATCCTAAGAATCCTAAAACACCAATCCAAAAGAACCTATGCACCCCAATTTTCATAGCAGCACAATTTACAATAGTCAAGAGCTGGAAGCAACCTAGGTGCCCGTCAGTAAATGAATGGATCAAAAAATTGTGGTACATATACACAATGGAATTCTATGCAGCAGAGAGAAAGAAGGAGCTCCTACCCTTTGCAACAGCATGGATGGAACTGGAAAGCATTATGCTGAGTGAAGTAAGCCAGGTGTTGAGGGACAAATACCAGATGATCTCACCTGTAACAGGAAGCTAAACAACAAAACAAACAAGCAAGCAAAATAAAAACAAAGACACTGAAATGGAGAATGGGGCATGGGGGGGGACGGCAACCAGAGGGGTGAGGGGAGGGAATTTCAGGGGGAAAGGGGGAGGGATTTAGAGGAGCTAGTATAAAGGACACATGGACAATAGCTAAGGGGGGTGGAAATGGGAGGGAGGTGGGGAGCACAGGGGGTGGGCTGGGAAGGGATTAAAAGGCAGAAAACTGTACTTGAAAAACAATTAAATAAAAAAAATTTTTAAAGAATAAGAAACATAAAAAAAACCTTAAAAGGACTCCTTCAGTTATATCTTAGTGTCCCTAAGAACTTTGTCTTATCAACCCAGAATCAGGTTTTATGCAGCTTCTGATGGATAATGGTGGGCCTTCGGCCAGGCTCTAGAGACACAAGATTGCACAAGCACCTTCCCTAAGGCCCATGGAAGTTCTCATGGCTCTTCTGAATCTAAAACTTCAACTCTCCTCTACTAAACACCTGCTTCCTTCATATTTTCCTGCTCTCATATTCTCTACCTGGCATAATTTCTCTAGGGTCAATTTGAAATTATCATGACCACATTGGGGAATTTTTGACATGAACAAGATTGTTAATTTAAGAGGTCCATTAGAACGAGCAGGGAAGAAATATGCATGAGGATGTTGTTTTTGTCTAAAATAGAAATCCTTTTTTTTAAACATAGGAGACTATGTTAGCTTTGTTTCTACATTTCAAGGATTAATGAATGGTAGCTTTAAAATTATTTAGGTTGGTAAAATTGTCAGTGGCCCCAATTGTTGTCTAAACCAGCTGTAATCTCAATATCTATCTTTCATCTATCTATGTCTATCTTTCTCATGTTTGTCAAAATGGGTTTTCTATATACATTTTCCCCTGTCCTTCAAAAAGAAACATCATTCGCCTTTTACAATGATAATTTCATATTTGTCGGAAGCTGGCTTTCTATTCATTGTTTTGTTTCCCTCTTTTTACCCCCTTGCCAAACTTTAAAGATTAACTGATCACAAAAACATTCAATTGTTATGGGTACATAGGAATATCTAGTTCAGATAAACTGTCAAAGGTGCGTTAAAGAGGAAAATAAATGTTATTAAATGATGTTCCTTTTTGTGGACATTGAAAAGTGTATTTACATAATAGCTTTTGCTATTCTAGTTATGAGAAAAGAAGAGCTTAATTCCAAGTAAAATCTTTTAATATGACTTAGAGTCTTTAAGAATTAGTTTACCATTTAAAAATAATGCCAGCACAATATTTTGATTTGTATAAAACCAAGCTTAAATTATTTAAACTGTCTGAATTTCCCATACTGCTTTTATGAGTTAAGTAAGTCACCATTGTTTCCATAACTTCATGTGTGTGTATGAACATATATGTGAACATGTATGAACAAATAGAATGACAACAGATTTCTTTTTTAAAGAGCTTATTTTATGAAATTCTAAAATTACTACAGATCACAAGGACTTAACATGTTAACTAAAATTGAAATTTCCAAGTCCCAATGGTAAATTAATTTTTAAAGACTCATATCAAAACCTCTTTATCTTGGAATTAAGCTCTTTTCTTCTTTTCTAATAACTAGAGTAACTTTAGGACCTTCTATAAATCATTGAGTTAATTAATAAATAATCTGTGAAAATGCCTGGACAGTTTCTAAGTAAGAGAGAATATACAAAACATTGTCACTGAACATAATTTTTTATCTTTATTTCTTAGAATGGCACTGTTCTTATTTTCCATAAATTCAGGAAAGTGGAGAAAACTAATGGCATTCTAAAAACAAATTATCCATGTTCTCAGAATCTCCTTCAACGTCCATGGCCTAAAGTATTTTCCTTGATGGCAACAAGATCTGGACTCTCTAGGATCCATAAGTTATCTCTTTCTGAGTTAAAAATGACTTACCTGACACATTTGGAAAGTACCTCCAACCCTAGACTGTACCCCTATTACAAGCTAATATGACTAACTACCACAGGGATTCGTACAATACCTCCAGCTTTATCACCAACAGGTACAAGCTGCATCTTTAAAACACTGACCTAAGCTGCTTCTGTATGATCTCAAATCTGAAGGTTCAGTTTTCTGAAAATGCATCAGAAAAAAAAAACCAAAAAACCTTGAGCCTCCATGGAAAAGACATTAGGTACTATTAGCAACTGACATAGCAATAAAACTCCAAGGTACTGATACTTAACTTCATGTTTCCCAACTGAAAAGATATACATCACTTTATCCTGACTCCTGGACAGCCATTCCATTAAGACACTAAGCAGGATTCTTAGGAACCCTCCCAAAACTGCTGACTACAGAAGTAGACATCTTCTGCCCAAAGTTAATTTTCTGATTCTTCAGCAGCCTTTTTCTTTTTCTACCACTCATCTTGCCTATTATTGTATTTTATACTCTCCAATAAACAACTAAAAGGTTTTTCAATATATCCTGTGACTTTTGACCCTCTATGATCTTGTCTCACTTAAGAGAAAAAAATCTTATATTTCTGAGATTATAGCTACTGCTCTGAATTTAACTGATGATAAAATTAATAAATTTTCCTTTAAACACTCTAGAACAGCAATTTCCAACCCTTTCCTCTCATGGCACACATAAACTAACTACTACAATTCTGAGGCAGACCTAATATATATTTTTGCTGGTCTGACAAAAAAATAGGAATAATTTTTTTATCCATTCACACTGTACATCTATTGTTGCGTTGGCTGTTGTCATTTTTTTAACCTGACAATCTAAGGGAAAAGAACTCAATGCCCCTGACTAGTCAGGTATTGCATGTTTTAAAAATTCTTGCAGCACACCAGTTGAAAATCGCTGCTCTACAAGGTACAGTTTCTTTTATAGGCCACTTCTGGTTCTTGTTTTCCTCACATTATTAATTCCAAACTTTGGTCATTTTGAAATTGACCTCACATCAAAAAATGCTTTTACTGAGGTCATTGCAATCCTATCACCAAAACTTAATCCATAGCCCAGGCTGATGTGGCTCAGTGGACTGAGTGCCAGCCTACAAACTGAAAGGCTTCTGGTTCAATTCCTGCTCAAGGCACTTGCCTGGATTGCAGGCTAGGTCTCCATTTGGGGGCATGCAAGAGGCAACTGATTGATGTATCTCTCTCACATGATGTTTCTCTCCCTCTCTTTGTCACTCCTTTCCCTGTCTAAAAATAAATAAATAAAATATTTTTTAAAAGCCTAGTCCATATAGAATGAAAGCTAATATTAGGGTTATGCCTGTCTGTAATGCCTGTTTGTTCTCTCCAGGGACACTCCTCTTGAGAACTGTTGAACACTCATGATATCTGCCCATTTCAAGGGGCATATAATTAGCTCATACAAAATAATATTTATACATCTAGTAGAGTCTGTGCCCCATTAGGATACCATTTCTTTTTTTTTTCAAGTTTTTTAAAGATTTTATTTATCTTTAGAGGGGAAGGAGAGAAGGAGAGAAACATCAATGTATGGTTGCCTCTAGTGCATTCCCTGCTGGGAATTGGCCTGCAGGGAACTGACCTGCAACCCAGGCATGTGCCCTGACTGGGAATCGAACTGCGATCCTCTGGCTTGCAGACCTGCGCTCAATCCACTGAGCTATACCAGCCAGGTAGGATACCATTTCTTATGTGGACATCAGACTTTCATCCACCTGCAACACACTAGCTTTTCCAGTATATTTGAAGTAATTGTTCGAGACTTTCAGATATTTAAAACTACCACCTCTTCTGTGAAACCTGTTTTCCCGAGAAGAAGAGGCAAGCACAGATGAATTTTGTAACTCCCAGGAAAGACAGTTGACGCTTCATCCGTGAGCAGCAGTTTCCACGATGGTGAAAAAGATGGTCCAATGCCCTGGCTGGTGTAGCTCAGTGGATTGAGTGTGGGCCTGAGAACCAGACGATCGTGGTTCAATTCCCAGTCAGGGCACATGCCTGGGGTGTGGGCCAGTTCCCAGCAGGGGTACTCAAGAGGCAACCATACATTGATGTTTCTCTCCCTCTCTCCTTCCCTTCCACTCTAAAGATAAATAAATAAAATCTTGAAGAAATAAAAATAAAAATAAATAAATAAATAAAAGATGGTCCAAAATCTGTTTCTGACACTTGGAGATCACAGTCCCACTCTTTGTCCCACCCAAGAAAATGTCCTTCAAGTTCTTATCTTTCCACTAATGGTTTGGGCTATTGACCAGATTTTCCCCAGCTGAATATGTGGCTTTGGAAGTCTCTTCACTTTGTAGACTTGTGTTTCCCCACCTGTAAATGGAGACATGGAGAGTGGTTGTCTTAAGTACCTCCCAAGGTGAAGAGGAAATACTTGAGGCTGTACGTGCCAGTTAATCTAAATTACTAACCTAAACTTTGAGCTAAGATTGCTCCAACCATCACCTGCCTGCCTATAGGCTTGTGCCTTTGGATGTTGGTTTCTGGCCCTTCCTCCTTGGTGAATTAAAGGGAATTATAATGACTGATTGTGATTTGAGTGCACTAAGAGGTTTCAGGTTAGTGCAGATGGCAAGGAATAGAACACTAGATTGACAAATATAAATAGGAATACTGACCTTGGATTCAAAACATTCAATAAAATGCAAAAATCTCAAGTGTACTATTAGATGACGTTTGAGAGGACATACACCTATGCAACTCAAAGCTCCATCAAGGATACAGAACAGCTCCATCATCCCAGAAAATTCCCTAAACTCCCCTTCACAGTTAATCCCTGGCTCCCATTCCCCAAGGGCAATTACCATTCTGTTTACATCCTTCTCTTACTTTTTAAAATGTGTTTTCAACTTGTGGGTTATTTAGAGAAAGTGTGGATGGTGAAGTGGCAGGACCAGGACTACATTGAGACTCTCCATGGAGAATGGGAAACTGAGGGCCATTTAGGATAGTTTATTCTGCATAACTTTTATTTGTTTAAAGATTTTATGTATTTATTTCTGGAGAGAGGGGAAGGGAGGGGGAGAAACATCGATAGGTTGCCTCTCACATGCCCCTAACTGGGGACCTGGCCCGCAACCCAGGCGTTTGCCCTGACTGTGAATCCAAATGGTGACCTTTCAGTTCGCAGGTGGGCACTCAACCCACTGAAGCACACCAGCCAGGGGCATTCTGCCTGATTTTTAAATCAAATCAAATCAAGTCTTTCCTCTTCTCCGCCAGCCATCAGAGTCTTCCCCACGACAAAGAGAGGATTTGTTTAACTGCTTTGTTTTTTCCTTACTGATTGACCTGTTGGTTTGATCTGACCCTCCACCCAATCTCTCTGTTAGGCATTTTAAGAATTTTTTCCTGCCAGAGAGAAACTTCAGCTAGCCGTCCAAACTCCAAAGCTTAGGTTCACTCCGCCCCATTTTCCTGCCCTGGAGGACAGCATTGGGGCTTACAGTTCCCACCCCTTTCCCTCCCTCCCCGCCCCGCCAAACACCTCCTCCCAGTCGCAGTGTCCCTTCCCAAGCCCAGATCCACAGCCAGACCTTTGAGACACCTAGAAGTCACCAGCCCGGACTCCCTGCCCCCTCATTGGAGAAGACAGGTCAGGTGACACCCAAGCTAAACCTGCTCAGTCTGGTTTTCTGATCACAGCAGCTGGAAGTTCACCGACTGCCCTCAGACCGCCTTCAGCCTCCCGGGGCTTCGCTGTCACCTGAGGCCGTAGCAGAGCTACCAGAAAGCGTACGCAGTGGCCCCTCGCCCTGAACAGGTACCCAGATGTAGCGGGAGCCGCGTCCCCACTCCCCACCCCCTGCCCTACCCCACTACCCATTTTCAGTCACAACCCCCTCCTTGGTTGAGCCAGGGGCGATAGAGAGCCCAGGCAGAAAGGGGACATTTGTCAGGACTTGCAGCATGAGTGAGTGTGAGGTTATTTATTTTTAAAGATTATTTATTTATTTTTAGACCAAGGGGAAGGAAAGGAAAAAGAGAGGGAGAGAAACATCAATGTGTGGTTGCTTCTCCATGTCCCCTACTGGAAACCTGGCCCACAACCCAGGCATGTACCCTGACTGGGAATCAAACCAGTGACCTTTTGGGTGGCAGGCCTATATTCAACCCACTGGGCCACAACAGCCAGGGGTGAGAGTGTGGGGTTAAAAGCTGCTATTGTGAAAGACCCCTATCTGATCTTGGGCTTTATAGCATGAAGATCTTTAGAGTTTGTGCCAATTTTTAATGGTAAATGAAGATTGCAAATGCTATGACGCTGGCAATTGGCATCTGAGGCCAATTAGAGCTGTGTGTTTCTTATTTTAAAATGCTATTTACTGAAGTAAATATTAAGCCATAGATTATTTTCCTCCCCATGCCTTCACTAATTTGTGTATCCATATGAGGGGCCACTTACTTCAAATCAAATAGATACCAGGGAGAAGGATGAACACTTGGAAGATTTTCGTAATCACCAGGGCAGTTTAGGAAAGAGAAGGCTCTTGGAGTTGCCTGTTTTTTCCTCTCCCACATGGGTTTTTATGTAATGATTTTACTCTTTTGATAATTTTTCTTTTTCATCTTCCTGTTTGTTGGTCAAAGTCTCCGGCCTAAAGTCCCAGCATAGAATGTTCTTGCCCTCGGAGTACAAGACTTCTTGCCAAACTGGCACAGTGCCTTCCTAGGCAGCAACAAATAGCTGAGGGGCCGTCAGTTCCTACAAGGGTACCCAGCTGATGTCCTATTTTCCACCCTTTCCATTGTCTGAACTTGAAAATGGATGTTAATTCCAGTTTGGTGTATTATCACTGATAAACATATATTTTAAAATGCAGCTCAGAAATGATGCAAAGTGGGAAGGCTCTGGCCTTTTAGCAGTCAATGAAGTGAATCAACATCAGCAGATGGGGAGGACAGCAGAAGAAAAGTGACCTGAAGACTCCATCAATGAGGGAGCTGCCCACCCCCTCAACCACCTTAGGGGCTAGGGTGTGTGCAGACATAAAGAGCAGCCTTGCCTCCTGCTCTGAGCAGCTGGCTCTCTGAGGGTCACCAGCACCAAGGTGTGGATGTTGGAGTGTTCTTTCTCCTTCTCTCTCTCTCTCTCTCTCTCTCTCTCTCTCTCAGATAGCTTGAAAAAAAAAGCTCTGGTAAGTTGATTGAAGATGTCTCATGCTGTCATCTATTAACTCTGTTATTTTTTCAGACACATCTCTTCCTGCCACATTGCATATTTTGTTCTGATTTGGGGAAAATGTGCCCGGCCTTTCCAGTTCTAATAAAAACAACTCAGTCTGTACTAAGAGCTTACCAGAGTCTCAAAACAGATGTGCTGAATTTGCCCCATGAGATTACATTTCATTTTGTCTCTGTCACCTTCAGTAGATCCCCCCATGACAATGTCTTCCATTAAGATTGAGTGTGTCCTGCCTGAGAACTACCGGTGTAGTGAGTCTCCATTGTGGGAGGAAGCATCCAACTCTCTGATCTTCGTAGATATTCCTGCCAAAAAAGTTTGCCGGTGGGATTCGCTCAGCAAGCAAGTTCATCACGTGACCGTGGGTAAGAATGAAGGCCAGACTCAGATCCAACCAGCCAGCCATCTTTTCCCTTGGGAGGGGCAGCCATCTAGAGTGTCATTCCCCTGAGACCTTCTTTTTAAAGTATGCTGAATATGCTTTAAAAATTCTGGATTGTCTTGCTGTCTGTGCCTTCCCACTTTAGCCCAGGAGTAAATTCTGGGGGATTAATATTTCCCTCTTCCTCTGTGGGTGAAGAGGAGCATTCCCCATTTTGTTCTGATAATGAGGCACTGCAGGATCTTTCCTTAACACCTACAGATAACAGCATTGAAAGCTGGAGACTGCTATCTACCTTGGGTCAAACCAAGGGCTTCATTTAAAAAAAAAAATAACAGGTATATCCCTTCACTGAAGGTCAAAAGAAGAGCTTTTGGACTTATAAAACATCAACCAGGACTATGTATTCACTCTGTAAAGTAGAATTCACAACAGAATTTCCAGTGCCTTTGAGTGTGATTCTGTTTATGGCTTTGCGATTTCCAGAAGAAGGGGGTATGACATTCTGTGACCCAAGAGGATGGGCTTGATTGATTAGCCATAGGGGAAGGAGTTTCCTGTTTTCATTATTGTGTACCCATGAAGAGATACCAGACATTTATGTAGCATAGGGACACTGTCTCAACCCAAAACTGGGGACCTCAAACTTTTTTTTTTTTAATGAGAGGGAGTAGTTGTTGTTTTTTTTTAAATTCACTCAGGAATATGTCTAAGGCTCCAGACAAAGTTACTGACTGCTGAGATCAGAGTGAGGAGATGGACCCATGCCTTTCCCAGTCTGTTTCCCAGCCTGCACACATTATCAGTATATTCTTACCCTAATCTGCAGCCCCCTCCCTAAAGCAAAGAAAGGGTTTGTGGTGGCAGCAGTAACTCAGAAAGCTAACAGAAGCCTCATGCCTTGGCTAGTGTAGCTCAGTGGATTGAGGACCCACCTGGGAACCAAAGGGTCACTGGTTTCATTTCCAGTAAGGGCACATGCGTGGGTTGTGGGTCAGGTCCCCAGCTGGGGGTGTGCGAGAGGCAACCACACATTGGTGGTTTTTTCCCTCTCTTTCTCCCTCCCTTCCCCTCTCTCTAAAAATAAGTAAATAAATTTTTTAAAAAGAAGCCTCAAGCCACAGGCTGGGATCCCTAGTGAGAATGTCACTTGCCTAATAGTGTCCTGTACATTCCCTTGGATTCTCAATAGCTCAAAATCTTCTGAACAGGGCTTTTAGCTGGGAGCTGCTACAAGAGCACCCAGCACCTTGCACTGAGTAAGATTTGTTTTCCGTGACTGCTCACCATAGTAATCAATCTCTCCACTTAAAAAAAAATGTTTCCTTATACACAGAAAAAATATTAAACTCAGAAAACCTAAATTTACAAAATATAGTAATGTAATGAAGACATGTGACTGTTTTATCATTGCATCTACATTTCTGTTTATTATTTTTATTCTGCCTACTTCTAAAAAAGATTTGAGAAACAATTTTTTTTAATTTTTTATTGATTATGCTGTTACAGTTGTTCTATTCCCCCTTTATTCCCCTCTACCCTACCCCCCATCCCCACCATCACCCCCCCTTTAGTTTATGACCATGTGTCTCAAGTCCTTTAGATTCTATATTTCCCATGCTATTCTTGCCCCCCCATCTATTTTCTATCTACTGTCTATGCTACTTATTTTCTGTACCTTCTCCCCCCTTCTCCTCCTCCCACTCCCCTGTTGCTAACCCTCCTTGAGATCTTCATTTCTATGTTTCCACTCCTGATCTAGCTGTCCTTTTAGTTTGCTTTCGTTTTAGGTGTGGTTGTTAATAACTGAGTTTGTTGTCCTTTCACTGTTCATGTTTCTTTAACTTCTTTTTCTTAGATAAGTCCCTTTAACATTTCATATAATAAGGGCTTGGTGATGATGAACTCCTTGAATTTGATCTTATCTGAGAAGCACCTTATCTGTCCTTCCATTCTAAATGAAAGTTTTGCTGGATAGAGCAATCTTGGTTGTAGGTCTTTAGATTTCATGACTTGGAATATTTCTTTCCAGCCCCTTCTTGCCTGTAAGGTCTCTTTTGAGAAATCTGCTGACAGTCTGATGGGGACTCCTTTGTAGGTGATTGTCCCCTTAGCTCTTGCTGCTTCTAGGATTCTCTCCTTCATTTTAATTTTGGCTAATGTAATTATGATATGCCTTGGTGTGTTTCTTCTTGAGTCCAACTTCTTTGGTACTCTCTGAGCTTCTTGGATTTCTTGGAAGTCTATTTCCTTTGCCAGATTGGGGAAATTTTCTTTTATTATTTGTTCAAATAATTTTTCCACTGGTGGTTGTGTCTTTCCCCCTTCTGGTACCCCTATAATTCGGATATTGGAGTGCTTAAAGATGTCCTGGAGGTTCCTAAGACTCTCCTCATTTCTTTGAATTCTTGCTTCTTGACTCTTTTCTGTTTGGCCATTATTTGCTTTCTTCTGGTCCACTCCATTGATTTGAGTCCCAGTTTCCTTTTCATTGCTATTGGTGTCCTGTGCAATTCCATTCATTTCAATTAGTTTCGCCTTCATATATTTGTCTAATTTGTCCGTATAATCAACCAGTTCTGTGAGGATCCTGATCACCAATTTTTTAAACTGTGCGTCTGTGAGTTTTGCTATTTCTTCATTGCTTAGATTTATTTCTGGGGCTCTGAGATCCTCCTGCGCCATTCTTGGTCTGTTCGGGCCCTTTAAGTGTGAAAAGCCGCGGCTTGGATTCCCAGGTCGCTGGGTTGTGACGCTGTATGTGGGGGCGTGGCCAGAGCGGGGAAATGGCGACCCCCTCTGCCGCTTCTCACAGCTGGGTGCGGAGGAGCAGTGCCTTAGGTGGTTCACCTGGGCCGGGCCACTCAGAGTTGCTGGGTTATGACGCTATATGTGGAGGTGGGGTCAGAGCAGGGAAATGGCGGCGCCCTCCACTGCCGCTTGCCCTGGGGACCTGCCGGCCGGGTCCAACCGCCCACTCCCTCGCCTGTCCACCCTCGCACAAATGCGCGACCTCAGTCAACACGCAGCCCCAGGCCCGGCTGTCTCCCCCGAGGTCGCTCGCCTGGTTGCTCGCTGGGTCACTCACTAGGTCTGACCCTGCGCCTGGATTCCGCGGGCCTGAGTGTGTCTGGCCGAGTCCTCCTGTGCAACCCTGCTCCGCCCGCCACTGGTTTCGCCCCTTACCGGTCAGGCTGAAGAATTTGTTGTTAACGGACTTCCGAAAAGTTCAATTTTCCGTGTTCTGGTTGTGTTTTCTGTTGCTAATATTTAGTTTTCTCTAATCTTGGTTGTGGGAGAAGGCACGGCACATCCACCTATGCCTCCATCTTGGCGGAAGTCTCGAGAAACAATTTTAATTACAAAAATTTTAGTTAAACTTAATTACATTTCAATGAAATATTTTAATCAAATTAACTTTATTTAATTAATTACATTAAATAAATATTTACTTTAAATATTTAATCTTTAATTAAATAGGATCTCTTAAAAAAGAAAGTCCTCTATTGGAGAGCAAGAAGGCTGTCATAAAACCTCGTTGCTAGAACTAAACAGAGTTGGTCTCTGAATTTCCTGGAGGTCAGGCAAATTGAGCATCTCTTGTTCTGTGACAACTGCTCTGGTGCTACTGCACCCCCCAACTCCCATTAGGAACCTCACCTCTGAACTTGATGTGGTGCCTGCCCCAAAACGTGGTGGCTGCTGTGTTTTAACTTCTCTACTAGATTGGAAGCTTTCTATAGAGTTGGACTTCATTCACCTTCCTGTCCCTGCTGTCCAGGAACAGTGCATGGAGTTTATTGTCAACAAATACACTCAGTTTTGTAGCCTTCACTATTCAACAGAAGGAAGAGAGCACTCTGGTTGTCAAAAGAACTGCAATCCTCTTAGAAATGCCAGGTGGCATGATAGTCTCATCTTGCTCTTTGGCTCTGTGCTGCTTGCAGCATCCTGACTATTGCTTTTGCCTCTGCAGATGCCCCAGTCAGCTCTGTGGCCCTCCGCCAGTCGGGAGGCTA